>NC_136067.1:878733767-879198767 GCF_964261635.1 Lissotriton helveticus
TGACTATCGGCCACACTGTCCTGAACTCTCCTTCAGTAAGATGCGTTTTCTAGAGTAATATTAATTGGGCCCCATTCCCTCTCAAAAACTCCAAAAATCGATCTCAGGCCATTTACATCCTAGGAAATGTATTTAACCATGTGTCTATTAATATCAACGGGCATATCCCTAGAGAAGGCACTACTTACGTGAAGGGGACAACTATTTTATAGTTTTTTCCCCCAATATGCTCCCCACCTTGTGATGATATCCCCCGGGGAACCCTCCAAGAATCTTCCGGCTTTCCTCAGCTGATTGGAGTGTGCCTCCATGTACACACACTTGGTATTAAATTAAATTCCACATGACATTAATAAACTGTAAATTAAACATGCATGAGAAGTGGATAGTTTGGGAACAGTGAAATCAAAAAATGACACCTTTGTGCAAGTGTTATTAACTCGGCATGTAAATAACCTGTTACATTATACAGTTTTATATTCTTCATAACCACTACTCAGCTTCAGAGCCCAAAAACCGAGATCTCACTGCCTATTTAACTACCTTCATGCTCTGGATCAACTCATCCACCTCCTCCTACAACCATCATGTTGTTCCACATCAGTTTGAAAGAAGCAGGGAGTTTCATCTGCACTTTGGCCACCAACTCCTGAAGCTCCATCATTCTGTTCCCCAGCAGCCATTGCCTTTCTTCTGTTACATAACACACATCTGAGCTCAATGCGCATGTTACTCCTTTATATACTGTTGATTTTGATTGCAAGGCTGTATTTAAAATGAAGTCCTTCACCAAGAACGTCCAAATATTTACAAGTATCTTCCTGGAACGTTCCCTATTTGGGTTCAGCCTATAGGGGTCATTATGAATCCTTTGGATTTAAATAGTGAGATCTTCTTTTAACTTTGTTGCATTCTCGCGAAATGGCCATTCTTAAAGGAGACCAATGATAAACAATTTAGTATCTGATCCTTCAGAGCCCACTGAAACATTCAGTATTTTAATATTGTTCCTCCTGGCCTTATTCTCTAGTCTTTCTGGGGTCTTTTGCATGGTTTTATCTCTAGCCTTCAATTAAACTAACTCCTGTGAGTGCTTCTCCACCTCAGTTTTCACAACCCAATCCTCCAAATATACTGTTCAAGAGGCTGGATCAATCATCTTGTCTCCAGGCACACAACATTTCTCATGAATATCTGACTGGTTAGTCTCGGAAATAGAGAATCTAACATTGAGCTCATCAGCACTACCCACTAGAATTATTTTCAACCCTGCTATCTGGCTTTTCGAGCCTAGGGCCTTACTACATTTTACGTTCCTGGCTACCTCCGTTTGCTAGGCCAGATCAGCAATGCAGTCTCTAGTGAAAATGTGTGAGATGTTATGCGTAACAGCAAAACTAGTCAATACGCAATTTAAAGGTCCAAACCAAGTTTAGTTAAACCAACAAGACTTTAGTAGGCAAAATACTTCACTAATTGAAAGAATTGGCTTATGGCATCAAACTTTCCAGTGTTCTCTTGTTAAACGATGTTAGATCTGGGGGGCTCTAGTTGGAGATGGTTATCACCTTTGTCCAAATAGGGACCCTTACTTCTAAGTCAGGATAAGGGAATTACACTCCTTAATAACCCCTACTCACCCCCTTGGCAGCTTGGCACGAGCAGACAGGCTTATCTCGGAGGCAGTGTGTTAAGCATTTGTGAATATACACAGTAATACAGTGAAAACACTACAGATGGACACAACACAGGTTTTTATAAAAGTAAGTATTCTTTATATAGACTTAACACAAGACCACAAACGACAAAAATCCACAATACTACACTTAAAAGATGAATAAAGTCTCTTAGTTCAAGTTGTTGGTAAATGCGACACAGTTCTCAACAAAGTACCTGGATGCGTAACGCAAAGTGAACAAAAGGCTCTCAAAAGGGGAGATGCGTTGGTTATGTGACCGGGGGACGGTTGCGTCCTTCCTCAATGCTTCCGCAGAGTAGGGGACTCGTGAGCCTTACTGGTGCGGAGGTGATGCGTAGATTCTCGGCCTGCGGGCCCGTTGCGGTGCGCAAGATGGCACCTTGATGCGATGCGACGATCCAGTTGCGATGCGAGAAGATGGCGCCCTTGATGCGACGATGCGATGACGATGGGATGATGATTCGATGACGCCCTGGCAGCCTTGCAACAACTCTGTACGTTGGAGCCGCGACAGGCCCTGCGACACGCTTCTCCGGTGATGCGATGGCGACTCTCTCGATGGCGTCACGCTTCTCCGGTGATGCGACAGCAGACAGCTTCGATGAACACATGCTTCCAGGGAGATGCGACGAAGGCTTGCATCCCCGGCGTTGTGATGATTTCAGCTGCGGGAGCGACACGCTTCTTCTCAATGCATCGCGCTTCCAGCTCCCAGCGGCACGCAAGTGTCTGGAGTCAGAATTCCCAGCAAGGAAATTCAGGAGGGAGCTGGAGGTGAAGTCTTTTGTCCCTGAGACTTCAGCAGGAGGCAAGCAAAGTTCAAGCCCTTGTAGAATATTCTGTAGATGAAAGTCCTTACAAAGTTCCTTCTCCTTTCCCTTGGAAATGCAGCAACCACTGCAGGCCAACCCAGCAAACAGCACACTGGCAGAGGGGCAGTCCAAACTCCTGCAGCTTCCTTGGTTCTTCTCCTTGTCAGAAAGTTTCTTGTTCCAGAAGTGATCTAATTTCTTGGGATCAGGGTCCCATTATTTATACCCAAACATCCTTTGTTCTCTGAAGGCAGAGACGCCTCTGCCTAGTCCAAACCAGTTCCTGAGTACTTTGTATATATGACTCTCTTCTTGCTTTCACTGTGCAGGGCAGAGACACCAGCCGCCCCACAGGAGGTGGAGGCAGCACAGGGGAGGGAAGATACAGCTCTGGAGCACTCTGTTGACATGATTCCTCCTCTCCTTTCACAGTGCAGGGCAGAGACATCAGACAAGCCACAGGGGGTGTAGCCAGCATTGTAGAGGGAAGGCACAGCCCTATTCAGGTCCCAGGTGCATCTCCTCCTGCCCATCTAGATGCAGATCTCTCTATTCACCACTGGGCTGCCCCAGCCTGTCTCCTGGAATTCCCCAGCCCTGTCACACACAAACCCAGACAAGGAATACACAACCCAGCAGAGGCAGGCTCAAATGGTTAGGCAAGCAAATACCTACTTTCTAAAAGTGGTATTTGTAAAAACAGAATATTAAAATAAACTTCACTAAAATACGTATTTTATTATTCCGAGTTCAGGCATACTAAATTCGAATTTCTACCATGTTCCCTGAGTCAGTTAGGATTATAGGAATGTAATAATCTTAACTGCCCATTCTGGCCTATGAGAACAGGTAGCCTTCAATAGTGAAACACGAAAATGGCTGTAATTCACTATTATAACATGCTACACACATCAGAGCATGTCCTACCTTATACTTACAATGCACCCTGCCCTTGGGCCTACCATAGGGGTGTCTAATATGAAGCAAAGGGAAGGTTTAGGGACTGGCAAGTGGGTGCACTTGGCCAAGTCGACATGGCAGTGCTAGACTGCACACAGGCCTTGCAATGGGAGGCCTGAGACACACTTTACAAGCTGCTTCTGTGGGTGGCACAATCAGTGCTGCAAGCCTACGAGCAGCATTTGATTTACAAGCCCTGGGCACACATGGCGCACTGTACTAGGGGCTGACAGATAAATCAAATAACCCAATCATGAAATCCAATTAGTATATCAATTTAACATAGGGAGCACTTGCACTGTGGCTCTGATTAGCAGTGGCACAGTGCCCAAAGCATAAATCCAGCCAAAAGATATCAAAACAGAGGAGGCAATCCGTCAAAATTGGAAGGGAGACTCACGCCAATGATGTCAGGTCTAACAGACGTAAATATGTTTTTTGTGCAACCAGGCAAAGAGGATTCTTCTCCTGTGGATACAAAGTGATTCTGAAGTGAGCAAAGCAAAATTTTTGGTAAAAAAAGGAACTTGGTTGATGAACCTAAACAGTGGCCTTCAAACTGTGGTGCATGCCTAACCCCACGTACTGGGTGGCATAACATGAGTGGGGGTGGAGGGGAATATGCCTCATAACATTAAGACCAGGCTGTATGTCCTTCAGCACCTGCAAACCGAGCCACAGTGCTACCAGCTCTGCTCTTGACTATATAACAGAGGCAAGATCAACAGACTCTTTTTGTGCATTCTGCTGTAGGAATCAGGGGGCAGATTTACAAGCCCCTTGCGCCTCTTTTACGCCGCCGTTGCATCACTTTTGTGACGCTGCGGCGGCGCAAATCCAGCGCCATGGTGCGGGGTACTTACAACAGCTTACAGCGTGACGCATCTGGGAGATGCGTCACGTTGTAAAGCCCTGCGCCACATGTAGGCGTTCCTGCGCAGGGGTGGGGGCGTTCCGGCGCAGTAACGCCTCCTAAAAGTGGCTGAGTGAAATCTACAAGATTTCAATCAGCCACTTTTAAGGCCAAACTGCGTCAAAACCCTGCGCCTGCTTGAAGCAGGCATAAGTATTAACACAGCATTGTAAGGATGGGCACCCCCGAGCATTGCTGGAGCTGCGTTGCGCTTGCGATGCAACTCCAGCAATGCGCCACCTTTACGGCAGCAGATGCGTCACGCATCTGTCCATTTTTGCCCCATAGTGCACCGCATTTACAATGCGGCGCACCCATGGTGACGGAGCCGTGACGCACAATACCCGGCGCATCCCTGCTGATATGCAGGGATGCACCAGTTATTGTAAATCTGCCCCCAGGTGTTGGGATTGAAAGTAAGCGTGTCCTGACACTACCTCCATGCTGCAGACTCAGAAGACCATCAGGGAACTCAAAGATGGAGTCCGCCATGTTGTCCAAGAGATAAACTGAGATATGCAAAGGTTATAAAATAGATAAAGGACTTAGAAAAAAGAGTGCTATTATTTGAGTAGAACAAGGAGCGCAAAAGAGCAGATATGATGCGTCATGCTATCTCTGCAGGCAAGGCAAACAGCATGCACATTCGATAATGTGTTATGAATGCGAGTATATAATTCATTGTACAGCTCGATTCATTCATTTTTATCAACCTCATAGAAATTAAAGTGTGCTTAACCGCTTGTAAATATTAAGGGGCAGATTTACAAGCCCCTTGCCCACTTTTGCATCACTTTTAACATGGGAAAAGGGACGCAAAAGTGGCGCACAGGGCTTTTAAATCCGCCTTGAGATCTTTGCCAAGTAGCTTCAATCAGATGTTTGAAACATAGCCAACTAAACTACTTCCCAAGAGGCTTGGTAATAGTTATTAGAGGTGTTTCTAGGAGCTCCAGTGGCGCAGGGAAAGGGGCTGAGTATCTGTGGGGGCTGCATGAGGGATGTAGAAATCATGTAAGTGGCTCCTGTCCTGGAGAGGAGAGAAACTTTGAAGTTGGCAAAAGAGCTCTGGGACCTGACAGAGTCCTCACAAGCAGGCACCATCCCCAACCCTTCAACTAGTCAGGTGCCTTTCTCCGCCTCCCTCCTGCACACACTGTTGTGACAGGAAGATTCAGTAGTAGTCTCTCTCTCTCTCTCTCTCTCTCTCTCTCTCTCCCTCTCTCCCTCTGTCTCTCTCTCTCCCCCTCTCCCTCCCTCTCTCCCCTTCTCCTCCCAGGTTTTTAAGCTTCTGCTTTTCATCCATTCCCACCAGAGCCCCTTTACTTCACACACTTCTCTCATGGAAGTGTCTGACATCCCAGGCACGGTATCTAGATAAATCCCAATTTGTATAAGCTACAGAGAAAAATAAATAAACAAAAGTCTTAAATTGTGGGACTTTTTATTGTTAGGGATCTTTGCGTTTACAGCTAATGCTGCTTTGCTGTTAGATGAGCATAAATCCAATCTCAACAGCTTGCCACCAATGGGAGAAACTGCCAGTTCGGCTCTGTCCCACAGTCAAGAACAGTCGTACACAGATCGCCATACGCCGGAGCGGTGATGAAATTCCGAAAGAAAATGCATGAGATATTATGTGTAACAACTAAAAAAACAATACTGTAACGACATAAATAACCTAAAAGTTGTGAACTGAGTTTACAAATTCATAACCAAAATGTACTGATGAAAAAGGGTACAAAATCAACAAGCATTTGCAATGCAATAGGTCTCGCATTAGGAAAGTTTGAGCTATTGGTATTGTGAATGACAATTTTTTTATTTATGTGGTGGTTTTGAAAATAGCGAAATTAATTAGTTTGTCATTTACAATGGCAATAGTTTTAACTTTTGCAAATGTGACACCTATAGCATTTGTAATGCAATATGTGTTGTATTTACGTGACTTGGATGTATTGATATTACAAATAACAATGACTTTTATTTTTTTTAATAATTAATACCTAAATAAAAGTTATTGTAATTTGTAATGGCAATAGCTTAAACTTTTGTAAACAACTTTTGTGATTATGTTCAGTGTATTTTATTGTGACGAAAATACAAGAACAGAAGTGAAATATTAACATCTTTTTTGTGACATTTGTAATAAAGCTTGAAATATTGAAGAACTTATTTGAACCATTTGATAGATAGAGTGAGGGCGATAGATAGAGTGAGGGCGATAGATAGATAGATAGAGTAAGGGCGATAGATAGTGTGAGGGCGATAGATAGATAGAGTGAGGGCGATAGATAGATAGAGTGAGGGCGATAGATAGATAGAGTGAGGGCGATAGATAGAGTGAGGGCGATAGATAGATAGAGTGAGGGCGATAGATAGAGTGAGGGCGATAGATAGATAGAGTGAGGGCGATAGATAGATAGAGTGAGGGCGATAGACAGATAGAGTGAGGGCGATAGATAGATAGAGTGAGGGCGATAGATAGATAGAGTGAGGGCGATACATAGATAGAGTGAGGGCAATACATAGATAGAGTGAGGGCGATACATAGATAGAGTGAGGGCGATAGATAGGGTGAGGGCGATAGATAGAGTGAGGGCTATAGATAGAGTGAGGGGTATAGATAGAGTGAGGGCTATAGATAGAGTGAGGGCTATAGATAGAGTGAGGGCTATAGATAGAGTGAGGGCGATAGATGGATAGGATGAGTAAATGGATGGATGGGATGATGGATAGATGGAGTGGCCAGAAAGCAGACAGAGTGGATGTATATTGCTTATTGGCTATGCGGATGGTTTTTGTAGTTTGAACAAAGGGTACCAGATGTGGTGGCTTTGTTGGTGCAGCTTATTGACATCTAGATGGATACTGTAGAAAGAGCAGACAAACTGTCTGGAAGGATACTACATACTGGATCAACAGATAGATGGCTGGATGGATGGAAAGACGGACGGACGAATACATGGATGGATGAATGGACGGACGGGAAGACGGACGGATGGATGGATGGACGGATGTACTGATGGCTGGATGGATGGATGGATGGACGGATGGATGTTTGATTGGGTGGATAGGGTAGATTGTCCATACTGCCTACAGAACACCACATTGGATCGATCCTACATATTGCACGCATGGTTGGATGGATGAACTGATGGCGTGAGGGATAGATATTGTTGATTGAAGAGCTGGTCAGGCAGAATGGGTAAAGCATGTTGAATGGATGATTGAATGATGGATTGATATAAATTTCAGAATGGCTGAGCAGACATACTAGACTACGGTTTGTTTGGCTGCATGGGTGGATATTGCAGACTGGGCGGAAAAATGACAAACACTGGAATGAGACTGCATGCTGGATGAATGCATGAATACGAACACCAATACATCTATGACAGACGGTCAGAAACACTTGACGGATGAACATTTGTATGGATGTAGGTGTGAATGGATGGACAGAGGAGTAAATGGGCGGATGAATGGATTGAATGGATGGGTGGATAGATAGATGGGCAGACAGACATGTCGCTTTGTCGCTGTAGTTTTCCCGCATAGCGCTGGTGTCCCCCACATACACTTGCTGTGATCCCACATGCGGCACGGTTGGCGCCTCGCACGGTCTGGAAACACGCAGGTGCCTTGATCTCATCCGGCGCATCAAGGCGCCTCAGCTTTGAAGTGAGCACAGGGGCAGGCGTAGGGCTTGTGAGCAGGCCGACGCCCCTCCCTGCAGCAGTCTCGCAGACTTGACCTGCCTGCACCGCGTCTCCGCTCTGAGGTCAGGCGCTTCGAGGAGGCTCGGCGGCTGCGGGTGCTTTAAGGTGACGAAACATTTTTATGTCAGTGATAAAGGGCCGGACCACGCCCAGCTAACGGGGCACGAGGAGCAGAGGGACTCGTCTCTGAACTCCCGCGCATGGCAGTCAGTCCTTAGAACGCCAAGGGAGGTTACTTGTCGCCTGCACCCCTGAACCTGCGGCTTTATTTTCTTGTTCAGTTAAACGAGCCAGCGCCTGGAGGTAGTTCACTTTTCATATTTAGTGATACTTGCGCCTCTCGCTCCTCCGTTTAGTAACGACGTCCTCACTATCTTTGTCACTCACACACGGCGTCGGCTGTCTCACCATCCCGGTGTTTACTTCCACGGTCAGCGCATCCAAGTACTCAGTCCTTCAATTTGTTCCTTGTGCCCTCGCTCCAGCTATCCACTCACTTCCTTACTCAGCCCATGCTCACTTGCTCACATGCTCACTAACCTCATGTACTCAATCACTGATTCGCTCACTCACGCCATACACTCACTCCTTCACTCGCTTACTCAGTCGCTTCCCTAGCCTACTCGCCATGCCCTCACTCACTCTCAGTCGGTAGCTCAGTTAGTCAAACCACTCGCAGACCTGAAAACAATTATTGGATCATTTTACAGAGAGCGCCTCTGCAATTTGGTTCTGGTGTCTGACCGGACAAATGGCCCTCTCCTCCCAGAAGCTCCTAGTTCCAGTTTACTCTGTTTCTCACCGGATGACCTCCGACTCTCGGGCCCAGCCCGGTGCCAGCTCACAAGGGCCACAAGGCGCTGCCTCGTCGGCCAGCATCCGAAAGGCACCCCTTTAATCCTCGGGGCTGATCTGGGTCAGATCAGGCTACAGCGCAATCTGCCCGTGCTAGCTGGTTAGTCCGGCAGGGCGACGTGCGCGAAACCGAAACCTTCCATGGGGCGGGACTTCCGTCTCCGGAAGCCCGCGCACGCGCCCACGGAGAGAAGCAGTGCTGGTGACGCGGGGCTCCCATGCCCGAGGGAGAGCCCCGCGGAGGCTGCAGAAGTTTAGAATGGTGGTAAGTGGGGCTTTGGGGGGGGAGCGCTTGTATGTATGCGGCGGTGGCGGTGGCGGCGGCCGGGGGGGGGGAGGGTTGGGGGCTGCGGCGGGTGTATGCGTGCGTGTGTATGCGTGCGTGTCTGTGTGTATGTGTGTGTGTGCAGGGGGGGCGGCAGCGTGTGTATGTGCGCGCGCGCCTGTGTGTGTGCAGGGGGTGGGGGCTGGCTGTGTGTGTATGCGCCGTGTTTGCATGCAAGCCAAGCGAAAGCAGGGGCTGTGTGTGCGTGTCTGCGCAAGCGCGTCTGAGAGGCGCGCTCCCGCGGTGAAAACTGGAAAGGAAAAGCGCGTGGCACATTGCTGTCCACATTCCCAGATACGGGCAACATAAGGTCTCGAGCAGACTACGCTGCTCGACCTAAAAATGGGCCTGGGATTGTTAAGTAAGGAAACAACATTTGTCAGTGTAAGTTCCACAGTGCTCAGTCCTCTGCAAAAATGGTTTGGGCAATGCCACACAGGTATGCAGAATAGCACTTCCTTTCTCACACTTCACTGGTATGTAGAACAATCTTGCAAGAGAGTAGGACACCTTGGACCTACCCGGGCATTTCAGATATGCAGGTGCCTTTCCACTAGCTCATAGCTACCTGCAGAAGTCTAAACTCTAGGGTCTTCAGCAATAGATTTTCAGTACCTAGGCTACTGGGATCAGGGTTGTCTGTAGTCAGTACCTACAGGGTCAGACTGGGAACACAAACCAGCCCTGGTAATACAGCTGGACCAGCCTTTTTTGGGGGGAATGTGAGAAGCACTGCTGCCGGCCTCTTTAGCACTGCTGCCACTTTTGTTACTGGGGGCGATATTGCAGCACTGCTGCAAAACCAGCACCCAGTGACAAAACTGGTCCCCAAAACGAAAAACAGACCCCACCAGGTAAATACCCGATGGCTGCTAGTGCCAGTCCGGCCTTGAGTACCCCCTGGGATGGAGGGGGTTGAGTGGGGAATGTGTGAGGTGCAGTTTTCTAACACATAGGGCCAGATGCATGACCCTTACTATTTGCGAGTCGCAAATTGTGTTGTTTTGCGACTCGCAAAATGAAATTTACATCAGTGTTTCAGACACTGTTTGCGATTCCTAATGGGGTCGCAAGTCGCATGCCTCATTAATATTCATGAGGCAGGTGGAATTTGTGACCCCACTGGGAATGACTAGCACTCCCAGGGATGGTGGCCTGCTGGGGTCAGCAGAGTACCATGTCTATGTCTGCTTTTTAAATAAAGTAGAGAAAACAATAAGAGAGTGAGGGTGTTTCACTCAAATGTGAGGTGGGAACTCCTAGTCCCCAGTAATATTATGACAAAAACAAATGGAGGAGTGCCCCCTGAAGGTGAGACAGAGAAAGTCTCTGCGCCTGAAGCTTAAGGCTTAATCAAGCACTTGTGCCCAACCTTAACATAGGAGATAGCATGTCCTTTTAGAAGACCCCTCACTCACCAACCTAGTTGGTGACATGCTTCATCATCGGGGTCCCACCCCGAAGGCCGAGTGCCAACAGGGTGTGCTGCGACACCTGATTACAGTGGAGCGGGTATTTTTTCTCTTTTTATATGTGCAGTGATAAAAAGGGGTAAGTGATTTAAAAAGGCGGCCAGATCTACTCACTTCAAGACTTTATTCCTGAGTGACTGGACACCTTGGTAAAAGAACTGTAGCACCTTTGTCTAATTAAGTAGACTTCGGTGTTAGACACGTGTAGTGTTGATAAAATAGCGACGTGTGATATGTGATTAAAATAAAAGTCTTAGGTCTACATGTTTCAACCTCTTGTGATTGTGGATTTTCGTCAGGACCAAAAGGAAAAAGAGAGATGGACCTGGGTGGTACGCACACGCTAAGGAGCACCCTACCCTCGATCCGTGGTGAATGGGAACACAAAATTGTTTCCCTATACAAAATGTAGTCTTCTCCCCACTCTGGAAGAAAAACTCATAGAGCGGTAAGATTCCGCCTCATGGGCGTTCGTGTTCCAAAGGCGATGCTCGCGTAATTTGCGGCTTCTGTTCCTCGGACTGGTAACCTACTTGGTTCTATAGACGATACGCCCCGTGGTAATGGATTCCAGAGTGGGGAGAAGACTACATTTTGTATAGGGAAACAATTTTGTGTTCCCATTCACCACTCCTCCAATTGTTTTTGTCATGCTTTTTAAATAAAGCACTTTTTTTAATGCAGCCCTTTTTCCTTAAAGGAAATCGTGATGCATTTAAAAAAGAAAAATGAAACGTTTTGGTTTCATTTTTTAAGAGTAGGCAGTGGTCCTCGGTACCACTGCCTGCTCTTAAAAAATATTTTTGCATCCATTCACAAAGGGGAAGCAGCCCCTTCCCGTTTATGAGTGGCTTACCACCTACTTGAAGTAGGTGGTAAACTGTGAGTGTTTTGCAACCGCAATTGTGGTCGCAAAACAATAATACATTGAAGTGGGAGTCGCTATTTGGAAGGGACTCATTTGGCACGCCCCTTACAAATAGTTAGCCGCAAACCCTATTTTGCGAGTCGGTAATAGGTTACCGACTCTCAAAATAGGGTTTGTACATTGGGCAGACCAATTTTGCGGGCGCAAACGGGCTGATTTCCCATTTGCGACCGCAAAAAAGAGTTGTACATCTGGCCCATAGTTTTAAGACGCAGGTTCCTTCCATTGTGGAATTTCTACTGCAGAGGCAGCTTCAAATAGCCTTACGCAGGACAGAAAACACACTCTCCAAGGTCTAGAACAATATTCTGCTGACAGGTTCATGTCAGGCAAAGGTATCAACTCTTCCAGTCATCTTGTAGCACGCATAAAGGAAGCTTCTTTGGTTCCAAGAAAATTTTGAATTACAAGTGGGCCAGGCACAGGTTATTTAAAGTACACTAGCATAACATTTTGTGTGACCTTAAAAAGGTCCCAAATATCACACACACACACTTGTATTTCATTGTGACGTAGTCCCTGTGCATAGTGGCACCACTCTTTTTTCAAGTACCTAAAGTTTAATAGTCCATCCAGACTGAGGACATCTCAAAGGCTATATTTATTTATTTCACATTTTATACAGCACAACAGTAGCCATGTCAAGTGTCAGTGCACTTTACCTGTAAAGCAACAATGGAGACTGAGAACTCCTTCCAGAGAAATCTAGTTCAAGTGCTGCAATAATCTTGTGAAGAGACACACATGCAAAACCCGCAAAATATGGAGAAAAATAAAAGGTAAATGTGGAAAGGCAAACCAGTAAGGGGGAGATGGATGAATTTGAACTAGAGAGGCATTTGGGCTCTAGGAAAAGACTGCGGACCGAACCATGGGTAACAAAAGTAGGGCATAAGTAAACGTTATGGGTTTCAACCGATTTAAAACGGTAGAATCCCTCTGGATAGTTCCTTACTCTGTTTAAACAGTGTATTGCTGATTTCCACCGCTAGATGTCACCATTGATATATCTATCTTTCAAGTACTTTAGCTGAGATTTTATTCCCTAGTTATTATTTAGGTTTTTCTCATGGTCCCAGGATGTTTGTCTCTGGAGTCTAGCGTAGTGAACTGGCTAGTGACTCAATACTGTAATGTATCATGATGGGTTAGGCCTTTAGTCAGTAGCACCTTTGCAGGTGTGCGCCAAAAGCAGCATTTAGCAGCATATTTCTCTGCTACACCTGCTCTCTTCGAACTGTCTAATTATAACAAACATGATCAGATATATAAATCCAAGCATGTTCTCCCAATTGTGTTCTGCTTTTCCACCTACCTCACCCCTCTTCTCAAAAAAGAGAATATGGGAACATTGTTAACTTCCCTACTCTCGATCTCGTTACGTCAACAAAGATGTTTTGTGATTGTCTGTGACCTTGGAAGAAGCTTATTAAACGCGAGACCTATTGCATTGGGGAAACATCATTTACTACGAAGGAATTACCCCGCATAACGTTTACCACGCGTCACTCACCACGAAAAGGTCTTTTCCACGCGTATGCTTTCAACGTCCGTCTTTACCACGCGAGTGGTATTCCTTCGTGTCGTTCTGCCTGTACGATCTGCGTGGGCTTGGGGGGGGGGGGGCTGGGGGGGCTAGGGGGAGTTGGGGGGGGGCTAGGGGGGGTTGGGGGGTCTCCCCCCCCCAAAAAAAAACAAGCGGATAACAATAAATAAATAAGAAAACTTAAAAAACGAACAAGGAAATAGCCTCACCAACAAGGAGACGTGTACGTCATAATTGAAGTCCTTTCACAGTTTTGATAGACGTGTTTTGACGCTTGTTTCCGTGGTCGGTGGAAGAAAGGGCTGATGGGGAAAGACGTACAGGGGTCAGATAAGAATCTAAACTTTATTAATTAAGGTATTATTTAAGCGCATTATGAAAAAAATAAAAATAAAATGTAAGGGAATCTGTTGTTTTTAATTGTTTAAAACATCGATCTTTTCCTTCGTACTGCATGTAGCCTATCAGCATCGTTATGTAAATTTAAATGAGACGTGAGATGTTTCGTAACGTTCATTTTGCGGAGTAAAAACATGCGTTGTCAAATGCTGCGTGGTGAAGACACATGCGAACTAAAGTTCGCGTGGTAATGCCATGCGTGGAACTTGTCTTCGTGGAAAAATCATATATTCTTGCATTGCAAATGCTTGTTCTACATTGAGCTGAAGTTAGAAGAACATCCACGAGAGGGCGATAAAGACAAATAAGTGGAGAGTCAGAGTATGTAAGAAAAGCAACACTCGGAGGTTGATCCGCTAGACATAAACAATGCCTGAGGAATCTGAAAGTTGATCAACCTTTTGGAGTGGGCAGAGGGCAGTAGTTTAAGTGAGATGAAGAGGTGGTGGTGGGAGGGTCTCTAAACGAGGCGTTGCTAAAGAAAGGTCACGAGCAATCCTTTAACAAAAGAACTGACCTATTTAATTAAGTGTGTGTCTTATAACATGTAAACTAAAACCCTGTGCTTAACACAGTGTGCCACCTGATCAGTAGTAGGGTACCTCTGTATGTGTTTTCTGTTATTGCTTCCAGACATGTCCCACACAACAACCACCTATATTTGAAAAAAGCCAGGTCCAGTGGCCTTCCGAGTGTCTCAGACACACTTGTGCTAGCCTTCACATCACTTTCTTTTGCATTTTTTGACTCTGTTAGACACTCATGCTGTTTTCTCCACATATCTTTCAGAAAAACTCCTTCTGCATATCTCACACTTTCCAACAATTACTGTTGACACATAAGCGACTATTGCTCTTCGCACCCAGAGGAGAGGCCAAGAATTGGATGTGCATGTAGTCTGCATATCTGTAAGACCCACCGACAGGTACTGTGAGAAATTCCCACTGTCGTAATTTCGGAGCTCTCTGACATGCACCGTCAGTCCCCCGCCAACAACCTGAACGCATTCAGACACCTAGATGTGACTAAGTTCACAGTATGCAATATACAGGAGTCAAATGTTGCATGGAAAGGAACAGGGCACCTTGAAAACAGCAAATACTCTTAGGGAATGCTATATGAACTAAAACATATTGTAAGAAACAGTAAACACAACCCTTGTCAGGGTGAATCACTAAAGTCGATATATTGATATGAGCTCAGCTACTGATAGCTATGGTGCAGAGCAGACAAGTTTAACTTAGACGCAAAGTGTAAAGTATATATGCAGTACAAAAACAGAAATATAGTCAAAACACAACACAAGAAACATCACAAACCAAATTAGGCAAATAGAGTAACAAAATGCAACCAAAATGACAAAAATCCAATAAGGGGAATCAGGGATATGAATTTCTAAATTTTAAAATAAAAGTAGTGCCAAAAAGCGTTCATTGCCAACCACGGTCAACTGGTGATGGTAGACTGGACCTAGGTGATATTTGAGTTCGACCTCGATGGAGCGTAGGTCGGGTACAGGAACCAGGTTCGACCTAGTCGGAGGTTTTACCTTAGTACTTGGACTCAAAAACAGAAGTACAAAATATTCAGCGGGGCAAGGCTACATAGCCATAGAGGGCTCCACAAGGTTGGTTTTTGGCAGGAAAGCTATAGTAGGAGACATTTGAAATTCACTCCCAGAGAAGGTCCCTGCCTAGCCAAATACATTTGGCGCCATCGCCCAGTCAAGATTTCTTTGTTTGCACTTAGCTACTTTTTTGGAGCTCTGTTTCCTTCAGCAGGCCAAGGGTGCAGACCTTAGCCAAAGAGAGTTCCTTACAGGGGGATATTGTCTCTGCAAAGTCACACCAATGAGAAGTTCCTGTCACAGAAAATCTCAGAGCAGGAGAAACGTGAATCTTCAGTACAGTGGGAATGCACTTTGGTCGGATCACCTTGGCTGGTCTGTCCACGTCCTCTGGAGGTCTTTAGAGCCAAAACACTTTTAAGTCCCAGGTATTAGAGGGTGTTAGGAAGAATACATACTGAGACAGCCCAGGGTTTCAGGACTTCGGAACAGCACTTGGGGTTAAGGATGACTCCAGCAGAGACCCCAGAACATCAGGGGAGGTACGTAGAGACTCACATTGTGTGAGGCAGAGGCCAACAACAGGGTCCAGGGCAGGTCCAGTTTCAACTGGTCAGCTGTGCTGTTGAAGGAAAAGGCCTCTTGAAGTTGTTTGTGTCCCTGTAGCTTGGACATGATTTCAGCCTTATGAACCTTGGAGTCCTCTTCTTTGTTCTGGATACAAGGAGGAGCAGGTCAGGTCCTTCAGGGTTCCTCTCATGCCCCAGACAGCATGTTCAGTCCTCTCCTGCTCTTCCTCAGATCCAGCAGTGTTCTAAGGGGGGTACTACAGATATAACTTTGATGACTGACACCAGCATGTGGGTGAGGGTGGTTCCTCCCTAACCAATGCGGTAAAGGTTCCCAGGGGTTAATGTACACAACCTTTCCTGTGTGCCTTAATGAAAAAAATCCCACAGTTCCCCCTCACTGCGTAAATCAGAGATGTGCTCCACTTGTGCAGAGCCTGTGTGCCAACCCCAGAGGTGTCACCAGGAAAACGAGCAACCCTTCCTCTGTGGTCAGTCCAAACTACTCCTGAGGGCAGCTCCCTCCCAACTGGGAATAGTGCCTGGGTGCATCAGGGGAATAAAAAAAGGGGCCCGTCCAGGTGTCATTTGATGTCTGCCTGTGACTGGGGAGGTTCCTTCAAAGTAAATTAAGTTCCTAGGCACTATCGAAATGATCATCCTGCCAGAGGAACAGAAAACAGTTCCCACACCCAGGCCTTTGTCTTTGCTCGGAGAAGTGGTCACACCTCCTCCAGGCCTTGAGCACTCAGAGGGCTGCAACTGGAGTCTAATATGCGTCCTGAGGCTTTAGGCAGGGAAATTTAACTTTTTAAAATGACATTTTCGTTAATATTTATTAAAAATCTGACATCACCCCTGAATTGGGCTTTTATAAATATTACACAGAGTCCAAGAAATATATTTTTAGGTGTTTCCTATCTGATGATAGCATTATTATGTTCAATAGTGCATCCCAGTGTTTCTATGTGGAGCAGCCAGGATTGCCCCAGTGAAAATAGATTTTAAGTGATAGCCACTGTAAGGACATGTTTAAAAGTAACTTTCTACATGTTCTACTTTTACATTCCATGCATCCTTCCTTATGGGCTATAAGGTCTGATTAGGAGTGACTTATTAATATTTGAAAATAATTTTTAGACCTGTCAAATGTGTTTGACAGATCAAATTGCAGTTTTTATCTGTTCCAGTCAGCCCATTAATGGTAGGCCTGAAGCCATTGTTTGTCCTGTCACTGTAGTGGGTGGCCCAAAAGGTTCACTAGTGGCATATACATTACTTGTCCATGGGTTCACCTCATACCATATTCTAGGGACATATAGGTAAGTTAAAGATGCTAATTAGGGTTATGCCAATTCAACTATGTTAAAAGGGAGAGCACAGGCATGTTTGATACTGAATAGCAGGGGTAAAGTGCACAGAGATCTACAGCCAGCAAAAACAGACAGGGCAAAATCGGGGCTACACCTTGCAAAAGATGGTCATTTCCTAACTGACACTCCCCCCACACACTCCGCAGCAGAAATCAGTCAGCTAACCACCCCTCTGGGAGTTTTCATTGTTAAGGTGGAAAAACCTGGAACCAGCAGCACTGGTGTGGCCAGTCCCAGGTTAGCGTTCCATCATGAAATCCATACCCTGTGGGTGATGGACTACCTTAACAGTTTAGGATTCTGATCCTGTGTTTTAAGAGGCCTGTGGTCTATCTGAACCTGGAAATCTCAAACAGGGATGGTTTGAGTTTTTTCAGTGGCCAGACCACTGCAAATGCTTCCCTGTCAATTGCACTTTTCCTTTGCTTCCTGGGTAGTAGCGTCCTGCTGATATAGGCTCCAGGCCCTCCTCATTCAACTGTGAGACAACTGTCCCAATGCCATGCTGTAAAGCATCTTTCTGCACAACAAAGTCTTAATTGAACTCAGATGCCTTGAGGACTGGGTGTCAAATGCCTTTTAACACACCCTCTGTCTAGATCACATTTTGGGCTGCTTTGTGGAAGTCAGCTCAGTCATGGGGACAAGAATGGTTCCATAACCCCTCACAAACCTCCTGTAATACCCTGTGAGGCTTAGAAATGCTTGCACTTGGGTCTATGTATTCGGAGGCTCCCAGTCCAGGATTATTTAAATCTTGGGTTGGGGAGGCTGTACATGTCCTCTGTTAACTTGGTGTCCCAAGTACACCACAGAACACTGCCTTATCTAGCACTTACTGACTTTAATAGTCAGGCCTGCCTGATGCAAGGCCTGAAGCACTGCTCTTAGGTGAGTCATGTGATCTTCACAACTGGAGCTGAATACTGCAATGTTTAAGGAGACAGCACTGAAGCCTTCCAACCCAGCCAGGACAAGGATGGCTAACCCTTGGAAGGTGGAAGGGGCAATATTTAACTGAAGAACTGGAAATGTTCCTCTGGGGTGGAGAATGCTAACCTCTTCTTTGCACCCTCAGTAAGGGTAATCTGCCAATATCCTGACGTCAAGTTGAAGGTACTGAAGAACTTGGCAGTCTCTAACCTATCAATGAACACATCATCTCTGAGTATGGCAATTGCATCAGTCTTGGTGACTAAATTGAGTCCCCTGTAGTCTGCACAGAACTGTGGTGGTGCTCTTATGGGGACAAACTGTGGATTAATACACTGCTCCCTGCCCTGACCAATGCAGGTGAAGCTGTTCATGAGGTTATACACTTCTCTAGACCTGGAGTTTTAATGTATATACAAAAAGTGAAAGAATTATGTTTCTGGGGGAAACAATGTGAAAACAAAAACAAAAACAATGCGGTCGGAAACACGCATGCCCTTACAACTCAAGCATTACCATGCTTGCATTTACCACACATATGCCTTTACCATACATATTCCTTTAACGCGCATGCATTACAAAGATTTCTGTTGTAAAGGGAGTAAAGGCAAATACGTGGTAAAGGCGGTCAGCGCTCTAGACTCGGAGGAATGGGCAGGGGGTGAGAGGTGTGGGAGAGGGACTTCCTGCCCGGACGAGATTGGGAGGAACGGGAAAGGTCGAGATGTGGCTTGGTGAGTAGTCTTCTGTTTTTAGGGCTGGGGTCAGGGTATTTTCCAGGGCTGGGGGCCGGTTTAGGGCTCAGGGCTGGGGGTTGGGGTGTTTTTTAAGACTCGGGTCAGGGTAGTCTTTAGGGCTGGGGGGCATTTTTAGGGCTCAAGGTGGGGGGCTGTGGTGTTTTTAGGGCTAGGGTTGGGGTCGTTTTCAGGGCTGGGGCAGTTTTAGGGTGCAGGGCACTGGGGTGTTTTCAGGGCTGGGGTTCAGGGAAGTTTTAAGGGCTGGTTGCTGGTTTTAGGGCTCAGGGTGTGTGGGTTACTTTTAGGGCTGGGGTTGGGTCGTTTTAAGGGCAGGGGGCTGGGTTTTAGGGCTCAGGGCGGGGGTGTAACCTTTACCATGCATATGCTTTTACCAATCATGCCTTTTCACTAAAATTCGTTGTAAAGGCATGCATGGTAAAGGCATGTGTAATAAAGACGTGGCTGTGGTAAAGACCGCATTGTTAAGGCATGCGATGTAATCACATGGGTTATTCCATCATTCAACCGTTTCTAGGTGTTACCTAGTCAAAGATAGCATTTTTTAAATGTAATAGCGCATCCCAGTATTTCTTTATGGAATAACCAGCCTTGCTATAGTGAACATAGTTTTTTGGTGCTACTCACTTAAAGGATATTTTTAACATTACCTATATACATGTACTACTTTTAAATACCATGCCCCCTGCTTTATACACTATAAGGCTGTCTTGGGGGATGTATTAATATTTAAAACTAATGTTTGGACCAGTCAAAAAGTCAAAAGGGTATATTTTGACAGGTCAAATTTCAGTTTTTAAACTGCTCCAGTCAAGCTACAATGCTAGAGTAGACATCAAGCTATGTTTGCCCTGCACTGTAGTGGATAGCACAATATTTGCTGCAGTCCACTAGGGGCATTTACAGGTCTGTGGGTACACCATATACTAGGAACTTATAGGTAAGGTAGTTATGCCAATTAAAGTTATGCAAATTCAACCATGTTAAAGGGGGAGAAACGGCACTTTTACTACTGATTAACCACGGCCAAGTGCAGACTTCTAAAGCCAGCAAAAAGAGATAAGGCAAAAATCCAGCGGTACACCACTCAAAATATGCTAATGCTCTACCATGTGAGATGTAAACAGGGATTGTATCACTGACATGGACTATCTTAAGGGTTTTTAAGTTGTTGAGAAATCAATAAGTCATTTTGCATTTTTCTTTCTGAATATAGAGCTCGATAGGTTCCCTTTTCAATTTCTTTTAATGTTTAAGGTTTTCAATGACTCCTGGGTAGGGGACCTGGCAGATCCCAGCCAACTTAAAGCTTTGGAGGAGGAATTCTTTTACATAGGTTTTAAGGTGCTGATTAGTAAGTACATTTAGAACACCTCTTAATAAGCAATTGTGTGTGTTTTTTAAACTTGCATAGGCAGCAAGAAAATGATGTTCAAAATGATTCATCCGAGCCACAGTAATTACTTTTGGTTCTTTCAATATCATAATTTTTAGCTTATCTATGCCATTATGAAATTTACCAACCATATGCATCAGCCTTGATCCTGTCCCTAAATGATGATTCATGCTAATCTGATGGACCACGTCGCCTGTCACACAAACATGCAACCCACGGGAGATCTGATGATGGGCTTCATCTTTAAGGTGCAGTTTGAGATGAGACTCGGTGTCACAGCAAGCAAGAGACCCACAGCTTGGATGCCCACGCCTGTTCCTTTTAAAGAGAGGCAAGACTGATTTGCATATGGTTGGTTCCTATATTTAGTCGCACAGTGAGCAAAACAAATAGAGTGTAATGCAGGCCATAGTAATTTCTAATGGTTTAATTCAACCTTGCACCCTTCACTTTATGTAATTCTCACACTTTGCCAACATAATTAATCATGTGTGGTGTTGCTGGTGTTCAACAAATGACAAGTCTTAGGTGCAACAGCGGTGCAGTGGCAAGAGTAGTAAGGGTCCTAATGCAGCCAAGATAATCTGTGACTAGGTAGTACAGTTCAGCTCTAACTAGGATACTGTTGGACCACCACTCCCCATGGCCACTGGTGGTACTGCAGCTACTGTACCTTTAAGAGCCATACCCATGTGACATAGATGCAACTAGTTCTAATACAGGAAAAATCTTATGTCATGATGTTAACAGTTCTTTTCTATTATAGTTAATCGATAGGTGTAACCATCTCTGAGTGACATGACTCGAAGAAATGTGTCATTAGTGAATGAATTATGCAAAAGTAAGCCACTGTAGCTAAAACAAGGTTGGGGAAACCTGGTGCTTGCTATCCAATTTCTTTTTTGTGTGATTCTGTTTTGTGTGGTTCACTCACTAATTTCAGGTTTCTTTGATTCATGCCACTCAGATGCTAGTGACCCATGCATGCTCTTGTTTCTTTGTACCTACTCTGTGATGCCTAGGATTCAACCTGTTTTGGCTCTCTTTCATGCAGATATGATTCTATGGGACACCCTTAAAAAGCGGTGAGAGTCATCTCTGGCCTTAGCATACAGTCCTGAAGATGGTCTTGTCTCTTGATTACCAAGAGCCTGAAACGTTGACATGTGTTCTGCTTCTCCTTTTCACGCGCTTACCTTTCAGTCATCAGAAACACACACAAGTACAAAGAGTGGATGATTGATAAAGAGTATACAATACAAAAAGTGGATTCTCACATATGTGCCTCACAGCACTGGACATTACAAGATTTTTCTCATCCTTGGACATATATCTGCTATGTGCTACACATGAACCCCTGCTCACTTGCTCTAGGAAAAATGTAATTGAACAAAAATTAAATAGAAGAGTAGGAGTATTAAACCCATCAGGCATTACTTCTCCCTACATTTTGGAGTAACCGGACGGCTGCATGTTTATAGAAGACCCAATACCTGGACCGTTAACCTATTGAAAATACTTGAATCTACTGTGCTACTGGATGCTATCACTGTTTAACAGAGACCGCTGAACATACAGACCCAATATTGATAATGTGGGAACCCTTACTACTATTACAATAGGAAGCACGTGAGAAAACTTTGGGACCTCAATTTCTTATAATGGAATTGAAAATATAAGAGAGTCTTCACTTTGATACAGTGGCTATCTTCAAATTGATTCAAATTACGAACCACTTAGTCAATGCTTATTGGTGGATAATTATATAATACCGACGACATTAACTTTGAAAATTAATATACGCTTTTACCAAAGCTGCTGTTAAGGTAGGCTTGAAGTCATATCCAACATCAACAGCAGAAACACTCTCTGAAGAAGCCCTGAAGAAGTCCCAAGAGGGATGGAACGTGTTGGCAAGCAATTTGCTGTGTTTTTAAAAGAACAAATGATTTTCAATAAAAGGACTCTAGTTAACTTATCAAGACTCATGATTTTGTGAAAAAAAAACTGGGAAGCTATTCTGTTTTCAATACATTGTGTTATTGTTTATATGTCATATATTAGGATAATCACATAATACGAATACTTATCCATCTTGGGTGCAGGGCAGTTTGTAGTTATTACTTAATAAGCATTTATTCTCCCTCCTCACCTCGTCTGGTTGTGGGCAGCAGTTACTAGGTCGTAAGGTGATCCTTGATCTGGTTTAGGTATTTTGGTGAGTGGTATCCATCCAGCTCCAGTCCCAGATGCACTGACTCAGCTGCAAGCCAAAAGTCAAGTTTTGGGAGTGACACACACTTGCCAGGTGAGGTTATGGTCAAGATCTGCGATTTGCCCGACTGCAGACCTATGTGTATCTCGGACAGCTCATAGGCAGAGTAGGAAGGCTTTCGGTTGTCCGTGGAGGACTCGACTAATAGCAGAAATGGAGCAGAGCACACAGACTCTGCTCAGGGATGATGGTAGCTGTCGGTAACAGGGCCATGTAACACTGGAGAGGTTAGCCTCTTCAGTAGTCTTTGATGATAGCAGTCTGTATAAACAGAGTCAAGCACGAGCATGTTTGCACACACCTTAGCCTTGGCACACAGTCTCATCCCGTCTTTTGTTAGTCTTTTTAGGTCTCGTGGCATTAACCGCGCGAAAGTGCGGTCTTGCCAGAGACCTATTGTGAGCGACTCAGCTTTCCAGGAGACAAGAGATGGCCACGCGCATCTTCCAAAAGGGGATCGGAGCGGGCAGCGCACGAGAACGCGCACGCTGTGGCCATCTCCTGTCTCCTGGGAAGCTCCAACACACACACAGCCACACATCCCCCTGCTTTCACACACGCATGTGCACACACAGAGACACACACACGAGCGCACATACACACACGCACACATACAGAGCCGCCCCCCTGCCGCCGCAGCACACATACACACGCGTGCGCACACACACACACAAGCGCACCGAGACCCCACCCCGCCGCCCCCCTACAACTAAGCCCCACTCACCGCCACTCTGGACTTCTTCAGTCTCCTCTGCGGGGTGCGCTCCACACGGGGCTCCCTCAGCTCACGGGAAACCCGGACTTCCGCGCACTCCATCCCCGCCCATGTCCCAGGCAAGGTGGCAGCACGCATGCTCAGTGCGTAAGGGTGTGTGCACGAGCACCTTCCGTGACCCCGCTTGAGAAATCTGTTCCTGCAACTCCCGCACATGCCGGCTTTTCCCACTGCAGGGGAACCCACACATCACCACCAGCGGCATGGTGTCCTAAGCGTCTCACCAGAGCGCACGCGCAGCAAATTTTATCACCCGGAAGCATAACAACTATGGATGCCGGCATCGCTCATCCGCATCCTTGCAGAGGCCGGGATGTGCTGACTCTACCTCTCGAGGCTTTTTAAAGGCTCTTTATAAAGTTAAATCTTTCTACGTTATCCCGACAGCAGCTATAACGAATAGGGTAAAACTTAAAATATTTAGACTCTCTTGAAACTTGCGAGCGGAAACTTTACTTTACGAATTTTTAAAGTCTTTAAAGGGCCCTGGATGTTTTGAACAATGCCACCGGATAACGCGAAGTCTATGCTCCCTGCATAGCGCCTCTTCCTCCTCCCCCCCCCCAGACAGCCCCCCCCCCCAGACAGCCCTTCACCCCCAGTCACCCGGGGCCCAGCCGTGGGTGTAGCGCTCACCAGTGCCTGGCAAAGCAACCCTCCACACTTCTCCACATTCCTCGGAAGCCCCACCCCGCCCCTTCAACCTGAGACCGAGGAAAAATGAGGATAGCGGGAGGGGGAAACCCAGATATAATTGGAGTCCATGTGCTGTACGGAGGAGTGCTACCCCTGGGGCATGATGTGCAGAAGCACCATTGATCACGGTGCACCCTTGACTCGACATCCGCGGCCCCCTTGCACCCAAAGAGGTGCACACGTCCTTTGACCGAGGCACTGGTAGCCGTGCTGCTCCACTGCGCTGCCCCCTCACGTGCCGCCCTTTCATCCCCTCTCTCTAACCACTATTGCGCTCCGTGTCCTGCCGGGCTGTGTTCCACCGCCCCGTGGGCACATTACTCGTGCCTTTGTCATAAATGCCGCCAACATACGCTTCCTGGAAACAATCCTTCCGACTTCAACTTCGGCTTATTACACTCTCCTTGCCAATAAGAGGAGTGGGATCTTCACGCTATCGAGATGCAGAGGTCTGTTATTACTATTCCCCAAGTGAACCTCCTAACTACCAAATTGTCATGCAGACATTTGTATCCCTGCTGTGTTGACCCTTGCCTCCTTATTTAACTTTCCCCAGAGGAGGGGGGGAGGAGGAGGAGTGTTGCCAACTTTTCCCTGCTTCCACCTCTTCCTGCCCCTTCCTTATCCTAATTGTCACTTAAACGGCTATCATCTTTAAGAAGTGAAATCACCCTCTTACTCAAATGACGTTACCTCTCGCCTAACAGCAGCCAAGCCCTCTACCCGCAGCTCTTGCATCACCATCCCTATTCCTTGAAACCGCACTCTTCTTATAGACCCCCCACCCCACCGTGACTTTCATCCACCGCCACGTGATCCCAACCCACGCCCCCCATCCCTCCCCTTTCCTTGCCCCCCCAGTCCGGGACACCCTACGCCTCGCCAGTGCCTGCCCTGCAGCCATCCACCTTTTGTCTCCACCCAAGTCCCCCCTCCTAAAACATAGCCCCCACCAATTAGCGAGCCACCCCCCGCTGACGGATGCGCACCTCTCAACACATCTCCATCAAACCTGACTCCCTCTGTGTCCAGCATGCCCCAACCTGCCCTGCAAACTTCCACCACCTGGTCCGCATCACCATCCACCCCCTTATTGTCCTTGAGCTCCCACCCCGGGCGCAACCGTAATCCTGCCTGCCCCGTGACAGAGCACACCCCTACTCCTGGCCCCTGCCTCAAACCCTCCGCGCCATTATTTATTTTCTTTCCCTTACTGTTGAGGGCAACTGTCTGCGCGGCACCCCCACCCATCACCCGCGTGTTGGCAGTTCCGCATAGGCCACCACCCGCCCCCCCACCGAACACCCCTCCCCACTGTCCTGCCAAGCCACCCTTGTGCTCCCAACCCCAACCACGCATCCACGACCCTCCCCTGAGCCCCCAAAAATTTACAACCAGCCAACCCTTTCCCGAGCGCCCCTCACTGCGCACAAGTCCTCCCGGGTGCCCGCCTGTCCCAGCCTTCGCACCTACCCTCCGTGTGCTCAGCCTCATCCCCTCTGCTGCTATTATTGTTGTCCTATTCCGACGCACGCCACTGCCCCGCAAGACGCCGCCTCATCCTTCCCTGTATAGGATACCTTTGCACAATTACTTGCAAACTCCGCGATGTCCTTGGCTGCGTGCGGCACTAGACCTCTTGCCCCTAAGCCGCCCAGAAACGAACCCCAAACTAGCCCCAGCCTTATCCCCACCGTCCCGAGCCAGTGAAGCTCGCACCAAGGACCCCAGCAGCTCCCCCCATCCTCCGACGCCCCCCTGCGCCGTCAATGGTCGGCTGAAATTGCGGGCAGTGACTAAACAACTTTCCTTTACCTTCCACCATAGATAGCACTCTAGCCACGAGAGAATCCCGCAGACGGGCTCCTGCCTCCGTGCGACACCCGTATCCGCCCGATCCCCCCAGCGCCATACACTCCACCAGGCACCAGATCCCAAGGACTCCGTGCATCGCCGGCCTTGCCCAACCCACCGCAGCAGGGGGGCAGGAGGCTGTGACCGCCATCCTGCATATCCTGGAACATTTGCGCACCCGGCTCCCCTGGCCACCCGCTAATAGGCAGTGTCCCGCATAGACCTCCATTATCTCTGATTGGCACCCAAGCCGCCCTCACCTAGCACTCGTTCCTGGCCCCTCCCGACCTGCATAGACAACCCCCCACATGCCCTATTCTGCCACCCCGCAGGCCTCTTGCCCCTCAGACAGCACTACGCTTCCAATCGCAACGAGCCCTGCAGCTGCCCGCTTATCTCCACCCCCCCTCTGCACCCCGCCGCCCAGAATCAGCGCCCAGAATCAGCGCCTTGCCTCCAATACAGACTTTGTAAAAAATTCATGCAACACATTGTCATATACAATGCCAACAACTCAAACTTGAATGCTGCGAGACCTATTGCATTGCAAATGCTTGTGTGTCTTTCTTTTCACCTGAATTAAATAGTTACTGTAATATTTTGCAGGCTGTCACGACATGCAAAAGGACAAAGACGGTACAGAAGTGTTTAGCTTCGATAAGATATGGAATGCTTGTGATGAAGCAAAGCTTCGCATATTTTGCGACTTGCTGTATTCATGAACCTCGTTTATGTGTAACAAGGTAATATTTGTATGTCTTACTAACGTTTATATTTAGTTTAAGCAAAGTTTATGAAGCTTGCCTATGTGTATTCCTAATGCATTTAATCCATATCCGTAAAATTATGGCCGCTGTTTGTATTTTAGTTACTGCGCATGCGTCAGTCACACTCACGTGTCCTGACGTGTCTGCAGAGTTGGAGGGAAATTTATGCGCATGCGTAATACATAGCTTTGCCAGTAACGTGGTACTGCTCGTGCCACTGCTCTTGTGTCTGTTATATGTAGCTAACATTTAGACTGCATAAGTATATTTTATAGTGATAAGTTGAAAGTACAAAACCAAATGATGTGTTTTCATAATGTTATTTTTATGTATTAATTTGTTTTCGCTTGCTTTTCATGTACCGCGGGAAATGGGGGTCTGTCTATACCGAAAGCCATCTTGGAGGTCCCTTCTGCGCATGTGCGACTTTTCGGGGACCTGACAACCTTGGCTGATGGAACTTAGCCAGCTGGCAGTGATGGGCAAGATGCTCCTGAGAACTGACCTGCGAACTCGGCTGAGCGGAGTCACATGTCCCTGTTCAGCTACATTGTACAATTGTCATTGTATTTCTTTGCAGTTTCTCATGGGAACCCCAATCTCGCTAGGCGGTACCCAGATATGTAAATGAAGCATCCAAATAGTGTGTTATGATTGGTGTATTACCCAAATCCTACCTTAGGACCAATCCAAATTGAGGGATTCTGACACTTTGCAACATTGGGGGGTGGTACACCGTCCCAAAACAGTATATCTACCCTGGGTTCACCTAGGGAAATTGTCCGACTTGTCTGGTTTAGCTGACCTGTCACTGACCCATCGTACTCAATAGGTGACTGAAGATACAGAGAGCTGCGGAGCACTCTGTCCGAAATTGACCATAGACTAAGGTTCTACTGAACCTTAAAGTGTTGGCGAAGCACTTTGCTGGGAGTTCGCTGACCCAATCGGGGTCTTGATCGATAGCTGCAGAGAGGGTGGAGCGCAGGCGTTGCTTCCAAACTGCGGGTGCGGTCCTGTCCTGAGCGGTCCTGTCCTGAGGGTTTGCTGTCCTGTCCTGAGGTCCTGTCCTGATTCCTAATCTGAGGGTATCCTGTCCTGTCCTGGGTGTCCATTCTGCACCTGCTGTCCTCTGAGGGGTATCCTTCCTTGAGGGTTTCCTGTCCTTAACTGACCCGTGGCCAGGGTTTGGTTTCTACACCAGTCTAGGTAAATACTGCTCTAAGTTCTTTAAACTTGCACCTTTCTATTTTTCTGTCTTTGCTTTAATAAAGACACACCTTTGCACATGTTGATTTTTCCATGCTTTTGCCGCAAACTATTGAATCATAAAGTCAAGTGCATATATTCTTAAATTGTTCCTATGCTATCCTACCTTTTGGAAATCATATTTTGCATTGCAGTTTGTCATTTTCTGATATGGTCTAGAACGGCCTTACTTAAACTGTCTGAAAACTCCTTGCCTTGAATGCATAGCATTTTTTCTTTATCTCATAATTACCTTTAAATGGTTACCCTGACTTTATTTCTCTATAGTTATGTACTTTTCATTATCTTGGTTATTGACTGCCTTATTCTTGTAAGTTTAATGCTTGACGAAAACGAACTTTAGATAAACATTTTAAACTTCCAGTTGTCCGTGGTCCTTTTACAAACAGTATTGAATGTCATTTGAATTTGCATTTGTTGCCTTTCCTTTTACAGCTAGGCCCCTGATCCATTGAAATTATAGGTACCCGTGTCGGTGGATGGTAAGTCGGGTACACTAAGTGATAACAGTAGGGAACACACACAATTGGTAGCAGCCCGTGAAGTCGCCCTGTCAATGAATAGTGTGAATTGGAAGTATATGGGCCCTGAAGCCGGAAACGGCGGAATCATTGGCTGGGTGACCTCGCGCGCTCTATCAGTTTTCTGGTAGATCAGAGGATGGTTAGGGACTAGCTAAAGGTTAGGTAGGACTAGTTAGACTAGTTAAGTCGGTAGCTGCTAGTACATTAATGCTGCTATAAGAGCGGCTGTTCCGAGGGGACCGATCACTCTCTTGTGAATACGCTGCTGAAATCAATGAATTGTTTTTTCATTATTATTCTTGTTCTTATATTGTTATATGTATTAATCCATGCATTTGTAAACCGTCTCGTATTGTGTTGTCCGAACTCCCCGGGGAATTGAAAGGGCAAGTGGTGAATAGAATCCATTGTCCTGAGGTCACAGGCTTAAGGAAAGTTAGGTGCAGGTTAGGATAACCGGGAAGCACTAACTAGGGTTTTCTGAATACATGTGTGAATAAATGTCAGTAACGAGGTTCATTGGCAAACTTCCCATAGTGGCGTAACCTAGTAAGGGTCACATCGGAAGAGTAGCAGGTTCCTCGGAGCTAGGGTGAAAGCAGAGGGGTCCGCTGGGAAACCTTAGACTCGGATATATCCCGGAGAAGTGGATGAGTTTAGGGAAATAACAGGTTCACCGATGCTAGAGTGAAGGGTAGGCGGAAGAGATCTACCCGCAGCGCGTGAAAAGTAAATGGAAGTAGTTTACTTGCAGTAAAACAAAGCTATCCTGTCTAGACACTTGAGCACTGTGGCGAATGTGTATTTGTTGTAAAATAACCAAGCACTGAGCACTTTAAAAGGAAAGAAAGTTTCCGTTACCTTGTGAAGGGAGGGAGTCAGTCGCGAAGCGCCTCTGACGTCACTCCGTGCCGCGCTGGGATTGGTAGAAGCAGCGGGCGGGTAGCGGGGCTGGAATTGTAAAGGAGGGGTGAAGCGCCGGAGCGTGAGAACAGTCTCACGAAGGGGCCGCGCACCCATTGGCTGAAATCATTTGAACACGTGCACCCATTGGTCGCACAGAATTGCAAGACGCGTTCTGATTGGAGGTGAATTTGTAAACAGAGTTAAACGTAAAAATCGTATGTGGCACTCGTATTGTCCAGAGACTAGACCCGATCCAAGAAACCAAGGGTTTGAAAGGGATCAGTGGAAAGCTAATAGATACGATATTATGTACGGAGCAAAGAGAAAAATGTCCCTTGTAAGTAGGGTAAAGAATTACTTCAAAACGGACAAACCGATTAAATCTAGAGAGGGCGTTACTATCCCGCCACCGAATACTCCCGCCTCATTCATGATGTTTGACCGAGGGTACAACACCTGTGTGTGGTTGGAGAATTGGGTAAAGTACACAAAAGATGACGGAATATTGGCTTTTCCGTTAGACGGTACTTTCAATAGTAGGATTTTATTTAATTTGAGAACCCGAATGAATGAATTACATCCCAGACCGAGACTAACGCAGTATGAGGCATTAGAGGAATGGGAAATTGAGGCTTTCGAAAGGGAGAAACCCCGAATGGACAAAGGTCTGACCAAGTGGTATCCAAGGCTGAAACAAGAGACCAGGGATAAGAGGATGAAACAGTGGAGGCAGAGCATGATTGTTGAGGGTCTGTTTCCCATGATGCCAGCAGGTAACCCTTCTGGGGGAGAGAAAAGGACAGAAAAGAGTAAGCATTGGGGGGCCCTTGGGGAGTCGGACGATGAATTGTTAGATGACATCTTTACGAGAAGTCCGCCCCCTTATAATGAGGGAGCCCGACCTTCCAGTGCAGGAGAGAATCCCCAGCGTCCATCTATTAAGGAGGAGGACAGATCCCTATGTAGGGGGGGAGGTGGCCAGGTGTTGCCCTATTTTGAGAACCCCGGACCCGCAGAGGTACGCAATATATATCCTAGAATGCCCGAGAGCTGAGAGGAAAAATATTCCCGTGAAAGAACATTTTTTCCCAGACCTCTGTATGAAAACGAAGAAAAGCCAGTAAGTTCAGGAGTACCCTTTTTGCAGCATCCATATGGAGAAGAGCGTAGGTCATTTGGCACAGGAACTTTGTTCCCAAAACCAAATTATGGCGGAGGACCAAGTGAAACGCATCCTACTGCCCCGAGTCTTACCCCTCACCTGACCCCACAGATGATACCTGACCGGACATTAGGAAGAGTACTAGATGAAAGGGAGCAAGAAGTCCTAGCTAGACAGAGGACAGAAATAATTCAGAAGATCTCCCAGTTAAATACCAGTCCTGAAGCTTTGACTATTCCGGTAACGATCGGACCAGTAGTCCCGTTGTATGGGAATAGTCAAGGAAGTTCGAACCCTCCAGTTATGAACCCGATAATGGCCCCGCCGAGGCAAGAGCCCCTACTGATAGACGATCAGTCCAGTGAGTGCGAGTCCGAAGTGGTGTTCTTGGATCTACCAAACAAACAGACCGGAAAGGGAGTTCAGAAGAGGCATAATCCTTTTGATGCGAAAGAAATTAAATTAGAATCAGCAACAGGGACTAGGAGTGTTTCCTTGGTAACTCCGGAAGAGATTGAAAGTTGGAGTCGTGATTTAGAAAAACAGGCTCCGCAAACGAAACCTTTAGACCTCTACAAGCTGAGGGTAGAAATAGAGGAATTGATGGCAGGAAATGTGGGGTTAGACAGATTAAACACCTATTCTGAAGAAGAATTGCTGTTCATGTGTAAAAGCCTTACCAGAAGTACCAGGGTGCTCCACGAAAAGCTGACAGACACCGCAGCTAGTATGGGGGTAGATATTTCAAGATCCAAGCCCTTACAAAAGCCTTACAGAGCTGAATTCTCAGACAAGGATTTAGAGAACCTGAATGTGTCAGGGAAAAAGTTGCAGATTAAAGAGTTGCTTGCAGTTTTGCAAAAATGGGGAGACGTGGAAAGGTGGAGAAGCAGATGGGCAAGAAAGAAAGATGAGGCTCGATCCAGACAAGCTACCCCTGAGTTCCCTTTAAGAGAAGTAGACAAGCCTGAAACATTATGCCCCATGCGTGAAGTACCAGGTGGGAGGTATGTGCACGTTCCATGGTCCAGACAGGATATTGTGTCCTTTACTAACGATTTTCCGAAACTACGCGAGAAGCCGGTTGAATGGTACCGGCAAGTGGAAAGGTTCGTAAAGGTGCAAAAATGCCTGTGGAAAGACCTTGATGGGTTTTTCGATATTGTGGTCCCGGTCGATCTATGGACCAAGTGTAAAATAGGCATAGGCTGGCCTAGTGAGGAGTACCCGAGGGACTCCGCCACAGGGGAGCCGTCAATTGAAGTGATGAAAAAATATGAACAAGTGATTCAGCATTTGAAAAATAAGGTACCAGCAAAGGAAACTGATTGGACCAGGATAGATAGAACAACGCAGGAAAGAGAGGAGACAGTGCACTCCTATTATGAAAGATTGTTGCAGGTGTTTAAAACATACAGTGGTATAGATAACATCGAGATGAAGGATATGACGCATTTCATTTACAGGTTTGTAAACGGTTTAAGGCCTGAAATTTGTCAGTGGATAAAGGATAATAAAATCTGTTGGCATACCAAAAAGGTAGACGAGGTCCTGCGGTACGCAAAGTACTGCGAGGACGAAATGGCAGAAAAGAAAAAGGCTCTCAAGGAGAAAGTGATGTGGGCTCAGGTGAAGCTCGCAGAACAGCAGGAAAAGCAGTTGAGTACAATGGTCAAAAATGCTAAGAACGAAGGTCCTGGGGGTGGGGGAGGAAGTAAGCCCCGGCCCAGAATGAGCAGGGAGGAGGCTATGAAGAAATTTCCCTGCCATCAGTGCGGCGAAATTGGACACTGGCGTAACGAGTGTCCTTACTTGCCCGATGATAACCCCAAAACACCTGATTTAACTCCACAGACGCAGAAAGAAAGACCAAGAAAGACTCAACCACAGGTAAAGACAGTGCAGGTGCCCCGCGCACCAAAGCAGGTATACAAGGGAAAACAAGCAGAGGGAGATGAGATAGAAGTTTGGGAAAGCAATGAGAACAGAAATGCAGCAACTTCGCAGTATCTATTAAATGATACCTTCCTTTGTGATGACCAGTACTGACGGGGCCTGAGAGGGGAGGACGAGGAGTGCGTACTTGGCGCCTCCTTGCCGGTAGACCAGAACGGACCATACATTGAAGGAAAGGTTGACGGGAATGATGTCACCTTTCTGTTGGACACTGGCGCTACCCGTTCTACTGTGAGAACAGTGGACGTTCCAAACCTACCCCTCTCGGGTGAAGCCATCCAAGTAGTGGGTGTATCTAATCAATTGATTAGTACTCCTGTTACCAAGCCCATGGAGATCTCAATTGGAAACTTTAAGGAAATGCATAGATTTGTCGTTTGCGACACCAGTCCAGTGAACTTGCTGGGACGTGATTTGCTGTGCAAAATGAACTGTACCATCTTTTGCACCCCAAAGGGTGTTGAAATTCAGACCCCAGATGAAGACGGCATTTATAAAATAATGTTAGTCCGCCCTGACTCGGAAATTAAACGAATGACCATGCAGGATTTACCGAAAGAACTCCAAGAAGCAGTGAAGCCAGAGGTGTGGGACTTTACTGGGAAAGATGTAGGGTTAATGAAAAATGTGGACCCCATACAGATAGCCATCAAGGACAATGCAGTATACCCCAATACTAAACCCTACAGAATGAATGCAGAAGTGAAAGCTGGTGTTACTCTGGAAATACAGAAATTGCTAGAAGGAAACATCATACAGGAAGTAATGAGTAGCCCATGTAACTCCCCGATTATGGGCATTAAAAAGCCTAGTGGCAAGTACAGAGTAGTGCAGGATCTACGAAAAATCAACAAGATAGTAGTCCCCTGCTGCCCTATTGTCCCGAATCCAGCAGTGATTCTGTATCAGATTCCCTGGGATGCTGAGTGGTTTACAGTGATAGACCTGTGTCATGCATTCTTTTCCATTCCCTTGCATCCAGATAGCAAATTTCTTTTCTCATTTGCCTTCAATGGTCACGTGTATTGCTGGAACAGGGTCCCTCAAGGGTACACAGAGAGCCCCTCTATCTTTAATCAGATCTTGAAAAAATGTTTGGAAACTTTGGTTTTACCTGGAAACTCTGTCTTAGTGCAATACATAGACGACCTCTTGGTGGCGTCTAAAAGTCATAGGGATTGTGTGATTGACACCATTGCCCTCCTGAATCATCTGAGTGAGAAAGGACATAAAGTGGCCCCTGACAAATTACAGTTCTGTGCAAAATCAGTGAAATATCTGGGGCACCAGATAGAGAAAGGGGTCAGGAAAGTGACGTCAGAAAGAGTGAGAATAATACAAAAGATGCAGTTACCCCGTACTCAGAAATAGATCAGAATGTTCCTGGGTGTGATAGGATACTGCAGGCAGTGGATTCTGGGATTTGCAGTCCTAGCTAGGCCCTTGATAAAAATGACCAAGAGAGGAACACCAGATATTGTAGAATGGGATGATGAAAGCTTAACAGCCTTCACCAAACTGCGAGATTGTCTGTGTACAGCACCGGCATTGGGAATGCCAGACTATTCCAAAGAGTTTGCCCTGTTCTGTGACACTCGTGATAATTGTGCATTGTCGGTCCTGACACAAGATCATGGCACAACGAGAAGGCCTGTGGCATATTTCTCTGCCACCCTGGATCCAGTGGCTGCTGGATTACCAGGTTGTCTGAAAGCAGTAGCTGCTACCTGCGCAAGTTTAGAGCAGAGTGAGTCCATTGTCATGGGACATCCGGTAACTGTGTATGTCCCACATGGAGTGGTAATTTTGTTGACCAGAACAAAAACTCAGTATCTCACCCCTAGTTGGCTGACTAAATATGAGAGGATTCTTGTGGGTGCTGCAAATGTAAACATTGTTAGGTGCAGTATTCTGAACCCAGCCACCTTACTTCCCGACCCAAAGGATATGGAGGGGGGGGGTGGATGATGAACATGATTGCATAGACTTAACAGAATTCAACACTAAGCCACGCCCAGACATAAAAGAAACGCCATTGCCTGAGCATGACAAAGAATTATTTGTAGATGGTTCATGTCTAAGGCATGAACAAGGAGGCCTGAGTGCTGCCTATGCGGTAGTCTCCTTAGAGAAAATTGAGGAAGCAGGTTACCTATATCATATAAAGTCTGCACAAGTAGCCGAATTGATTGCTATGATAAAAGCTTGCCAAATTGGGAAGAACCTGCGCATAACAGTGTATACTGACAGTCAGTACTGTTATGGGGTTGTGCATGACTTTGGCCAGTTGTGGCTACAGAGGGAGTTCCTGACTTCATCAGGTACCCCTATTCGAAATGGAAAAGTTGTTCAGGACCTTTTAGAGGCAATCCAGTTACCAAAGGAACTGGCAGTGGTAAAATGTGCTGCTCATAAGAAGAGCATGGACAAGGTATCACTGGGAAACGATTATGCTGATCGAGTGGCCCAATGGTGCGCAAGAGATCGGTATATCGTAAATCCAAAACGAGGGGGGCCAGGAACCAGCTGCCAACTTCAAGTGTTTGAAGAAGTGCCTACATGGGATGAAGTGAAAGAGTGGCAGCAGGCGGCACCTTGGCAAGAAAGAGAGAAGTGGAAGGACGATGGGTGTAGACCTAGACGTGTGGATGGTGTCATTTTAGGTCCAACTGGTATGCCTGTGTTGCCTAGACACCTACTTAGCACAATGGCGAGGTTGATACATGAAGGATCACACATTGGTAGGGACGCCATGATTCTAGTGTTCCAACAGACTTGGTACAGTAAAAAGTTCGGAAAGTAGCAGAGTCCCTCTGCCAGAGGTGCCTGTCATGTCAAAAGATGAACCCAGGGAAGAGGACTGTGGTGGAACTGGGAAAAATTGGGAGGTCCGGGGGTCCCTTTGTAAGGATACAGGTTGATTTCATCACCATGCCCCGTTGTGAAGGGAAGCGATATGTCCTTGTCATGGTCTGTTTATTTTCTAAGTGGGTGGAAGCTTTCCCTACTCCCCAAAATGACGCAAAAACAGTAGCTAAGTGTTTATTAAAAGAACTGATACCTAGGTTCGGGGTTCCAGTCACTATTGAATCAGATCAAGGCTCACATTTTCAGAATGCAGTGATCGACGAACTCTGTAAGGCCTTTGGAATTTCACAAAAGCTTCACTGTGCCTACCGTCCAGAGGCTTCTGGAGTAGTGGAACAAATAAATGGAACTATCAAAAACAGACTAGCAAAACTGTGTGATGCATCTAAATTGACCTGGGTGAAGGCCCTGCCCTTGGTCCTGATGGGACTCAGAAGTGTTCCTGATCGCAAAACAGGCCTAAGTCCCCATGAAATCATTATGGGAAGAGTGATGAGACAAGCATGGGTGCCTGGAAGCAAACTGTTGAGTATTACTGATGATTTGGTGCTTGAATACTGCAAGAGATTGGGTGACCAAGCGCGTTCTATCTCTCGCCAGATCGGAGAAGACGCCATCCTCAATCCAACGACTCCTCTCCACAAACTGGTCCCGGGGGACTGGGTAAAGATAAAGAAGCATACTCGGAAGAGCTGCCTGGAGCCAAGGTGGGGAGAAAAACGTCAGGTGATCCTGGTAACTACCACAGCAGTCAAGTGTGCAGGAGTTCCATGCTGGGTACACGCCAGCCACACCCAGAAGGTACCACCAGACGAGGTGCCTGAAACAGAAGGACGTCCCGCAGAGGACGTTGCAGGAGCCAGACCAGAAGTAGCTGACGATGTACAGCCCAGTACCAGTCGAGCTACAGAATCAGCAGACGTTGGCCCAAGAATAGTTGACAACGAACTACCAGGAGCCCAGCCTGCTGAAGGGGTAAAAGAAGCTGAGCCAGAAGTAGCTGAAGACGAGCTGCCGAGCATATGGCCAGAGGAGTGGATTCCCTTGATTGATCTCACCGAAGACCCCATTCGAACAAGTGAACGACTTTGGGAAGGTAGAGAGTGGACTAGAGAGGAAAAGCAAGGCACAGGCGAAGAACCTCAGACTCTTGAGATTCACATCAAAACTGAGGAAGGAGAAGGTCAGACAGGGACAGAGCACGTGGTTGATACAGAACAAGTGAATGCTGCAGAGCCGGTGCCCGATACTGAACAAGTGAAGGATCCTGAACAAGAGAGGAATACAGAACAAGTGATTGATACTCCTCCACTGACACCTGATATCGGGAAGGGACAGACTAGACATAGTGTAATAGTTCGAGCAGAAGAAAGTCCAGAGATCGAAGTGCTTGAACAGGATCAGATAGAATTAGAAGAACGTGTTCAGGAAACAGAGTCAGAGACACTTGAAGAGCAAACACACAATTTACCTGAACAAGGCCAGATTAGTACCCAGGCAGAAGAAACAGATGCTAGCCCTGGAATTAGTCAGATAGAAGAAGAAGAAACTGAGACAGAATTGCCAACAGTTAATGAGAACAAAAGGGCAAGAGAAGGGAACGAAGTTCAAGTACCAACAAAAAGACTTAAGAAAAGAAAGCATCTTGAGCCTAGATACATAAAGAAATTAAGACTGAGAATAAAAACAGTAGAAGAAAAACGTGCAGAAGAAAGGAGAAGTGCTCGCATAGCAGAACAACCAGAAGACACTTCCAAAAGAAGGAGTGATCGGATAAAGAGACAAAACAAAAAGTACAAGTCACCTGAATGGACCCTTGTGTTAGAAGAACTTGAAGATCTCGATATCACTGACGTAAGCGACGGAGAGCCCGTCCCTGAGTACTCTGACGAAGAGGAAGAAGAGCCACCGTGAATTTGCACAAAGTAAGATACTTGTGTAGAGACACAAAGAGGGGTCGAGAAACTTCTTCTGAAGCCAAAATGTCTGATTCAAACGTGAATGGTAGACCTAGTCGCAGCGGTTGCAAAACTTGCTGCAAGGTATGTGTCTGTAGTATAGTTGTCCTGATATTACTCTGGATAGGACTAACAATTTTCATTCCCTTTGCTGTAAGCAAAGATACTAATATTGTCCCTACTGAAATTGTAAATACTGACAGTGAAGAGCTGACAACACAGAGTATAGCTAGACATGAGAGAGCACTGAGACAAACAAAACAAAACTTAGAAGCATCAGATGAGGGAGAACTACATTATCATGGAATTAAAAACAGGACACGCTTAAATGTTTTCACAAACTTATTAATACACTATGTAGAGACTATGGAAATTGAAGATTGCTATGTCTGCATGAAGCTACCTACTTCTGTAGCTGAAGGCGTGACATACCATCACTTACCGCTGACATACGGAATCTCCTGTAGCATTTTAGCTAGTTTATTTTACAAAAGAGGACCGTTACAGTACTATTACTCTAATAATGACGTGATCTTTTCTGAGCTTCCTATACGTGGGAACTTGAATCCTGTACATACAAAAAGTGACATAATACGATACATGGGAGATTATTTCCTGACTATTGGTGACATTGACATAGGTGAAGCACACAGAGATAACTTGACTTGTTCTTTGCATGAGCAGGAAAAGATGTTCCTGAACATGGCAGAGAAAAGGAGAATTAAAATACAAAAGAAGGCTAATGACGAAAGTCAGAAAAAGCCAAGGTGGGCAGAGAACATGGAAGGCACCTCAACTGGTGGGGCGGGTCCTGCTCTGTTGCTGGATTTTGAAAAGAAAGGCAAGCTATGTCTTCACCGCGAGAAGACTAGCTATTATAATAACATTTTCATTGGTTCCAGTGAATGCAAACATAATTACAAGGTAATTGGAGGTTGGGGTTTCAAAAATGGGTCAGAGCCTGTGTTTCCTGGAATTTATTATACTTGTGGGGACAAGGCTTATTTCAAATTGCCGAATCACTGGTATGGAAGTTGCTATTTTGGCATTGTCTTCCCGAAAATATACCATGTGAATGGAGTTGCTGGAAGCAGTGAAAATACTAATGGCTTAGTGCGTAGTAAAAGAGAAAGCATAGGTGAAATAATGGGTAGTATTTTCAGTGCACTGATACCTGGAGTGGGAGTGGTTCTGAACACTCACAGAATTTGCAAATTGTCCACTATAGTGGATGTGTTGTCGACTGAGACAGCTCATGGATTTCTGTTGGTCAATACCGAAATGGTTGCGATCAGATCAATGGTTTTGCAGAATCGACTTGCTCTTGATACCTTATTGGCGAAAGAGGGCGGAGTCTGCCGGATGTTGAAGGCGCAACATTGTTGCACTTATATTCCGGACAAAAGTGTGCAGCTCAAAAGATATGTGAGAAACATTACTAATTTGGCAAAGGAACTCAGACCACTCGAGGTTGATAGTGCCTGGAAGAGACTGGTAGATGGTCTCTCAAATGTAGGTCATTTGTTTGCTAGTATAGGTAAAGGCTTATTGTTTAAAGTACTGATGCCAATTGGAATTATAGGTCTCATCCTATTTTTCATATTTGTCTGTTGCAAATGCCGTAAGCACACCAGAAAGCATGAAGTGAATGCAAGAGGGGTGAAACGGAGTGTGGATGAGCTTGAATTGGAGGAAGTGAATAATCAGATCTATAAAAAGGTGAAGAATTCTCACCCTACCAAAACTGAAAGGGAAAAACTAGAGAAATTGCTGGAAGAAATAGAGTTGTACAAAGTGTGAAAGAAAGTTGGCATCTGGTTCCATTAAAATTTTGTGATGATAGTAAATATCATCAAAGAGGGGATTGATGAAGCAAAGCTTCGCATATTTTGCGACTTGCTGTATTCATGAACCTCGTTTATGTGTAACAAGGTAATATTTGTATGTCTTACTAACGTTTATATTTAGTTTAAGCAAAGTTTATGAAGCTTGCCTATGTGTATTCCTAATGCATTTAATCCATGTCCGTAAAATTATGGCCGCTGTTTGTATTTTAGTTACTGCGCATGCGTCAGTCACACTCACGTGTCCTGACGTGTCTGCAGAGTTGGAGGGAAATTTATGCGCATGCGTAATACATAGCTTTGCCAGTAACGTGGTACTGCTCGTGCCACTGCTCTTGTGCCTGTTATATGTAGCTAACATTTAGACTGCATAAGTATATTTTATAGTGATAAGTTGAAAGTACAAAACCAAATGATGTGTTTTCATAATGTTATTTTTATGTATTAATTTGTTTTCGCTTGCTTTTCATGTACCGCGGGAAATGGGGGTCTGTCTATACCGAAAGCCATCTTGGAGGTCCCTTCTGCGCATGTGTGACTTTTCGGGGACCTGACAACCTTGGCTGATGGAACTTAGCCAGCTGGCAGTGATGGGCAAGATGCTCCTGAGAACTGACCTGCGAACTCGGCTGAGCGGAGTCACATGTCCCTGTTCAGCTACATTGTACAATTGTCATTGTATTTCTTTGCAGTTTCTCATGGGAACCCCAATCTCGCTAGGCGGTACCCAGATATGTAAATGAAGCATCCAAATAGTGTGTTATGATTGGTGTATTACCCAAATCCTACCTTAGGACCAATCCAAATTGAGGGATTCTGACACTTTGCAACATTGGGGGGTGGTACACCGTCCCAAAACAGTATATCTACCCTGGGTTCACCTAGGGAAATTGTCCGACGTGTCTGGTTTAGCTGACCTGTCACTGACCCATCGTACTCAATAGGTGACTGAAGATACAGAGAGCTGCGGAGCACTCTGTCCGAAATTGACCATAGACTAAGGTTCTACTGAACCTTAAAGTGTTGGCGAAGCACTTTGCTGGGAGTTCGCTGACCCAATCGGGGTCTTGATCGATAGCTGCAGAGAGGGTGGAGCGCAGGCGTTGCTTCCAAACTGCGGGTGCGGTCCTGTCCTGAGCGGTCCTGTCCTGAGGGTTTGCTGTCCTGTCCTGAGGTCCTGTCCTGATTCCTAATCTGAGGGTATCCTGTCCTGTCCTGGGTGTCCATTCTGCACCTGCTGTCCTCTGAGGGGTATCCTTCCTTGAGGGTTTCCTGTCCTTAACTGACCCGTGGCCAGGGTTTGGTTTCTACACCAGTCTAGGTAAATACTGCTCTAAGTTCTTTAAACTTGCACCTTTCTATTTTTCTGTCTTTGCTTTAATAAAGACACACCTTTGCACATGTTGATTTTTCCATGCTTTTGCCGCAAACTATTGAATCATAAAGTCAAGTGCATATATTCTTAAATTGTTCCTATGCTATCCTACCTTTTGGAAATCATATTTTGCATTGCAGTTTGTCATTTTCTGATATGGTCTAGAACGGCCTTACTTAAACTGTCTGAAAACTCCTTGCCTTGAATGCATAGCATTTTTTCTTTATCTCATAATTACCTTTAAATGGTTACCCTGACTTTATTTCTCTATAGTTATGTACTTTTCATTATCTTGGTTATTGACTGCCTTATTCTTGTAAGTTTAATGCTTGACGAAAACGAACTTTAGATAAACATTTTAAACTTCCAGTTGTCCGTGGTCCTTTTACAAACAGTATTGAATGTCATTTGAATTTGCATTTGTTGCCTTTCCTTTTACAGCTAGGCCCCTGATCCGTTGAAATTATAGGTACCCGTGTCGGTGGATGGTAAGTCGGGTACACTAAGTGATAACAGTAGGGAACACACACAATTGGTAGCAGCCCGTGAAGTCGCCCTGTCAATGAATAGTGTGAATTGGAAGTATATGGGCCCTGAAGCCGGAAACGGCGGAATCATTGGCTGGGTGACCTTGCGCGCTCTATCACTTGCAATGGGGCAATAAAACTGCATCACCCATTTCTACTCATGTAAAGGACTGCACCATAACATCGTGGTTTAAAAGGCAACCAACAAGAGGCTGGGTTGGCGAGATGACATGAGATGGACATTAAGACGGTAACGTTTCTCAGTAGTTTCAGCGAATCTCCTTTCTTGGAAGTGCGACCAAGTGGACACAGTCTAACTCCATAGAGCATACCTAACACCGCAACCTCTCCATCGTTTTTATCTCGACACGCACTTCGCATGTCCCCGCTGTCAAACTACTGAGGCAGATTTTAGGCACATGTTTTGGGATTGCCCCACGACACAACATTACTGGCATGCAATTCACAGGGCACTTAGAGCGATGGAAAATCTTACAGACATATCCACCTGGCAGGCATGTGCCCTCGGTTTATTCCGCAGGTGGAAAACTGAGAAGGTACAGTGCTGCTTTGCACCATTAGCCCTCATTTTAGCGAAGCGGGGATTGGCAATGTATTGGCGAGCGCCGTAATGGCCACCCGAGGCAGCCTGGATAGCGGCAGTTAAAAAGTGGGGCAAGGCAGAAGAAGAGGCACTGAGGGAGGAGGAGGTCAAAGGAACTCTGAAATATCCCATATCATTGGAATGGGCACAACTGCTACACCAATATACCCACGAGACAACGCAAGCGAGCTTGCCTAGGACCTCTCAGGCACAATTCCCACGTTCACCTCCCCTGGGGTCAAATGCCCCACTCGCAGGATCAAATGTGCGCATGTATCACTGACACTACGGGAAGATACTACCTAGAGGCCCCGAACACCAAAATACATTGTAGGAATACATCATGCACAAAACCCCCCTGCCCCCCCCCCCCCCTTGCCAGCCCGTATACATCAACACATCAAGTAATGACAATATGACTGGCATGCTGCCGGGCATGCCAGCGCCCAGCGTAGCCGCTCCCTACCCACTTACCCAGTTTTTCCGCCACAAGTTTAGACTACCAGGAATACATCAGTAGTTTGAGAACTGACACCAACACACGCAGACACAGGCACCTTACATTACATGTTCTTCTACAGCGATGCTGATGTGGGAGTGACATAGCCACTCCCGGGAAGGGGCCATCCACCGGGCCACGCCCCAATATGAGAGCCACTGCAGATGGGACATTGGACCAGTACGATGCATATAATAAGTGTTGTTGGACAGTATACACAGTGCCCAACCCGCAAGGCCCCTGAATGCTTAGCTGTATATTGTAAGAAGTAATACAACTGCATGTGTACATCGATATGCATGACTTGTATTACTTTAACCTATGCACTTCCTGAAATGTTCAAATTCAATTAAAAAAAAATTTAACTAAAAAAAGTGGACACAGTCTAAGACAGGGAGAACACGCACAGGGCTGAGAGATACAATGCTAGGCCCCTCTTCCACCTAAACCAGAGACAGCCAATATGGTAGCCAGGCACCAGGGAGGCCCACGCCATAGACAAGGATGCTCTAGTTCCAGAAGAGATGGGTGCCAACTAAATTCCCGTAAGTACTTATTCTAGTTACCCTCTAGTTCCCGGCGGATGTATGACGTTACAACGCATACTTTTACAACGCCTACCTTTACATCACACGTTTTACAATGCATACCTTTACAACGCATAGTGCTTTTAGGCGCTGGATAGTGAATTGTTTAATTTACTATTCCAACTACAGTCCCCGTGGATGGTAGGCAAGGTGTTGGATAGTACATTAAACCTATTCCCTATCCTAGAGCGCCCCCAGCGCAATGCGTTGTAATGGTTTGCATTGTAAAAGTTGCGTTGTAAAGGCGCTGCGTGTTAAAAGTTGCGTTGTAAAGGGTGTTTACCGTTCCCGGCAGGTAGTGATGGAGATGCTGCCTAGACAGGTAGAAATCGATCTTCCTGAAGTGTGATATCGGCCAGAGCAGCAGGAGAGTAAGTGGAGGGTTAGTCGGGAACATGGCTTCCATTTGGTAGGACTGCTTTTGGTGGTAGATGGTAAATACAGCTGATCGGGCGTAAAAACCTAAAACAGAGGAATGTCAGAGCCCTGAGAGTTCTAGCATCTCAACAAGTCAGTGCAAGTAGCGCTGGGGGCTCGGGGAATTGCCCTTTGTGCAATTTGAGACCATGATAAGTAGACTGCAACACAAAAACATAATGAGGGAATGCTGAACATTGTCAAAGACTCACCCCCATTCACATATCTGGGTTTAATCCATCGTTATTTTGCTTGCCACGCCATTCCAGTTTGGACCCAGCCATATGCAAATCAGCCTTGACCCTTCCCCATGGGAACAGTCCAGATAGAAATGATAGGCCAGGTCCTCCCTGGCCCGGAAAACAAGCATCCTAGAACCAGTTTCGGAGACTCACCCCCGATGAGCCAGGCTAGCTTGAAATCGGTGGTGTAGCAAGCAAGGAACCCACGTCTGGGCATAGTCTTACCACTTAGGGTGAACATTTTCAGCACTCCATCCATCATCTTATTGTGTTAATATGTTCGCCCTAAGTGGCCATGGGTATGCCCAGACGTGGGTTCTTTGCTCACTGTTCCACTAGATTCACGCTAGCCTGGATGATATGGGGTGATGAGAGGTGATACAGCGAAACTGGTCCTAGGATGCTTGTTTCCGGTCCAGGGAGGACCTGGCCTGGCAGTCTGGGCTGGACTGTCCCCACGAGGAGCACAGTCAAGACTAGCATATGACTGGGTCCAAACTGGTGTGGTATAGTGAGCAAAAGAACGATGGCTTAAACCCAGATCTCTTGACTTGGGGTGAGTGGTTGAAAAGTTTAAGCACTCCGTCCATCATCTTGTTGTATTTGCTATGATAAGTAGACTGACAAACTCCAACTGATGCACTAAGTAAAGGGTGGTTTCTGTTAAAGGGGCTTTGCAGGATATTAGGAACCATATGCCTAAAAATTAGGGTGATATTGGTCAAATGAACAGAGGAGTTGGATATATTAGTGAATAGGGCATAAAGTGCTTCTACAGAATCAGAGTGGAGAACATTCTCAACACTACACTGTATCATTTGGAGACCAAGGTTACACATAAATCACGGCAGGAAGTACAAGCCTTAGGATCCTAGTATTTCACCACCTGAGGGAAGGAGACACTGTCTTGGCGAAATCCTCCTCCCAAGACCATGCACTTTGCCCGGACTCTACCGGCGCGAATTGACTAAGTTCCGAATGCCAGCAAAAGGTTAGAATAATTATGTCAGGGTCGCGTGCAATATTGGTTGAATTACCAAATGTGAGCACACAGAATTGCTCACACAAACTGCAGCAAAGAGAGCCAATATCTACATCGCTAGCCAGATGGTTAATTTTTAGGTCTCACCTGAGCCAATGCGCTTGCACATTGCTCCGGCGAGATTATAGTAAGGGGAAAAGACCAGTCTACCAAAACAGCGGATTAGACCCAGTTCATGGGATCTATGCTCGTGCACAGCGCCAGCCACCTCACACACCACCATTTGTCTTTGCCTCGCATCAGACTTCAAAGGCTGCCGCTCCCCCCCAATCAGACTTCAAAGGCTGCCGCTCCCCCACATCAGACTTCAAAGGAATGCGCTCCCGCTCCCCTGCCCCCCACCACAGCAATGCCGAGAACTTGTTTTGCTTGCTACTCCTTGCCCTCTGGTCTCCGCCTGCTCTCCTGTGTACTTGCATCTTCCGTCCTTGGTCCTGGGTGTTTTCCGTGTTCTCCCATTCAGCGTCTTCTCGACCCCGTACTTGATTGCTGTCCAAGCCCCAGACCTCACTGCCTCTATCATTATACACTCTCCCTGTGTTTTCCTGTTTCCCCTTGCTTTTTTCCAGCTCCATCATTCTGTGCTTTGATAAACTGAACGTGCTTTGTAGCACTCAACCTTGCGTGTTCTTAGCTTCAGTCTCTGTGCTGCTGCACCACATCACTCGGCGACACCACCACATCACTCGGGGACACCACCACATCACTCGGGGACACCACCACATCCCTCAGGAACACCACCACATCACTCAGGGGCACCACCACATCACTCAGGGGCACCACCACATCACTCAGGGACACCACCACATCACTCGGGAACACCACCACATCACTCGGGTACACCACCACATCACTCGGGTACACCACCACATCACTCGGGAACACCACCACATCACTCGTGGTCACCACATCACTCGGGGACACCACCACATCACTCGGGGACACCACCACATCACTCGGGGACACCACCACATCACTCTAATATACCACCACATCACTCTAATATACCACCACATCACTCTAATACACCACCACATCACTCAGCCCAACCACATCATCACTCAGCACCACAACAGCACTGTCCTTGCTTGCTACCAATAAGCATTGCCATAGCCAATAGGACTCGCATTAGGAAAGTGTAAGCTATTGGCTTTGTGAATAACAATGCTATTAATTTATATATTTTCAAAGCCAACACATATTTTAAAAAATTGTCATTTACAATACCAATAGCTCACACTTTCCTAATGCGAGACCTATTGCATTGCAAATGCTTGTTCTAACTTAAAGTTACCAGCTCTGCATGCGGGCTTACATGACACGCATAACATCATGCCTTGACCAGACCACAATTCAGCCTCCTGCAGATGCAGGCATGGCGATGCTGGGCACAAAAGGCATCCCTGATAAAAATTCTTAAACAAGCCCTACATTGCACAAGTAAGTGAGCTCTGAAAGTGACCCATATGGTTTACAGTGTACTGAAGGTCACCCCCATGCAATGGTGGCTAGTGATCCTTGAAAGTGTTTGGAGATAAATATTGACCCTGAATTGGATGGAGTGAACATAGCGAACGAGCATGTCATCCTGTAGAGATTATGGGAATATCCCCCCCATATTTTACAAAACATAAACCAAATGGAGTTTTTGTACACCACTGTTCTTACATAAATGAAATGTGCAACAGAGCTAGACTCCCAAAATATTTCACCAGTTTTAAGGTGCCAAACAATTGGTGTGACTTGCTCACCATAGTTGTGTTTGGGGGTTACTTGCCCCAAAAATGTGGGGAAAAGTGATACATATTTAGCACAATTTCCCTGAGGTCTAAAATGTCATACATAATACAGCCAGTCTAAGACATTTACTTTCATATGGCCAACCATTGTCCTAGCATTTCTTTACTTATGCATTTTACTTCCTGACTGCTCCCCCTAGCCACATTGTATAACTCAAAATATTCTTTGAGGTAGAAACATCAAAATGGCAAACACTTCTCAGTCCAGAAAGAGTAGAGCTGCAGACAGCAATAGTGATTATTAATCAAATACCTTTTTTATATATATTTGTGTAACTTCATTTTTTTCCCAGACATAAGTTTTTCAGCTTATGAAAATACATGATTATTGCTACTTAATACAACCTTCTAATTAATATTAGATAATATAGTCAATTCTGAAACTTACAATGCAATTGTTCTCACAAAACAAAATACAATTTCGTTCTGAAATACAAGTATTCTATTTTTATTAAACTGTATCTACATTCACTACTGCCAGACATGGAAAGATTCTTCTACCTTGCATGTCCATGTAGCACCACTGTAGCCTGTTAAGCGAACAATGTACCCAAAATTACCAACATTATTTCATGGCCAATGCTATACAGTGTCAGTGAGCCTATAACCCTCTCAATTGTGTGCAGACTTTACTAAGGGTATTTTTTTCTGACAATAAAAGGCTTGTTTTGGTACTGAGTTGAGTACTGCAATTTTGCCATCTCTAACTCTATACAAACCAGATGGCATGGTTACCAAATATATAGAAATTAAATTTATCAACAAGAGAAGGATGGAAGGCTGAGGTAGTATAATGAGACTTCAGCTAATGACATGGAGGGCTCACAAATATGTCTGACATAAGGGTTAGATCAAGCTCGGGCCTCCAATGCCCTCAGGAGTGCCAAGAGAGGCTCTTCCCCCAATCCTGGTGCTGCTCTCATGCTGATTACCAGCATGAGAGCAGGGCCAGGATTGGTTAGGAGAGTTGTTGTTGTTTCCACGCTGGAAGCAGAATCGAGCACAAAAAAACTGGACTGGAGCGACGAGGACCTTTGTGCAGGTAAGTGCCACTTTATATATTATTTTTAGTATAATTTGGGTATATGCAGTCACTCACCTATTTGCCCGCCCACCACTCTCTAATGCTACCAGCCGCGACTGGTCTAATTCTGTTAATAAGTCCTCACTTTTTGAGATTCTGTGGGGAAGGAAACCATGTTCAAAACATGTGTACTCCTTGAATGTTTAAGTGGGTAAAAGAAGCTATGTCTATTGGTGAACTGGATGATATTGTGAGAGCCATTGTCAATGCAGTTCATGACAAAATGAAATCCACATTTGAAAAGCACAAGAGCAATAACTATCCAACCAGGGGACGTGGCTCACATTCAGAAACCAGGTAATGTCAGAAAAGGAGAGGCTGTGGCATAACGGCTAGAGCTGCCGACTTTGGAACTGAACAACCAATGTTGAGGCGGGGGAGCAAGATGGCAGCTACGTGAGAGGAGCCGCGGAGCAGTAGCGGGGATGCGGTGCGACTGAGATGCATAGACCCCCCCCCCAGCAGCAGGAGAAGCGATTAGTGGCTTTTGCTAACCCACCTTAATGCTGTACCGCTTGTGCCAGAGTGGGATAGCGGATATCACCACAGCCTGCAGGCATTCCGCGGGTGCTTTCAGGATCCTGAGACCGCTGGTTGCTGTTCTGACGCACTGGGTCCGGCGGCAGCAACGCTGTGGGCGTGGCAGCTGCCTGAAGCGAGCCGAGGACGCCGAGGGAGACGCTGAACGATCAGCTGTTCGTGGCAGATCTGGGCGGCGGAGAAGGCATTCGGCCTCAGTTACGGTAACAATGGCCCCCAAACTGGCATCAGGAGTGTCAGCAAAAGCAGCGGCGGCTGGGAAAAAGAAAGCCCAGGCAGCACAGGCAGCTCAGGTGGCTCCAGCTACGGCTACAGCTAAGGGGAAGCTTCAGCAGGAATCTCTGGAGACTTTTCCTCCTATGGGTGGCCAGCCAGTGGAGGAATCGGGAGATTCATTAGAAGTATCAAAAAAGGGGAAACAAATGGCGGCGCGTTCAAGGCAGATCCCCTCTATCTCGGAGCTGCTGGTACGAAGCGGAAAAGGCCAGAAGAACGCTGTGGTACCCCACTCTCCAGCCCAGGAGGCAGCACTACAGGAGGCTAAAGACTCAGGTACAAGCGCCGCCCGTACCCCCTTGCCCGAGGATTAGATGTTGAGGTTTTGGAAGACACTGCAGAGCAGACTGTTGGTCTGTCCGCTGGGCTGTCCGAAGACTTGACTGAATTACGGGGGCAAGAGATAGTGCAGGAGACCTTAGACCCCCCAGGGATGGTTGAGCAAGCCAATGAGGCTACAGCCGGCAATGAAGTCCCTATAAAGTCACATCTCAAATGGCACATGTATCTTTATTGACAAGAAATGGGCAACCAGAGGCGGATCTGGAACAAGTACCGGTGACAGGAGGAGATGGGGCTAAAGATGGGGGCAAGGAGAAAGAGATCACATTGCTATGTCCCCCCCTGTCTCAAATGGCCCTAACGGACTATAAAGATAAGGAGCAGGAGAAGGAAAAGGACAGCAGTGAATGTTTTTTCACTGTTTCAGAATGGTCCGATGATGAGAGGAGCTCCTCTCAGGAGGGGTCCGAATTGGAGTCCGATAGCGATCTGGAGCAGAACCCCCCCAGTACGGCCAAAAGACCAGCTGCCCAGGGGCAGGGGTATGCTCATGCACAAACTCCCCGGGATTTGACCTGGGACCATTCTTCAGCTATGCCCCTTCAGGGGAGCCCTAATGCCGAGGCCCCAGCGTCCTATCCTCCTCTTTTAGATGTTATATTAGACTATCTTCACGCACAGGGAAGAAGCTCGACAGGACACCCGGAAATCGGATCACTGACATAATATCGACAGTCACAATATCGAGATGACAAAATATCGAGGTAAAAATATCGACTGCAAAAATATCGACTTCCTATCTTCAAACAGGTAAGTACAAAAAAATCGACTCCAAAATATCGAGTGTAAAAAATATAGACTGTCAAAATATCGAATTTTTTAAATATCTTAAAAGTAATTTAAAAGTAATATAATAATAAATTAAAATATTTTTAACTTATTTAAAATACTTAAATAAACGTAACAATAAAAAATAATTAATATAACTTTAATTTTTTTTATTTATTTTTAATACATATATATATATATATACATATTATTAACAAAACATATACAATATTTTTACCGTAGGATAGCAAGAGGTTTAAATTTACTGTAACGACTCCAGTGAGTGCAAAAGAAGGGAAAGCGTTGGATAGCGTAGGGGTAAAAATTACTATTCCCACCCCAGAGAGTGCAACAGTAGGGAAAGCGTTGGATAGCGTAGGGGTAAAAATTACTATTCCCACTCCAGAGAGTGCAACAGTAGAGAAAGCGTTGGATGGCGTAGGGGTTAAAATTACTATTCCCACTCCAGAGAGTGCAACAGTAGGGAAAGAGTTGGATAGCGTAGGGGTAAAAATTACTATTCCCACTCCAGCGAGTGCAACAGTAGGGAAAGCGTTGGATAGCCTGGGGGTAAAAATGATTATTCCCACTCCAGAGAGTGCAACAGTATGGAAAGCGTTGGATAGCGTAGTGGTAAAAATTACTATTCCCACTCCAGAGAGTACAACAGTAGGGAAAGAGTTGTATAGCGTAGGGGTAAAAATTACTATTCCCACTCCAGCGAGTGCAACAGTAGGGAAAGCGTTGGATAGCGTAGGGGTAAAAATTACTATTCCCACTCCAGAGAGTGCAACAGTAGGGAAAACGTTGGATAGCATAGGGGTAAAAATGACCATTCCCACTCCAGAGAGTGCGACAGTAGGGAAAGCGTAGGATAGCGTACGGGTAAAAATTACTATTCCCACTCCAGAGAGTGCAACAGTAGGGAAAGCGTTGGATAGCGTAGGGGTTAAAATTACTATTCCAACTCCAGAGAGTGCAACAGTAGGGAAAGCATTGGATAGCGTAGGGGTAACAATTACTATTCACACTCCAGAGAGTGCAACAGTAGGGAAAGCGTTGGATAGCGTAGGGGTAAAAATTACTATTCCCACTCCAGAGAGTGCAACAGTAGGGAAAGCGTTAGATAGCGTAGGGGTAAAAATGACTATTCCCACTCCAGAGAGTGCAACAGTAGGGAAAGCATTGGATAGCGTAGGGGTAATAATTACTATTCCCACTCCAGAGAGTGCAACAGTAGGGAAAGCGTTGGATAGCGTAGGGGTTAAAATTAATATTCCCACTCCAGAGAGTGCAACAGTAGGGAAAGAGTTGGATAGCGTAGGGGTAAAAATTACTATTCCCACTCCAGCGAGTGCAACAGTAGGGAAAGCGTTGGATAGCGTAGGGGTAAAAATTACTATTCCAACTCCAGAGAGTGCAACAGTAGGGAAAGTGTTGGATGGTGTAGGGGTGAAAATTACTATTCCAACTCCAGTGAGTGCAATAGTAGGGAAAGTAAATACCTCATATATAAATATAAATAACATAAATAGTAATACAAATTACAAATTAATTAAAATATTGTATGAAATATATTAAATATTTATTTATAAATACAAATTAAAATTATTTAGTTATAATAATTACCTAATAATACTAATTAATTACATATTAACAATAAATTAATTTACAATTTAAAAATTAATCAATTAATTTTAATTACCAATTATATTTTAATTAATTACCAATTAATAATTAATTATCAATTCATTCTAAATAAAGACCAATAAATTAAATAACATATTTAATTAATTATAATTAAATTACTTCCCACCCTATTCCCTATAAACCCACAACCCGCTACTGAAAATAAATTAATGAAATTAACATATTTATCAATTAATCAATTACCATTATTTAACAATTATATTTTAATCAATTACCAATTATTATTTAATTAACAATTAATTCAAAATAATTAACAATAAATAAATTAACATATTTAATTAATTATAATTAAATTACTTCCCACCCTATTCCCCTATAAACCCACAACCCGCTACAGAAAATAATTTAATAAAATTAACATATTTATCAATTAATCAATTAAAATTATTACCAATTATATTTTAATTAATTACTAATTAATAATTAATTAACAATTCATTCTAAACAAATATCAATAAATAAATTAACAAATTTAATTAATTATAATTAAATTACTTCCCACCCTATTCCCCTATAAACCCACAACCCGCTACAGAAAATAAATTCCTAAAATTAAAATATTTATCAATTAATCAATTATAATTAATTGCCAATTATATTTTAATTAATTACCAATTAATACTTAATTAACAATTAATTCTAAATAAATATCAGTAAATAAATTAACATATTTAATTAATTATAATTAAATTACTTCCCACCCTATTCCCCTATAAACCCACAACCCGCTACAGAATTATATTACATAAAAAATAAAAAATAATATTAACTTACCTTCAATTCAATATTTTTGTTGTCTATATTATGTCTAGTCGATATTATGTCCATTCTATATTTTTTACTCGATATTGTGTCTAGTCGATATTAAAAACTCGATATTTTGACTCTATACCCCGGAAATCACAGGCAGCAATGGGCAAGATGCAAGGTATCGTACGCAAACTGTCTAAGGCATATGCTAATGTGGGGGATAGGGTGACCAATTTGGAGGAACGGATTGTGGCAACCGAAGCAGAAGCTGCTGCAGCTTCACTCAAAGCTGACTCCCAAAGCGCCAAGGTGGTCGATATCCAGTGGAAACTGGAGGACATGGAAAACAGGCTAAGGCGTAATAACCTACGGTATGGGGGTTCCGGAAGGGGTGGAGGGCTCAGATATGAGGGCCTATATGATAAATCTTTTCAAGAGAGCATTTCCGGAAATCTCAGAATGGAATTGGGCAGCGGAAATTCAGAGAGCCCACCGTACCCCGTTTAAAGTTCGCTATGGGGCAGGAAGTGGGAACAAGCCAAGGGCAGTCTTAATCTTTCTAGGGAATTTCATTCTCCGGCAAATGATATCTGAAAAGGCTCGACCCGATGCAAGAAGATCTAGTGATGGAGTGTCCTTCTTTGTCAGACCGGACTATTGCCACGCAACGGTCGAGAGGCGTTGGAGACTCCGACAGTTGATCAAGCCTTTCCAAGATAAACACATGCAGGTTTATTTAGTTAATCCAGCACAGCTTAAGGTAGTGAGAGATGGCAGGACTCAATTCTTCTCATCTGAAGTAAAGGCAAAGGAGTTTTTGGACTCTTTGTAAACTATTCAAGATTGATTTAGAGAGTGCTTGGGTCTGGTCTAGGGCCGTCAAATTTCAAATATTATTTGTCTTTCATACTTGGCATTTGGCTTAGGTAGACGGTTTCCGGATTTCTACTGGGCTCTTCTTTTTTTTCCTATTTCTGTTGTTTTTTTCTTTTTCTTTTTCTCCTGTGGGGCGGGGGGGTAGGATATGGTATCTTTGGTATATATGTTTCAAATGGTAGCCGCACCCATGCACAATGCTGCTGCACACATCCGTCACAAGCCCAGACCTCGGTCTGAGTGCTCCCAGTGGGAGGAGGGGGGGGGGGAGGGAGGTTGGGGTGGGCTTTCAGGGTGGGGTTGGGGTCACTGGGTGGGTGGGTCAGGGGGGATGTAAAGCATAAAAAAATGAGAATTTATGGTACAAAGTTGTCTTTCTTGTTCTGGTGGGACACGGTGTATATGCTATGGGAATCGTTTTTTTGCAATCTTCGGTGACAAGAATGAGGAGACTGTTGAAAAATAAGGATGTCGAGTCTTAGCATATATTCAATCAATATTGGGGGGTTAAATGATTGGAGAAAGCGAGCCAGACTGGCAGAGTTTGTTAAATCTGAGCCCATAGATATCTTGTGCCTTCAGGAAACGCACTTACCCTGGGCGAAGAAACAGCTTCTTAGGGTTGGTGGGTACGATATTCTATCATGCTCCTCTCAGACTTCAACAGTAAGGGGGTAGCGATATTAGGCAAAACAATGCTGGGGGGAGCTAAACGGGTTAAATCAGATGCACTGGGTAGATGGGCCCTGGCTGAGCTGGAGTGTAGCTTAACGATCTGTGGGATATACGGGTCATACCAGGATGATCCAGAAGTATTCGAAATATTGGAGGGGGAATTGTCAACCTGGCCCGCACCTATTTTGGTGTGCGGGGATTTTAACATCTCTATTGACCTGACTGAGAGAAGTCCATATACTGGTAGAAAGCAAAGGGTTTCTCGGGCACTCCGCTCAATGATGCAGTCACACGGGTTAATAGATGTCTGGGGGGCAAAAGAGCCTGATGATCCAGGGTTCACATATTTCTCGAGTCCCCACCAGAAATATAGCAAGTTGGATTATTTTTTAATTTCATCTGCAGAAATTAGTAGGGTTAATATCAGGAAGCTTCCCAAGGTCCTTTCGGACCACAGCCCATTGGTAATTAGATACAATGGCGTAGGGTCAGCCAGAAAAGTAAGGGCATGGACATTTAATAGGAAACTCCTGGCTGATCCCCCGTTTGTTGAGCATCTGCAGAAATGGGCTCGAGAATTTTTTGACGCCAATCGCTATAGTTCATCAAGGAACTGTGTCTGGGACTCGTTTAAAGCTGCACTGAGGGGAGAGGTCACCAGTTATACCGCTCAATATAGGAAAAAATTACAGGCTGGTAAGAACAAGCTTTTAGCAGATCTAGTTAAGGCAGAAGAACAGCACTGTCATGATTTAATACAAGGGAAGGAAGGTAGGGAGAGCCAAACTAGTATTTGCCTCATTAAAGCGGAATTACAAAAACAGTTGGCCGAGAAAGCGGCAACAGAATATTGGACGTATAGGAGGAAACTGTATGAGACAGGGGAGCAGGCAGGGAAGGCACTGGCGCTGGGAATCAGGTAAGATAACACCAAAAATGTAATAACTAGTATCCATGCGAGCGGACGGGATTTTGTGGAGACCCAGGAGATCCTTTCGGTATTTGCAGATTTCTATCAAACCCTGTATAAGGAAGAAATAGGGGGTGAGCGTCCGCATGGCAGTTACCCGGACACAGGGCCCAAATTGGAATCGTCTGAGATAGAAAATCTAGAGCATGATGTAACGGCCGATGAGATCCGGGAGGCACTACTTGATATGGCTGTCGGTAAAGCCGCAGGGCCAGATAGCATCCCCTTGGAGCTGTACAAATGTCTATCGGTCGTGGTGGCTCCGATGCTGCTAGATTTATTTAATGGGATCATCTGTACGGGTAAAATCTGGGATTCATGGAAAGACACTAATATAGTAGTCTTCCATAAAAAGGGAAAGCCAAGAGAAAGCCCTGGGTCCTACAGGCCAATATCTCTTATAAACTCGGATAATAAGCTATATGCGAAGATCTTGGCTACGCGGTTGGGGAGGGTCATTGGTGGGCTCGTTTCCCCCTGGCAGCATGGGTTTATCCCTGGTCGAGGGACAACGGAACACATCACAAGAGCAATTACGTTCTTCGAGGCTCATGCTGTGGGGGGGAAGGGGGTTGCTCTGATCCTCCTTGACGCGGAAAAAGCGTTCGACCGCGTCAGATGGCAGTATCTGTGGGATGTCCTTGCTGGTAGAGGGTTCGGCCCAAAAATTCTGACGGCTATAAAGGCGATGTATTGTGATCCAGTGGCCAGAATTCAGATGATGGGTCAAAGTTCAGATAAGATCACTATAAGCAGGGGTACCCGTCAGGGGTGCCCCTGCTCGTCCATCTTGTTCGCATTGTACATCGATCGCTGGTTAGGCAAATACTGGGAATCACAAAATTAATAAATGTTACTGACGCCTGAGGCTTGAGCCGGGCGGTCATTCTTTTTTACCTGATTTTAAAATTGATTGTAAAGCACTCACCTTTGTGTCCTTTCCCCCCCTGCACCAGCGCGCGGATTATCGCGACGCTTGCTGTCTTCACCGAGTTGAGGGTGAGGGCAACCATTCTTTCCCCTTATTTTAAAACAAAAACTATTTACGAATTCTGGCGCTGTGTTTGACAGCTTCTCTGCCTTCCCCCAGAACGACTGGCCGATTCAGGGCTGTTTGACCTGGGGCCCGGGCTGAGATACAGCGGCGGCCATTTTGGGTAGGGCTTCCTCCCTTGGGCTGAGAGGCGGCACTATAAAAACAGTAGAGGGATTTTTCCTGCGAGAATACTGTTACTGACGCCTGAGGCTTGAGCCGGGCGGTCATTCTTTTTTACATGATTTTAAAATTGATTGTAAAGCACTCGCCTTTGTGTCCTTTCCCCCCCTGCACCAGCGCGCGGGTTATCGCGACGCTTGCTGTCTTCACCAAGTTGAGGGTGAGGGCAACCATTCTTTCCCCTTATTTTAAAACAAAAACTACTACGAATTCTGGCGCTGTGTTTGACAGCTTCTCTGCCTTCCCCCAGAACGACTGGCCGATTCAGGGCTGTTTGACCTGGGGCCCGGGCTGAGATACAGCGGCGGCCATTTTGGGTAGGGCTTCCTCCCTTGGGCTGAGAGGCGGCACTATAAAAACAAACGGCAATGGCTCCGCGCAGCGGACGCGTTCAGCGGGCGCGCCGTATTTGCGCCGGAGTCAAGCCAGAGTCCAGCCCGTCTGCGCCCGTCCGCGACAGACCGGGACGCGGGGGCGGATCTCTCGGTCCACTGGAGCCCCTCAATAGGATGGGAATGTCCAGGTACCGCATGCAATATAGTATTCAGGAATTAATGTCTCTTTGCCCTAATACAGCAGACAGCTGCTATCACTCTCTGCATGCAGACTTACTTCCCTTATCATGCGACACCTGTGACCACCCCTTTCAATCTTCGACCAAAGATAAGGGTAAAACAGTCAGATTTAACATGCTTTTACTGAACTGCAGATCGATGAAAAAACACAAGTCAGAAATACATGACTTATTAATGGAAAATGGTCCTGCCGTGCTTTTTCTAACCGAGACGTGGTTGGATGATACGTCATCTCCTGAAGCCCTCGAAGCCACTCCTCCTGGATATTGTCTACTCAGACTTGATCGACAAAAGCAGAGAGGGGGGCTAGCTCTAATTCACAAATCTGAATTAGAGTGCACTCTGGTGAAAACCACGCTGTTCAACAGTGAAAGTGGCTTTTTCACTATTAAACTCGGCCCCAGTAACGTTATCAATGGTATGCTGATTTATCGCCCACCTGGAAGCGCTGGCCAGTTTGGAGAGCAGTTGCTGGATCTAATCACTCCACCGGCACTCCGCTATAAAAAATTCATCATTCTGGGTGACTTAAACCTCCATTTTGATGATATTGAATGTGGGGAGGTTCAGACGGTCGCCGCAGCACTGAAAGCTCTGGGGCTCAATTTACAATCTAATGCCCCCTCACACCAACTGGGCCATCTTCTTGATCCCATCTTCGCCAACTGGGAGGGCATTTCAGTTTCCTCTCCAGTTAGAACGACTTGATCAGATCACTTTATTATTCCACTTTCCATAGAATATCTGTCTTCAGAAAAGAAACTTAGTAAACTCCCTCCTTCTAAACGCAGAGACTGGAAGAAATTTAAAATAGAGGCTTTCAAATGTGCCCTATCAGAAAATCCCCCCCCCCCGGTGACTCTCTGCAGGAAGCATGGAGCAGATATGAAAAATGGATATCCAATGCGTTGGACGTGGTGGTGCCCTGGACATCTAAACCTCCCGCAAGGCAATCTAAAACCGCCCCTTGGTTCTCGGAAAAACTTAAGCTAGCTAAGGCTGCATGCAAAAAATTAGAACGCAGCTGGAGGAAAGACTACAGCCAAGAGTCAAAAACTCTCCTCAAGGAGGAACTAAAAAAATATCAGAAATTAGTCAGAACTGAAAAGGGCATCCATCTTAAAAGTAGAATCGATCTAGCGGACAATCCCACCAGAGAACTCTTTACCATCTATAGAGAACTCACAGTCCCGTCCAGACTTGAAGCCCAAGATACTTACTCCAAGGAGATGTGCGATTCAATAGCTGATTTTTTTGTCGATAAGATCGACAAAATCCACGCCACCTTCACAGACGAAGAGGATCTCTTGAATAAACAGATGGTAGTCAAAGATACCTCTATGGAGAATCCCTGCCTCACATGTTTTATACCACCTGTGAGACAGGAACTTGTCAGCATTATTAATAGCATACAATCTGGCTCGCCTTGTGACGTTTGTCCACCTGCACGCTGCAAAGGAAGCATGGAAAGCCTGATCATTAATCAGATTAGTCACATTGTATCGCTGTCTCTCCAAGACGTGGAAAACAGCTCAGGTCATCCCTCTAAAAAAAAAATCTAATATCCACATTTCACAATTTCAAAACCTCCGCCCTATTTCCCTTCTCCCCTTTTGTGCGAAAGTTGTGGAAAAAGTGGTCAACAGGCAGCTGATGAGATATTTGGAGGAGCACTCTCTCCTTCACCCTACTAAATCGGGTTTTAAAGCAGGCTACTCCACGGAGTCAGCCTTACTCTATTCCACCGAAAGTCTGAGATAAATAGTGGATGCAGGAGAGACAGCAGCGTTGGTGTTATTAGATCTTAGTGCAGCTTTTGACACCGTGCTGCACACAACGCTGCTGTCTAGGCTCTCTGATATGGGAGTGGCGGGACAGGCCCTGGCATGGATAAGGTCTTTTTTGGCTGATAGGAGCTTTCAGTTGCACTGTCCACCCTTCAAGTCTTCCCTTAGAAAGGCAAGCCATGGGGTTCCCCAGGGCTCGAGTCTGAGCCCTACTTTGTTTAATATCTATATGGAACCCCTGGCTCGCCTAGTGGAGGGATTTGGGGTTGTAGTGTAGTTCCTATCATCCCAATAGGCTCTGCGCATTGGAATAATATCTTCAATAGTATAGACGTAGGACAGAGGTTAACTATGTCTTCTACTGTCGATATTAGACTTAAAGTTTAGTGTTTGCCAGCTAGCTCAGAGTTCACTAGAAACTTTCTCGAATAGACAAGGAGGAGTTTAACTTCTTTGGATAGACAAGAAGGGATTTAGTTTCTGACAACCATAGAACATGACAACTTTGCTCTCCCCTAATCAAGAGTGTATCTCTAGAGTCGTGTGAAAACAAAAGACAACTTATTTTACTCAGTCATTTCAGTGCATTCTTAGTTTCACCAGATTGTAGAGAAAAGGAAGAGACGGGCGTGTTCAATAAAAAGATGTTATTTATTGATCAGTCTCTTTTCTCATACAAGAGAAATGAATCGCTATTATTGCAATATTTATAGTTAAGTAAAGTGCATACAGTAATAACAGAATTATAAAATAATACTGTAAAAGCATTGATATGGTTTCTTAGCCATATGATACTTAAAATGGATAAAATAGATACATACATATATACATTGACTAATCGTACTCAACTGGTGCTTCTAACTACGCCTACCCCAATGTACCTGACCTAAGCCTAATACGTGGCGGGAGTAGCTAAGTAGCAGTTTAAGTTAAGTTTGTTTTGCCAAGGGTCTGCTTCAAGAATTCTCTACAAAGGATGATTCAGTTCAGTACCTGGGATTTAGAAGGCTGGAGGGCTGGTATCTCTATCTCAGGTCTTGATATTCCAGCTGCCTGCGAGGGCTGCTTGGAAGCGCCGGAGCTGGATTTCTCGGCAGGAGAAAAGGCAGCGTCTCTCTCTCAGCACGTCAGAAAGGAGGGGCAGCGTCTGTGGGCTTCGCTGTCAGCTGGGCTCCTCGGCAAGTCTCGCTGCTCCAATCTTGTCACCACCTCGTGTGTTTGCTTAAGGCAATGTCGGTATTATTTATACCTGAAAGGTGCCGGTATTGACGTAAGGATGGACATAAATACGTCAATAAGGATGTCATACGAACTTGATCGTTCGCACATTCTTTACTGAAGTTCTCGGCTAAATCAAAACAATGGCTGTGGGGATTTCCCAGATCGTGGTAGGTTTGATTTGTTTTGAGAACACCGTATGCCTATTAGGGGGCTGCAGGAATAGTGCTTTTCTAATGATGGCACGCGCTATGACCTAATCAGATAACGGGCTTCTGTGCCGTTGTGTGGCTAATCAGATAACGGATTTCTGTGCAGTTGAATGGCTGCTAGTTAATTATTAACCAGACAAGGGTCAGAAACAGGGGGATCGATACAGTACCCATAATAAATACATCACAGGGTGGGCATTGTAAGCTATGCTGACGATACCCAACTGATGTTCAAGCTTACGCCTGACCACAGAAAAGATGCCACCAATTTCTCCAACTGCCTGCTATCAGTGGCATCTTGGATGAACAGCAACTGTCTGCGCCTTAATGGCGCTAAAACAGAATTGCTGGTGGTAGGGAAATCAGTCTCTGCTTGGTCTCACATGTGGTGGCCTACGGAACTGGGTAGCCCACCTCGTCCGGTGGATTCGGTACGCAATCTGGGTATAATGCTGGACTCAGATCTTTCTTACAAATCCCATGTCAGTAAAGTGACAGCCAGGTGTTTCAGCATTTTGAAAGTCTTGCATAAGGTTCTAGATCTCCTTCCTATTCAGGCCAGAAAGACTATTGTCCATGCTTTGGTGACCCCCCACCTCGATTATGGTTATGCCCTGCTCCTAGGCTTGAGCAAAAAAGGCCTTCATCAACTGCAGTGCGTTCAGAACGCAGCCGCTCGCCTTGTGCTCAGACTCCCTCGCAGAGCATCTGGGAAGAACGCTCTAGCCAAACTTCACTGGCTCCCTGTCAAGGAGCGAATCAAATTTAAAGCCCTTTGCTTTGCGCACCATATTGCCCAGGGCAAAGGCCCGGACTATTTAAAAAATCTTCTCACCATGCATCGTCCCATCAGAAACTTGAGATTGTCTGGTGCAATGTTGTTTAAACCCCCCAGAATCACCAGAGCCAGGATGGGAGGTTGTTCATTTAGATACCTGGCCTCCAGGTGCTGGAATGAACTTCCTCTCGACCTCCGAATGGAGCCTTCTGAGATTAGGTTCCGTTCTAGACTCAAGACGCACCTTTTCCCTCCTGTGTAACCTTTTGCTGGTTTCCTCTTTTTTGATCTACCCTCCTCTCCCCCTGGCAACCTAGCAGTATTCTGTCTTTTGTGTAGCCAGGCGCTTTAAAAATGGTTTTATTATTATTATTATTATTATTAAGCCAGTGATTACCAGCGGATTCGAGAGTAAAATCTTAGCATATGCCGATGATCTGGCAGTGATCACACCTGAGCCTGCCGAGACTATGCGAACAATGGGGGAAGTTACAAGGGAATTTGGATACCACTCCGGGTATCGTCTCAATGAGGCAAAAACCCAGGTAATATGTTCAAAGTTCACTGTTAAAATCAATCAAAGGTATGTCGATTCGGCGACATATCTTGGGGTAATAATTAATGCAGCAACAGGTTCAATCATCCAGGATAATTTTTTTTATTTTTTATAAAAACAATTTTTATTGGCAGAAGGACATATAAGCACGTTAACATTAGAGATAACACATCTCAGTCATAAGTGGATCAGGATGAAATAACTTCTTGAGGTGCCTTTTATCCAACAAACCCCCTATCAAACCACCCTCCATCCCTCCCACCCCTGTCAGTGCGCTCTAGTGCAATTGCCAAACAGTTATATCATTAAGAGCTCGTCCTGTTTGTTTTTTGTTGCCTAGTAATGCCGTTACTCCTAGCGGGCCCACCTGTAACCTACAACCCCACAATAGAAGCGTCCACAACGTGTACCTTGGAAACGAGTCACCCTCCCTCTCATCGACCCTACACTACGCTTTCCTCATCTTCTTCGCTGGAACTATCTTCGGACCTGTGAAGCGCTGTCACCAGGGCTTCCCATGCCCTGGCCACATCTAAGGCCTTGTCATTGTCTAGCCGCTTAGCCTGCCGCATACGCAGCGTGGATTCAGCCCTCGCCCAGCGCTGAAGAGTTGCCTTCCAACGGAGATAGCTGGGGCCCTGGCTGGATTTCCACTGCATGGTAATCTCCCGTTTAGCCAAAATCAAACCCAAATCAAAAAATTTGCTAGTGACCTTGGTACGAGGAGTGTGAGGGAACCACAATAGTAAGCAAGTACCCATATCCAACGTTATCCGCCGATCCGTGACAGCATTCAGGCAAGTCAGCACCCCTCCCCAGTATTCAGCCAACCTCGTACAAAACCAGAACATATGGGCAAAATCTGCCTCGGCCCTTCCGCAACGTGGACATAGCGACGGCGCACCCTCAAAGTACTGCGAAATCTTAACAGGTGTCAGGTACGCGCGGTGAAGGGTGAAAAACTGCACCATCTGGAACCTGGCATTCCTGGTGCTCTTCCAGGCACGGCGGACCAACTGCGGCCAGGTCGCCTCTGGTATTGGTCGGCCAATATCTTGTTCCCATTTAACTCGCAGTCCGTCCATAGGCTGGAGAGTAGCGGTCGACAGTCTGCCATAGAGACAGGTAATGGCCTTGAACGTACCAGCCGCCATGACCACATATTGGCAGCCCGCCGATGTCGGCAGCTCGGTGAGCCCTCCCCTCCAATACTTCTGGATACTGGCCACCAATGCAGCATGTAGCAGATAATATCCCCGCGGGAGATCATAAGTGTCCCGTAGTTCCTGGAAAGTAAGCAACGTGCCATCATTGTAGAGGTCGCCGGCCATGTGCAATCCCAGTTCCTCCCAGGTTGCTAGTGCTGACCAATCACCCCCATGGGGGAGGGCCATGCACATCCCCAGTGGGATTTCAGGGGCATACGGGCGAACGTCAGCTAAACGTCTATGGCAACAAAGCCAGCAGCTACGAAAGGTACGCTCCTCCAGTGTGAGCTGAGTGAGGTCCAACTTCTGGTTCAGAATTATAAAGGAGATAATATGCCTGGGAATCATTCGGTCCTGTTGCCCCTCCGGCCCACGGAACTCCCGAACTACCGTCTGGGTGAGCCACTGCAACTGTGCCGCAATATAGTACCATTCGAAATCCGGAGTCGCAAGTCCCCCGTCCCCTCTGGGCCGCATCAGTGTAGTCAGTGCAACCCGACGCCTGCCCGACCCCCAAATAAACCCCGATGTAAGAGAGCGGAGTCTGTGAAAAACCGCCGCCGGAATCCATAACAGCAGAGTGCGGAACAAATACAAGAGACGGGGGAGTGCCACCATCTTCAGCAACACCACCCGTCCCGCGATCGACAGCGGCAACGTATGCCAAAATCCCATGGACCCCTGCAAGGCTCTAATGGCCCGATTAATGTTGCCCTCCAAGAGGTCCGGCGGGGAATGATAGATATACGTGCCCAGGTAGGGGAGGCAACGACCTTCCCATCGCAGGTTCCCCTCCAACTGCGGCTCTTCCTGTCGAGGGGTCACCGGGAAAAGGCAAGACTTCCACCAATTAACCCGTAGCCCCGAAAGACAGCCAAAGTCACGGAGCAAGCGCCTAGCGCCACGGAGCGAATCGCCTGCGTTCGCCAAAAACATCAGTAAATCGTCCGCATATAGGGAGATGTAATGAGGGTCGCCCCGCAGCAGCAGGCCTTCATAAGCCTGGCCCAACCGAGCATGAGCCGCAAGCGTTTCAATGGCCAGCGCAAACAACAGGGGCGACAAGGAGCATCCCTGCCGCGTCCCCCGACCAACCTGATATGCAGCCGAAATCGTGGCTCCCGTCTTGACTCGAGCCGTGGCCGCCGCGTAGAGCAAAGCCGTCCACCTTACAAACCGCTCACCCAGCCCAAACGCCTCCAATACTCGGAGCAGGTCTGGCCACTCCACACTGTCAAAGGCTTTCTCAATATCAATTGACAGTACCGCAGCCTCCGGGAGCCCACCAACCTCTCCCCCTAGAACCCGAAGCAGTCGGTGCACACAGGTGGCGGTAGCGCGTTGAGGGATGAAGCCTGCCTGGTCGGAATGCACCAGAGTCCGCATATGAGCCAGGAGTCGCGTTGCAAGCACCTTACTCAGGATCTTGTAGTCAGTCGTGAGCATGGAAAGCGGGCGATAAGCTGTGCGAGAGCGGGCATCACCACCGCGCTTCAACAGAGGTATCACTAGGGCTTCGCGCGCGGTTGCAGGCAAAGCCCCAGTCTCCCAGGCCTCCCGATAAACAATACACAACCTCGGGAGCAACACGTCCGCATAAGCTGCGTAGAATTCGATCGGTAAGCCATCCACCCCCGGGGTCTTGTTGCGAGCCATGTGCTTAATAGCAACGCGTATCTCGGCTTCCGAGATTTCCCCACCCAAGCGGTCTACCTGGTCTGGATCGAGCCGGGGGAGCCGTGCCGCAAGCAAGAAGTCATTGAGCTCTGCAGGCGCATCTACCATCGTGCTCCGATAAAGGCGCTTGTAGTACGCACAAAACTGGGCGTTAATCTCCGACTGAGTATAGACCAGGCGCCCCTCCTCCGAAGCCAAGGCCACAATCGGAGCACCACGAGTCTCCGAGTTGGCCAGCCAGGCCAACAGCGAGCCCACCTTATCGCGCTCAGCTTGAGCCCTGACTAGAAACTCCTTATGATCAAAGCAGCGGAGCTTCTCCATCTGCGAGGCAACCTCCTCACGAGCGGCCGCTACAGCCCCGTGAGCGTCAGAATCCTCATGGCTGGTGCGCTCAGCCGCGCGCAGTCGACCCTCACTCAGCTCGAGTTCCTGCAAAAGAGTCTTACAAGCTCCCGCGGTGGCCGAAATACAGACTCCCCTAATTACCGCCTTAAAGGAATCCCATTCTAAGGCCCTGCTCGACGCCGTGCCCTCGTTAGCCGCAAAGTAGTTCACCACGCCGGTTTGCACATCCGCCTTAAAAGGCGCATCCTCCAGCGCCAGTGGGTTCAGTCTCCATGTGGAAATAGCTTGTCGCAGTCTGGTCCATTGGACCACCACCAGGCAGGGGTTATGGTCGGATATCGTTTTGGCTAAATACTCGCTGTGTCGGATCAGACACTGAACCTCAGGAGAGCAAAGAATGCTGTCAAGCCGGACATGCAGAGCGTGCGGAGGGGAATAAAAGGAGAAATCCCTCTCAACTGGGTGCTGTGTACGCCATGCATCAACCAGGCCCCATCTATCTTGCCATTCTCGTCTACTCTTCGCTAACCTATGGACCACAGACTGCGCCAATGGAGGGTGAGATCTGTCTAGCCCCACATCCAGCACTGAGTTAAAATCTCCTCCCAGCAATACTGCGTTTGCTAAGACTGCCGCTAGCTTCCCAGATAGCCGTGCAAAAAAGGCTGATTGCTCTACATTGGGGGCGTAAACACTACAGAGTGTCAAGTCCCTCCCGTCCAGTCTGCCCTGCACCGCCACAAACCTCCCCTCAGGATCCACCACTGACATCAAGGGCTGAAACGGGACCCAAGCCCTCACCCAGATCAGAACCCCCCGCGCAAAGGCTGAGCATGTCCTGTAAAATAGTTGACCCCGCCACCTGCGCTGCAAGGCCCGCCCCTCTGTCTGGTCCAAATGTGTTTCCTGTAGGAAAGCTATCTGGATCCCTCTATGAACTAGATAGGCATGTACTTTATGACGTTTCACCATGGAGTTCAGACCCCGTACAGTCCAAGTCGCACACCTCAATTCAGGTAGGGTCCCCATTCAAGTAACATATACAGTATGAATCATAAGAAATCCCCAAGCGCACTGACAGTACCACAAAAACGGAGTCCCAAAAAACCACCCAACAAGCCCACTTCCCACCCACCCACCCCCAGAATAGGCACTAAACTGCAGAAACCCATCCAAATACAACACCCCATAAAACTAGTCTCTGGCAACTACCAGAGTCTCACAGTAAGTGTGAGAGCGAGGGGGGCTTGGCACTTTACTACACGGACAGTGTTCGTCAGCCCCACTTCCCATAGTACACCCCTGGTGTCCTTTATCCGTGTCGTTGCCCGCGGCAAGAACCACAATGCACCCGAGGCAGCAGTGCTATAGCTCCCAAACAGTCCGATGGAGACATGCCCACCCGAGTCCCACAGCACAAACCACAGACACAGATACGATACCACAGTGATGGAGATACAGGGGTTATTCATCCAGCAGGTCATCTGCAGTCCCTGGGGTGACGTGAGGTAGCGCAGGGTCGCCACCTCCCGAACCCTCCGACGTCCCATCTTCAGAGCCCTTACGAGAGCCCGACTCCACCGCCGATGTCGACCCCACTGCTCTAGAGATAGTAGAGACCGCCTTGAGGGCCTCTCTGCGCTCCAGCTCAGTCTGCGACACGGAGGGGGTCCGTGCAGTCGTCGGGTGACGTCTGTGTCTCCTGCTGCATCTAGGCTTCGGCGCTTCCTTCCGTACCTCCTTAGATGGCGAGCGTGTGTCTGCTCCAGCTCTGTACAGTTCAAGCCAGTCCCAAACGTCTGCAGGAGAATCGTAGAAGGAGGACTTATCATCCACCACAATCCGGAGACGGGCCGGGAACAAAAGGGACTCCTCACGGAGAGCCTTCTTGACCGCCAGGAATGTAGAGCGCAGCCTCTGGACCTCAAGGGAATAATCCGGATATATGGAGACTCGGGCATTATCCACTTGGTATGGCCCTAGTGCTCACGCCCTCTGTAAAATAACATCCCGGTCTCGGAAATGCAAGAGGCGCGCAACAACCGGCCGAGGGGGACGGCCAGCGGCAGGAGGGCGGGCCGGCACACGGTGAGCCCGCTCCAGTGTGTAAAATTGCGTCAGGCCCTCCGGGGCCACCACATCTCGGAGCCAAGCTTCGAGGTAGCCCACCATGTCCGCACCTTCGATTTTTTTCCGGCAGGCCCACCACGCGTATATTGTTACGGCGATTGCACCCCTCTGCATCCTCCGCTCTTCTTTCAAGCAACTGTACCCGCTGCTGCAGGTCTCCCAGGGAAGCCTCCACTGCCTTGTGGGCAGGCTCCAGCGTATCCAACCGAGCCTCCGTCTGTTTGTCCCGATCCGCTAGTTTGCCGTGATCCGCCCTTAGGAGCCCCAGGCTCGTGGACACTTGAGTGATGTCATGATGTAAGGCTTCCCTCGTGTCCGTGATTGCTTTCAGGATTTGATCCAGTTGGCTTTGCGGCAGGCCCGTCGCAGAATCAGTAGGTATGGTAGGGTCTTGACCGGCCGATAAGTCTTCCCCTGCGTCAGGCGGCGGTTTCTGGCGCGTTTTCCCCATGGCAGCCGTCTCTTCGTGCTCGACCAGTGGGCACGGGGCTAGCCCTTGGTACAGCACCACCAAGGGTACACACCAATCCAGTCAATAGGAACTCAATCGCATAGATCAAAGTGTGTCCCCAGGGTCGCGTAGGTGGCAATATCTCCACAAGCCCACAGCGCAGGCCGCCGCCGCCCAGCTCCAACTAACAGGACCGCCCCTCCCGGGTTGGCTCAACCAGAGAGGTCCACAGCAGGGCCACCCCTAGCGTGGGTTCCGAGGCCCATCAGATGCAATGTACCCGGCCGTCAACCAACTGCCTCCAGCACCCGGCCCAATCAGCTCCCGAGGCACCTCTGTAGGGCTTCAATCCTCCTCACCGCCAATGGTTGATGAGCCACGCCGTGGACCCAGAGCCGATGAGCCCCAGTCCGGGGGCGAGTGTAACCCCTCCAGTCACCGCCACCAGTTCCACAGCTGGGCCCTTACAGCGTCGTCTCCTCCAGGGTTCCCATGGCTTTAGGGGTCTACCAGCGCTGCACGCCCGCAAGCCGGGCGTCTAAGTGGCCAGCAGAGCAGGGTATGTCCAGGGGGAAGATCCCAGGCTCCAGCACCCAGTGGCGGCCCGCCCCTGGGCCCAGACCGCAGCAGCCGTAGTCCCGTCCCAATTGCCCCCAGGAGTGCGAGGCCCCCTCCGCCGGTCCAGCTCCTCTCTATGCAACACAGGCGGGGGATGCAGGCCCCCACAGCTCTCCCCCGATTATCGTGGCTGCTCGGGGCCACCTCCGGAGCTCGAAACCGCTCCGCGATCGGAGCCCAGATAGTCCCCGTCTCTGGCAGGCCCCGCAATCGAGGCCGGGGATGAGGCCGATCGCGTAGGCCGCGGGAAGATGGCCGGCGCCGCCCACAGAGATTCCGCCAAGACTCGCCAGAACGTCGCTGCTCCGCCAGCTCCCCCGCTGCGAATCAGCTCCCGATGGACCCCGCCGTGGGAGCGTGCAGTGCCAGGTCCCCGGGGACACCAGGATGGCAGCAAACAGGATAACTGGGGAAGACAGGCACGGAGCACAGCGCTCACGCGTCCATTACCAGTGGTGGCCAAGCCACGCCCCTCCATCCAGGATAATTTTAACCCACTTCTTAAAAAAATAGAGACAGATTTGAAACGTATGGCTGTATTACACCTGTCCCTTATAGGAAGGACAAATGTGCTAAAAATGACGATGCTGCCCAAACTCCTCTATCTGTTTAGATCCATTCCTTATCTAATTGAGGAGGGGGTGATAAAAAAAATTTAGTCTATTTTTAATAACTTTTTGTGGTAATACAGTAAGACTAGGCAGTCAGCAAGATACATAACCCTCTCTCAGGAACGTGGAGGCTTAGGAGCCCCAAATGTAAGATTCTATCACTGGGCCTGTCTGCTGGCACAGATGTCTATTTTATTTGAACTAGCACCTAATGAAAGATATACTCAAGACCCATCCTCCGATCTATATGTTATTCCATCAATGTACGAACTATTGATGGGAAAGGAGGCCGTGGGCGTATTGCTGAGGAAAACTGGCCGCAGATTTTTTAAGAAAACCCGGTATAAGGCTCCTTTAAGCTCCTGGGATTTGTGGAAAAAACTGCAGAAATGGCTACATGTTCCCAGAATTAACATGCACACGCCGTTATGGAAATCAGGTCACTTTCCAAATTTAAGTTTGGACGGGGCAAGGAAATTCTGGGAACAGCAGGGTATCCAGACGGTGGGCGACGTAATGCAGAATGGTAGCATCATGAGCTTCGACACCATACAGCAGAAGTATCGTCTACCTAAGTATCTCCAGGTTTCGCAAATGCTTATAGCTGCTAGTTCTGACGCAGCCATCGGCGCCCACTGCCCGACAATGGAATATCTAGTAAAAGGGGGGAATAGGATCCGGGTTATATATCAGGACCTAATTGAAAGGGTGTCCGATGACCTTGAGAAGCATGAGGCCGCTTGGGCAGTTAAATTACAAGACCTGGATGTGGATCTCGACAAAGCTTTATATCTGGATTAGCAGCTACTACGGTGCTCAAATCTGAAGGTGCAGCATTTAAAACACTCTTCAATCTGTACTATACACCATCTAAGCTACATGACTGGGGTATGAGGACGGATAGTAACTGCTCCAGGTGTCAGAAAGGTCCGGGGGATCTCTTGCACATGTTCTTTTATTGTGAGAAGCTCAGCATAATTAAAACAGAGATCGAGAAATTCCTGGAGGGGCTGCTAGGCTCCAAGACCAGTCTATCCCCGACCGTGATGATTCTCGGCAGCGATAGCAAGTTGGGCCGCAATAACAGTGAATCAGAGGCATTCATCTTTCTAGCTGTCGCTGTACTGCGTATCCTGCTGTCAGCGGCCTGGAAAGACTCAAATGACCCAACTTTTCAAATGTGGCTGACTAGGCTTCTTGGTATCCATAATATTGAATCCACACTGTACTTGCACAAGGGTAGGAAACTGCTTGATTTTGGTTGCAACATTTGGGCTCCCCTGAAAGTTTGGAGGGAGGGCCAGCTATAATTAATTAGGGTTGGGTTTGGGGGGACCCGATGTTTATGCTTGTAAAATTCCCCTGGATATATTTTATGGATCCCCTGTAAATATCTGAAAAGCCTCCCCCTCCCTAGTGAGCTATCTTTATACATATTTATATGGCTATTTATACGCTTATTTATATATGTCTTTTATGGATTATCTGCGGTGTTTTTTATGAACTGTTTTGTAATATGACATAATTTTCTAACATTCTGAAGACTTGCTGCATTATTAATCTGATTATTTTGTACATGGCTTCTCTCTTTTGTACCATATGAATTCTCAATAAAAAAAAAAAAAAAAAAAAAAGGAAATGAACAACCAGGTTTAAGACTTGGCATCGGCTCTACAGCCTGTGATTCTGAGAAAATCACTTAGAGCCTCATTTGTAGTATTTTGGCGCAGGGCAGCGCAGCAAGGCATCTTGCTGCACTGCCCTACACCAAAGTGAAAGGGCAGCAAGGCACCGTATTTAAGCAATAAGTGCATCCCTGTCCTTTCTGCCTGCCTTGGTGCCGTTTTGTCAGCCTAGCGCCAATGTAGCCATCCTTGGGTGTCTCCATTACAAGCAGGATTATTTTTGTGGAGGAAGGGGCACCTTCTGTTGTTAATGCAACTGGGGCTCACGTACAGAGCTCCAATACCAACGGATTGAGTTTGTGCTATAAAAAAAAAGTTTCAAGTTTGGGGATCCTGTTAAGACTGATCAAATTCGTGGGAATGCTGTCAGGATAAAGGGGCGAAGCTTGTTGAATGTGGAGAAAGTCATCAAAGTGAACCAAAGCCAGCACAAAGACTCACGTTCTCGACCCACTGAGACTGAGGAACTGTGTAAAACTTGTAGGAGTAACAAGAGAGAGAGCCAGCACTCTCCCCGTAGGAGTTCCCGTGTACGTCATCTACCCCTTAACTGAGCGATTGTTCTCATTAGGAATTGGAGTTTTGTGGGAAGACATGTGCTGTATTTTTGGTTACTGTTCTCTACAGTTTATTTGGTTCTTCATCCAGAGGTTGGGGGATATTAGTATTAGAGCTACGCCTGTTAGCTAGTATTGTTAGAACATTGTGTGTTCAGTGTTTTACTGTTTTGTTATGAACCTTAGTATATGAAATTCCAGTGGGAGTTGAGTGACCGAGAGAGGCTGTGTGCATCAGGGGTGGTCCGCTATATTTGATCCTGAATATATATTACCACAACTGGACCAGCGTCTACACTCCTCTTGTTTCCACAATAGGACAGAAAGATTCCAGAGAGGGATAGATGTTAAGAGAGGATATCTGCAAATTTGCTCAAAAATGATTTTACCTCGGTAACACTAGTTTTCCAAAACACTAGGAGGTAGATTTTCAAACATTTCACGCTGGGTTAGCATCACAAAAGTCACACTAACCAGCACAAAATGTTTTTAGGGGAACTTACTTTCCAGCTCTAAATGGGGTTTGCACGGGAAAGTACCCTAAAAGTAGCGCAAAGCAGCGTAAAGCAATACTGCTTTGTGTTACTTGACTCTAAGGGAGCGTTACATGGGTGGTACCTGGGCGTTTTCTTACAACCACCTATGCCTTTTGATGCAAAACCCTGTCTACAAAGAATTGTAGCAAAACCAAAGGGGATGCTGGACGGAGTGTTGAACATTGCAATCACTCACCCCCAGTCAACTGATCTGGGTTTAATCCATCATCATTCTTTAGCTCACTCCGCCACCCTAGTTTAGACATGGCCATGTGCAAATCAGTCTGACCCTGTGCCTCATGGGAACAGTCCAGCCCGAACTGCGAAGCCATGTCTTCCCTGGACCGAAAACAAGCATCCTGGGACCGGTTTCTGGCTAGCAAACAAAGAATTGTAGACCGGGTTTAGAGCCAAAAGTTGACACCACTTCATATGAGGTGCTAACAGGAGGAATGTTTTTATTTCTCCTTTCTTTTCCCACTTTGCATGTGTGCTGCACTCTGCAGCAAACATACAAAGTGGGAAAAGCTTTTAAACTTATCTAGACGTGGTATTTTGTACAGGAAGGGTACCCTTCCAGTACAAAACATATGTTAGATTCAGCCACGCACCTTAGTGCATGGCGTTAAGGTCTGTACGTGAAGCTCTGCAGCTAAAAAAAGTGTTGGTGCCATGGAAAGTGGGGGAAAGAGCCAAATATCTGTAGATATGGCGATCTCCTGCTCCCTCACTGTCATGCAATACAGTGCAGCATCTTTGGGTGCTGCGCTGCATTGCATGTATTTTTCTCTTGGTATCCATTCCACATTTAATAAATTATTTCTTAAGTATTTTGAGTTACTTTCTAATAATTCATACTACTGCAAAGTAATTAAAAAACACCCAAACATAAATAAATACAAAAAAACAATAATCATAAAGGTCTAAAGTAATAAATAGAATGGGGGTGACAGAAAAATATAGTATACACGTATTTTGAACCGAAATCTCTGCATATACTCACCAAAAACTCTATGTGAAATGCAATAAAATGGTGTAGAAAATGTCTTTCTAATGCCCATGAATGTGAATTCTTTCAAATATTGTTCCTTATTTTACATAAAACTACTTTTGCTGTCTCAATGATTATATGGCTGTGGTCTACATAACTGCGGTCAACGAGTTTCAGTTATGGTGCCATAAAGACATCATCAGGGAAAGGGATGGTCGTAGAGGTGGCTAGACAGGAAATTAATAAAACCAAATTGAACCCGAGAAAAGAGAATATTTATCATCTGACCTACTTTAATCTTGCTCACAAAGAACCACGGTTTGGTATTGCTGTATGTGTTCAGGAAAGTCAAACAGGTGAAAAAAACACATTTTCGCAGATGTAAAACTATATGCAGCGCCACATTTGTCCACTAGATGGTGCAGTTGAATAGTGGAAAATCTACATTTTGCGCGTTTACAGAACGCTTGTTTTTGCAGAATATCTCATAAAAAACACATTGTTAGTCGTAAAGTGTACACAGCGAAACAGGATGAATAGCTCATTAGAGGACTATGTTGTAAAGGTGTTTATTTATTTGGCTTGTATAATATTTGAATTGGATGACATTGTAGCTGCAATTCACATGGCCCTAAAAAAAAAGTCCAGTTCCCAGGGCCAGTTGGGATCCCTTTAGATCCGTACAAGGATAATATTGGGCTTTCGGCCCCCGCTGCTGACAAATGTTATACACGAGTTTAATAAAAGTAGCTGCCACAATCTCGGCGCACCGCGATAATGCCAGTATTTAAAAAGCGCAACTTTGGGGATCCCTGCCGCTACCACCCAAGAGCCTTTTTGGATTCTACTGTAAACACTTTGGGCAGGCTAGTACTTGAGAGGCCGTTGACCAATACAACAGGCTCACCTGGACTCTGGCACGATTCTCTCCCTGCGCTCTCATGCCTACCTCTAGCGGGATTACCTCTGGGACTCTCCAGTGTTATAATGAGCTTCTGGGCCTTCTCCTGTATGCATATACTGATTTCCAGGTGATTGGACACTCTTTGAAAATTGCCATCCATTCCCGATCCACACCATGTTTCGTGGACACCAGTCTGCTTAAGCCTAGAACTCCATTGCTCAGAATCCCCTTCTCACCACTTCGACTCCACCCCTCCCGGCCAAGGAGGGTAGAGGAATTCAGCTCACCTGTGGCTGCCAGCTGCTACCTGCTTGCTAACACCTGCTGCATGTGATCACTGTGAGCTCTTTTAGGCCCATGCTCCCTTCAGCCCACCGTTGGTCATTGTAGCAGTGCTCCTGTTAGACTGACCCTTTGTTTCCTGAGCTGTGGTCAATCCTTGTTCCTTGATTCATGGCTGTATCTAATATTTGATGCGGAACTAGTGCTGCCTGCAGTGCTACCTTAACGCCTGGTTCCTGAGCCAGCACTATTTAGTGCCTCCTTGATCCTAGATCTTCCTCTCCTTCTGTATTTGCCTTTTCTCTGTGCCTACCTTTTCCCCATTTCCTTTGCTCTAGTTTATTGTTTGCTTCTGAGAGAGCGCAAACTGACCTAAATGTATGAGTGCACCACACTTACCCGTAGTAAGCACAAATCATGAGGAGAAATGCCATGAGTGCTAGTAGTATCTGCAATTATATTCTGAATGTATAGCTAATGTAGAGATTTAAGTAGAAGTGGAACTAATACAGAAATGTGTGACACTATATGATTTTATTAGATGTGATTATTCCTGAATCCATGTCGTGTAGCTGCTAAAATGTAAGATGGCATGTGGTTAAACGTAGAATGTGGTAGGCCTCAGGGCCAGAGCTAGAAGGGAAGGTGTTTCTTTTCACGACATAGATGAACTAATGTTTTGGTCATTGCATTAATGGGCCATGATTTATAGATGTGTTTACTGAATAATAGAATAAGAGTATTAACATGCTTTAATTAATGAAGAAGTTGAATGCTATAATTATTATGAGAAATGTTGTAGGCCTGAAATGCTTTAACATTGATTTACACGTACATGTCTGGGCCGAGAAATGTTGCGAACCTTTTTGGAAGTCTATGAGAGTTGGGATCTTGGCTGCAGATGTCTGTCTGCAAGGGAAAAGGGGGGATCCAATTATAAATGAATGAATAGAGGTCTGTTCAGTAGACGGCCCAGACATGGAGGAGGGTTCCGGAATGTTTAAGGGGTATCAGCGGGCCGGAGAAGAGTCTGAGAAGCAAGGTCAACTCCAACGTATGAGGCCCAATACAAAGCAGCATGGAAAAAGCCAGAAGCTACACCACGTGAGGGGCGTCTCATGAGGGGCGTCTCAAATGTTGTTGACTGTTTTGTATTAGGGATAGCACCCCTGGGTGGAGTTAGAGCAGATGCCTGAGGACCCTTTAGAGAGCGGATGGGTAGGCAGAGAGGGGTCATGACTGGAGAACTATAGGTTTTCACCAAGAGACTTAGAGTGAGTGACTTCCCTTGGGGGTCATTCACTGCTGACACCTTTTGTTAGGTTGAGACTTGGTTAAGTAGGGATACCATCTAGAGCAGGGTAGGGACAGCCTAACCTGTGTGTTTTCCTCCAACTTAAATGAAGGAGAGATATGCGTCAATGCTGATAGCTTTATTATTCTTAGAACTTGTGCTGGTAATTTCCGTTGCTCGTCTGAGGGCTTTCAGAGAGCACATGTATGTTGTTGGACCTGTGTATCTCGTGAATCTCATTCTGAGATGCCTGTATTTGCAGCTTATCATATCTTTACAATAAACTTTTGAAAGCTAGAAGTTGTTTGTGATCTTTGGGAGCGAAGTCCTTTATTGGGTGAACTAACTTGGTAAAAGGTGCACTTTCTTTCCTTAATGACAGGCAACAAAGGTTCAGTCGACCAGATCGGGGTTTAGATCAATAGTGATAAGGTATCGATCAAAATCTCGCCCTTCCAGTTGGTAGCTATAGAGGATGGTTGCCTTCTTGAGGACGGTGACCTAGGCCAGGTTAGCTTACCCCAAGGCCCCTAGAGATCGATGATCGGAAGAACCGCCCGCCGAAGAAGATCCGGATGACGTGAGACAGAAAAAGCAGCAGTATCGGTCGAGAGTGAGTATAAAGGGTCATGCGTGTTAGATTGCGGTGTTTTTGTATTGTATCTATGTTGTAATGTCTGGCGGAGTTGAATGTCTGTAGAGTGACTGTGGAACAGGTTGTGAGCGCGCGCAACCGGTGGAAATCTTAAGTTCAAGGAGAGCTTAAGTGGTTCGGGTGTATCGGACACCCAGAGTAATTGTCAAATAGTGTGAAGGGGGTCATGAGGTACCATTGATCACCCGAAAGACCGAGATAGGGGGGACGTAAGAGTGAGTGCGTGAGTAACGGACGCTGGTCGGAGGTTACTGTGTGTGCAAGCAACCTATCAGAGAGACGATAGACATTTCGTCAGTTGTGTTGACAATTACATCTAGACTGTGGACGTACAGTCGAGGGAAGTGACCGCTTGGTCGGAAGTAGTCATTTTTCGGTGTATGAATGGGACGCATGCATGACCGGGAGACGAGTTGAGAAAGGAGGGGTGCTGCTGCGAAGCGGAGAAAAGTGACGTCAGGAAGTGTCGCGCAGTGATTGGCTGACCGGAGAAAGACCGCGTCGTGATAGGCCAGCTAGCAAAGACGTCAGAAAGTGGCGAGCTGGGATTGGCCGACCGGAGAAAGACCGCGCTGCGATAGGCCAAGTTAGCAAAGCCGCGACAGGATTGGTGGATTGTCATCAGGAAGTAAACAGAGTAGCGAGGCTGGATATTGTGCGCATAATTATGAAGTGTTTTAAATGGCTGAGAGCGGCGTTTAAAAAAGAGAAGCGGGGATCGGATGAAGGGGAAGAAGCCCCGCCGGAGGGTACGCCAGCTCGTTACATGGCAGTGAATGTTGGGTTGCATACGATCCTTTGGATATCAGAGTGGAGTAAGATTACTGAAGGAAATGAGGAACTGACGTTCCCGAAGTACGGGACGTTCAGATTAGAGGTGTTACATCGATTAAAATCAGTCATGACCTCAATGAGACCCTTGCCTAGACCGACCCAGTTTGAAGCCCTTGATGCATGGATTAGGGCAGCGCATGAAAAGAATATGAACAGACGACAAGAAAGGGTGAAACGATCGGTAAGGGCAGTGCAGGATGCCAGATGGGATGCGGATGCTAAAAGATGGAGAGTGCATAACATGGAAGTCAATAAATTGTACCCAGTGTTAGAGGTGCCCGCAAATAAAAGCCCCCTAGAAGAAGATGATGAGAGCGAAACAGAGGACAGCCTGATAAACAGATTATTGACAGACAGGCCACCCCCGTATAATAGAGCAGGGGGAGAGGTCGAGCATAGTGAAGGAGAAAAGGGGGGCAATGCGGGAGAGCATAGACCGCTTCCCAGTTCAGAGTGGGATCCTGAGGCAAAGAAAGAGCTGTCCCAGCCTAGTCAGGTGCAACAGGTAGTCGGGAGGTTTGTGGTACAAAGAGCGCCGGAAACGGAGTGCGCCACATCCTACGGATTACCAGATGCACTACAGGTACCTGTTACCATAGGTCCTATAATATCGATATATGACCAAGAGAGAGCAAGAGGGGAAGAACGGGTACGGAAGGACAGAGAAAGAGCAGAGACGGCAAGGAGGAACGATACGATCAATTCCCCAAGTCAGATGCCGATACCGAGAGAGTGGAGCACCCCGATGCACACAGCAGGGGATCCAGGAGGGGATCCTGGGGGCCCTAGATGGCCAGCGGATCTGAGGGGAACTGGACGAAAATCCTTTCAAGAACTAAATGAGTACATGAAGAAGTGGGATGAGGCAGTGGAGGCTCACAAGAGCATCATAGCGGCAGAAGCTGAAAGGGAAAGTCAGGACAGCAGAGCTCGGACTCACTGCGGGGCTGGGGAGAGCAGCCCGGAGTGGGACTGTAGAGAGAGAGATAGTAGGGGAGTCACCCATTGGGCCCGGAGTGGAGATAGAACAGACCTGGAAAACGGGGGCCCCGGGAGTGGAGGGGTGGCGCGCCCAATACTCAGTGAAGGGGAGAGGAGAGCGCAAGAGTACAGAAACAGCTTTAAGTGTCCACACTGTGTGCCCGGCACCAGAGAACTGAATGGGAGTTGTGAGAGGTCGCACCATAGTCCCTGTGATGACGGAAATGAGCGCAGCCCAGGGAATATGGGGAACCAGGAAGGATCGTATCGGATACTGAGCGATACTAGGCAAAGGGAGAGTAGCGACCAGAGGGAAAATAACAGAGAGGCGTACGGTGAAAGGAGAGAAGAAGGAGAGAGTGGGCAGAGCAAGAGTGGGGGTAACAGGCCCGTGTTCCATCACCTTCCAAGATCGGATGGCCGATAATGGGACCTGGAGAGATGGGAGCAAGGGAGAGCACTCATTAACTCTCCCGAGCCCAAACGTAGAGCTCGGAGTTGGGATGGTAGGGAGACCAGTGAGCCCCCTTCGAAAGACATATTGCGAGCTGAGATAAAAGCTAGGAGACTCGATGTCGCCAGCTTAAGGTCAGACCTGGATGACATGATAGATGGTACCCTGCCTTTAGAAAGAATGGAAATGTATGAACAGGATGAAATACTGTATATGGCAAAGGACATCACTCGAAAAGCGAGAGCAATCCATGAGAAGTTAGTCGAACTAGCAGGCAAATATATGGTGGACCTGTCAAGAACCAAAGCATTACAGGGTAACCACAGGCTACATTATACAGATCGAGACCTAGATGAGAGGAGAACGATCGGGCTGAAAACGCACATAAGGGAACTGATCACTGGAATAAGGACATGGAGGGCACTAGATAAGTGGGAAGAGAGGTGGTCCAAGAAAGGGACCGTCAGGAGAAGCACGCTTGGTACGACACCAGGAAGGCTGCAGGGAATAGAAGCATACCCTTTGCGTGAAGTCGCAAATGGGAATTATGTACATGTCCCTTGGAGTAGGGGAGATTTAGCTGCTTTTACCACCTCCTTCCCCAAATTGCGGGAAAGCCCAGTGGAGTGGTACAAGCAAGTTGAGAGATTTGTAAAAATCTCAAAGGTCCTATGGATAGATCTGAACACGCTGTTTGACATTGTAGTACCAGGAGATCTGTGGACAGCATGCAAGGTTAGCGCTGAGTGGCCCACAACGGAGCCGGAGAGAGATGCTAAGACTAATGGGCCGTCCGAGATTGTGATGGCAAAATTCGAGAGAGTGATGACTTGGCTGAAAGAGAAAGTGCCAATGCAAGACATAGATTGGGTCAAAATAGACCGAACCAGACAGGAACCCAAAGAGACAGTCCACGAATATTATGAGAGATTGCTGAAGGCGTTTAAACAGTATAGCGGCTTGGATGTAATGGATCCAAAAGACATAGGGCAATTTGTGTCCAAGTTCGTCCTGGGACTGAGACCGGATATTAGTTTAATGATTCAGCAACACTTGATTTGTTGGCAAAATAGACCCCTAGACGAAATACTGAGATATGCCAGGTACTGCTGTGATGAGATAGACTCCAAGGCTAAGAAACTAAAAGAAAAATTGATGGTGGTACAGATGCAGGCAGCAGGGAAGGGGGGACAGCAGCAACAGCAGCAAGGAACAGGTACAGGAGGAAAGAAGCAGTACAGTCAGAACAAGGGCAATGAGGAGAGTTCCACCTTTAGACCCAGAATAGACATAGCTGCCTTGAAGAAAACGACTAGGTGCCACCAGTGTAACGAGGTGGGGCATTGGAAACGCGAGTGTCCCTACAATGTAGAGATAGGAGAACAAGAGGAAGAGGAGGAAGAGGTCCAGAGAGCGCCTACGAGAGGGGTGACGCCATACCAGGGAAAGGTGCTCAAAGGGGGGGCTCCTCCCCGAGCCCAGTTCCCGCAACCTCCCCGAGTAGGGACTATGGGTAAGACCTATAGACAGATGCCCCTGTTTGTAGAAGGAGAAGAGTGCTATTATGTGGACCCATTAACCGGACAGAGAGTGGAAAGAGAAGACTGCACCCTCGGGGCAGCCTTGGAAGTAGACCAGAGGGGACCCTATGTCGAAGCAGAAGTAGCAGGGTGCCCCACGACGTTTCTGGTGGACACAGGAGCCACTAGATCCACGATCAGATCAGCTGCAGTTCCAGACCTGCCCATGTCTGGAGAGACCATACAAGTGGTGGGGGTCGCAAACAGGAGAATAACAAGCCAATTGACAGAACCGGTACAGGTGAAAATAGGGAAGTACAGCGATGAGCACCAGTTTGTGGTTTGCGATTCAAGTCCTGTGTGTCTGCTAGGCAGAGACCTGTTGTGTAAATTGAATTGTACAATATACTGTACACCTCAGGGAGTGGAGGTATTGACCAATGATGAGGACGCAGACTTCAAAGTTGCAAACTCAAGAATATGCGTGGAGCTGTACCCTACTTTGACAGTAGATGAGCTCCCCTGGGACTTGAGAGAGACAGTGGCACCAGAAGTATGGGACTTCACTGGGGAAGAGATTGGATTGGTCAAAGGGGTGGACCCAGTGAAAATTGTAGTGAAACCGCATGCTGAGTTCCCAAGAACACCCCAATATAAATTGACTCCAGAAACGATTGCAGGCATAAAACCCGTGATCGAGTCCATGATTAAACAGGGAATACTGAAAGAAATCGTGGGTAGTCCATGCAACTCCCCGATTATGGGTCTGCAGAAACCAAATGGGAAATTCAGGATAGTGCAGGACCTTCGAAAGATTAATAACATAGTCGTTTCGTGTTGTCCAGTGGTACCGAATCCATCAGTGATACTGTTTCAGATTCCATTCCAAGCTGAGTGGTACACTGTGATTGATCTTTGTCAGGCTTTCTTTTCGATCCCTCTGGACGAAGAAAGCCATTTTCTTTTCGCATTTAAGCTGGAAAATCGCGTCCTAACATGGTGTCGTATTCCTCAGGGGTATACAGAGAGCCCATCGATCTTTAACCAGCTTTTGAAGAAAAATCTTGAAAGTCTAGTGCTGCCCCAGAAGTCAGTTCTGGTCCAGTACATAGACGACCTCCTTGTGGCGTCAGAAACAGAAGAAGCTTGCAGGGAGGACTCTATTGCTTTGTTAAATCACCTAGCTGCCAATGGGCACAAGGTGTCCCCGGGAAAGTTGCAGTACTGCCTGACAGAAGTGCAGTACTTGGGACACAGAATAGAGAAAGGCAAACGAAAGGTGTCACCAGACAGGATAGAGGCGATCATGAAAATGAATGCGCCTAAGACACAGAGAGAGGTCAGGATGTTCCTAGGGATGGTGGGTTATTGCCGACAGTGGATCGCGAACTTTTCACTGAAAGCAAAGCCCTTGCAAAAACTGACGCATAAGGAGGTGAGCGATCCGGTACCATGGGACAAAGACTGTTTGATGGCATTCCTACAGCTGCGAGAGGACCTGTGTCGTGCTCCGGCATTGGGAATGCCTGATTACAATAAACCATTTTTGCTTTACTGTTGTGAGAGAGAAGGTTGCGCGTTGTCTGTGTTAGTCCAAATCCATGGGAATGCCCGTAGACCAGTTGCTTATTTCTCGGCTACTTTAGACCCAGTAGCCGCAGCGTTGCCCGGATGTCTCAAATCCGTTGCTGCAACGGGTGTCAGCATTGAGAGATGTGAAAATATCGTTATGGGGCACCCGTTAGAGGTGTGCGTGCCCCATTCTGTTGAACTGTTGATGACCAGGACCAAAACACAGCATCTAACCAACAGTAGGCTCACGCGCTATGAGCAAGTTATTCTTGCTGCAGAGAATGTGACCCTCAAGAGATGCTCTGTTTTGAACCCTGCCACCTTGATGCCACTCCCAAATGATATCGAGGATGATGATGAATGTACAGACCATGACTGCCTCGATGTGACTGAACTATGCACCAAACCCAGACCCGACATCGTAGATGAGCCACTGACCGACCCAGATGAAATTTTCTTTGTCGATGGCTCATGTGTAAGAGACGAAGTTGGGCAATTGAGAGCAGCTTACGCTGTTTGTACAATTACCGGAGTTGTGGAAGCTGGGTGCCTGGAAGGAGTACACTCCGCTCAGGTAGCCGAGATTATTGCCTTGACACGTGCTTGCTTGGCAAGCAATCAAATTCGAGTCACCATATACACCGACAGCCAATATGGTTATGGGGTGGTTCATGATTACGGGCAGTTATGGTCTCAAAGAGGGTTCATGACCTCTTCAGGCTCTCCCATTCGCAATGGAGAGTTTGTGCGCCTGTTGTTAGAGGCGTTGCAATGTCCAGCAGGTATCGCAGTTGTAAAGTGCACCGCACATACCAGAAATGAGGACTTCGTCTCGAAAGGCAATAGATATGCCGACGAAGTCGCGCGGTATTGCGCGGAACAAGGGTACTCTTTCACAGAGGTGGAAGTGGGTGGAATAAATGTAAGGACTGAATTAGCCATGATATTGGAAACTGTTGATACTTGGGACGAACTGGCAAACATGCAAGAAAATGCTCCTGATTTTGAAAAAGAAACATGGGAAAAGGCAGGATGTGTAGTGGGTGAGTCCCATTTTTGGGTCTCAGCAGATGGCAGAGCAGTGTTGCCCAATGAGATGGTGAGCCCAATAGCCAGACACATACATGGTCCCGTACACCTAGGGAGAGACGCTATGCTGAGAGTGTTTAGACAGACTTGGTACAATCCTAAGTTTAGAATAGCAGCAGAAGCAGTGTGCCAGCGTTGTGTGACCTGTCAGCAGCTGAATGTAGGGAAAAGAACACCAGTTGCACTGAGTCACATAGGAAGGTCTGGAGGTCCATTCAATCGAATGCAGATAGATTTCATTGAAATGCCGAGATGCAACCGCCTCCGCTATGTCCTGGTGGTTGTTTGTGTGTTCTCCAGATGGGTTGAGGCATACCCTACACGTAGGTGCGACACCCTCACAGTGGCCAAGTTACTGCTTAGGGAACTCATTCCGCGCTTCGGGGTGCCGGCCTCTTTGGAATCAGATAGGGGAACGCATTTCAACAGCGAGCTTGTGAAGATGATTTGTGCAGCTCTGAATATCGATCAGAAGTTGCATTGTAGTTACCGACCAGAAGCCTCAGGAATTGTGGAGCAGATCAATGGCACGATCAAAGCCCGAATTGCAAAAGTGTGCTCCTCAACGACCCTGAGTTGGCCTGACGCCCTGCCATTGGTCCTCATGAGCCTTCGTAGTACCCCAGACAGAAGAACGGGGTTGTCACCACATGAGGTGTTAATGGGGAGAGCAATGAGGCTGCCATCTGTCCCAACTACTGCACTGATAAATATCACAGATGATATGATCCTGGACTATTGTAAGGGGCTGTCTGACGCCATTCATTCTGTGTCCCTTCAGGTGCAGGCTGCCGAGGTTCCATCGTGCCAGGGCCCGTGCCATGACCTGTACCCTGGGGACTGGGTCCTGGTGAAAAAACATGTGAGAAGAAGCTGCTTGGATGTTCGTTGGCGTGGGCCCTTCCAGATCATCTTGATTGCGAATACGGCTGTGAAGGTGGGAGGCCTGCCCAATTGGATCCACGCGTCACATACGCGAAGGGTTCCAGCACCTCGGGAAGAAACAGCTCCTCTCTCGGATAGACGTCCAGCAGAGGACCGAGAAGCCATAGAGGGGGCTAGCCAAGCTGTAGAGGTGCCAGCGGAAGCAGGGAACGAGTCTGACCAAGCTGAGGACGGTCAGTACAACAGCGAAACAGACGACGCTACAGAAGGAGAAAGTAGCTGGGAGTACGAGTCAGACACTGACAGGTCTGACAGGGAGCGAGAACAGACAAGAAGGAGAAGGAGTAGAAGGGCACGTGGAGAAGCTAATTGGCCGCAAAGAAGGAGCTCTAGCCTGAGGTCAACTCCAGAGGTAACCCTTCCTCCGATATCAGAAGACTCGGACCCGGAAGAAGGTGCTCAGGGCGCTGAAGCACCGGACCGAAGAAGGTCAAGAAGAGTGCGTGTGCCTAACAGAAGATACTCCACACCTGAGTGGACATATCTGGCGACAAATGTCTTTGAAGCAGGAGACAGGGAGGATTCGAGCGGTGGTGGTGTCCAGTTCTGAGCCCATCGTCACCGTGGAAATACGACTGTTGGTACCCGGAGTCGAACAAGAAGGGTCACTAACATTCATGCTCCCCAGACCTCCCCGCCTCAGCAAGTTAAAACACATGTTTCTCTCAGAATTGCAATTCCCCGACTTTGGTACAACGATAACAGCCCATGAAGAGCACAATCTTCGTTTGGAAATACTGAACTTTGCTATCGAAGCTGCAGGTACAAACTTGATAGTAGATGCTTAAAGGACTTTGTAAATAAAGCGAGCAGAAAAAGAAGATTACCTAGCGCCCAGGAAGCAGAGAATATTAGGGACCTTCCCTTGAGTTGATGGAGAAGGGCTAGGGTTGTCTTTATTGAACTGTTAAAGGACTTTTGCGAAGAAGGTTGTCAGCTTCCAGTTGTGTGGATTCTAAAGACAAAAGGAGTAAAAAGAGACTGTAAAGGAACGAGAAGAAAGGAACTTTGTGCCAAGATAAGAGAGAGCTATATTGTCTGACGAAATGGAAGCCGGCACCCAGAACCGCAGAGCTAAATGTATAATAGGTACACTAATAGTAGGAGTGATAATATTAATAGCTTTAGTGGTAACAATTTCTTATGTAAAGGGACATGAGGAAGAGGCGAAGGTAACTGATGTGAAATCTGTAGAAACGCTTACACCCACTGTTGCTGGTGAGAAAAGGGAAAACACTCAAAAGAAAGCGTTATTAGCTGCAGAAGCCCGCAGGTTACACGTAGATGAGTCCCAAGGAGACTTTAGGTCAAATGCTTATGCTAAACTCTTATATGAATACGTGGATGCCATGGAGGTTAAGGACTGTTACGTCTGCATGCAGTTGCCGGCGTCTGTAGATGAAGGCATTAGATATCATCACCTCCCGCTGACATATGGCATTACATGTAGCTTATTGCTTAGTATATTTTATGAGAGAGATAGCTTTGAATACTATTTCTCCAACTATGATTCAGTGTTGCCAGAAGTCCCAAATTATAAGCAGATGAACAAATGGGACTACTGGAAGAGTGAAGACAGACTGGCCAAGTTCTTCATTCCTTGGATTACCTTAGATACTTCACATGCCCGTAGAAATAACCTGACATGCAAAGTGTCAGAAGTCGAGAAGAAGTTCATAGGGCAGGTGGATGATCGTTACAGGAGACAAAAGATTTTGAAAAAATCAGGACAATGGAAAACAGATTGGACCGAGGAAGAGAAGGCACACAAGAGAAAGGGTAGTAGTGGTCCAATAGCTTTAGATAAGGCGCAGAGAGGAAAGCTATGTCTTCACCGAGCCAAAACGTATTATGAAAATGTATACGTGGGAGAAGTCGACTGTGAACATGCTTTCAATATAGAGTACTATACTAAAGATTTCCTGAAGGGAATGCAAGTGATTCCAAATGTGTATTTTGTATGTGGAAGAAATGCTTACGTGAGACTACCTGACAACTGGTATGGATCATGTTACCTAGCAATTGTCTTCCCCAAAATATATCATGCATCAGACTTAGAGATCATAGAGGGCAAGACATCATCGAGGGGAAGGAGAGATATAGGAGATGCAGAAATGGTTGGAGATGTCTTTGGAGCTGTGTTCCCTCTTTTGGGAGTAATCCTTAATGATGTTAAAATTAGACGACTGGCAACAGTCGTCGACAGGTTGTCTGCCAGCACTGCTCAGTCCTTAATGCTGGTAGAAGGAGAGATGCAATCGATAAGGGCTATGGTTCTTCAGAACCGTCTTGCGTTAGATGTCCTACTAGCAAAAGAGGGCGGAGTCTGTAAGGCTTTGAAGGTCCAGGAATGTTGTACTTACATTCCAGACAATTCAAAGCCCCTTGAGAAAGTTATTAGGAACATAACTGATATTCACAAGGAGATCGAAGACTTGAGTAGAGAAAATGTCTGGGAAAAGGTGGGCCACGGAATGAGTGAAGTTGGAGGGTGGATCTCCACCTTAGGCAAAAGCTTTGTGTGGTATATACTAAAACCTATCATCATAATATTGATCTGTGGGATCATATTGTGGGGATTGGTGAGGGTATTCAAATGGTACAGAGAAAAAAGGTCAGAAAGGGCCCAAAGAGAGCAGCTGCAGAGATTGGCTGCCATACAAGATAATCAGTACAGGAGTCTGAGGGCTCTGGAAACGCAGAGACAAGTTATGCTAGCAATAACTGCAGTTTAAATGTTAGTGATGACCCCGAGAGGTCATCAAAGGGGGGAACTGAGAGAGCGCAAACTGACCTAAATGTATGAGTGCACCACACTTACCCGTAGTAAGCACAAATCATGAGGAGAAATGCCATGAGTGCTAGTAGTATCTGCAATTATATTCTGAATGTATAGCTAATGTAGAGATTTAAGTAGAAGTGGAACTAATACAGAAATGTGTGACACTATATGATTTTATTAGATGTGATTATTCCTGAATCCATGTCGTGTAGCTGCTAAAATGTAAGATGGCATGTGGTTAAACGTAGAATGTGGTAGGCCTCAGGGCCAGAGCTAGAAGGGAAGGTGTTTCTTTTCACGACATAGATGAACTAATGTTTTGGTCATTGCATTAATGGGCCATGATTTATAGATGTGTTTACTGAATAATAGAATAGGAGTATTAACATGCTTTAATTAATGAAGAAGTTGAATGCTATAATTATTATGAGAAATGTTGTAGGCCTGAAATGCTTTAACATTGATTTACACGTACATGTCTGGGCCGAGAAATGTTGCGAACCTTTTTGGAAGTCTATGAGAGTTGGGATCTTGGCTGCAGATGTCTGTCTGCAAGGGAAAAGGGGGGATCCAATTATAAATGAATGAATAGAGGTCTGTTCAGTAGACGGCCCAGACATGGAGGAGGGTTCCGGAATGTTTAAGGGGTATCAGCGGGCCGGAGAAGAGTCTGAGAAGCAAGGTCAACTCCAACGTATGAGGCCCAATACAAAGCAGCATGGAAAAAGCCAGAAGCTACACCACGTGAGGGGCGTCTCATGAGGGGCGTCTCAAATGTTGTTGACTGTTTTGTATTAGGGATAGCACCCCTGGGTGGAGTTAGAGCAGATGCCTGAGGACCCTTTAGAGAGCGGATGGGTAGGCAGAGAGGGGTCATGACTGGAGAACTATAGGTTTTCACCAAGAGACTTAGAGTGAGTGACTTCCCTTGGGGGTCATTCACTGCTGACACCTTTTGTTAGGTTGAGACTTGGTTAAGTAGGGATACCATCTAGAGCAGGGTAGGGACAGCCTAACCTGTGTGTTTTCCTCCAACTTAAATGAAGGAGAGATATGCGTCAATGCTGATAGCTTTATTATTCTTAGAACTTGTGCTGGTAATTTCCGTTGCTCGTCTGAGGGCTTTCAGAGAGCACATGTATGTTGTTGGACCTGTGTATCTCGTGAATCTCATTCTGAGATGCCTGTATTTGCAGCTTATCATATCTTTACAATAAACTTTTGAAAGCTAGAAGTTGTTTGTGATCTTTGGGAGCGAAGTCCTTTATTGGGTGAACTAACTTGGTAAAAGGTGCACTTTCTTTCCTTAATGACAGGCAACAAAGGTTCAGTCGACCAGATCGGGGTTTAGATCAATAGTGATAAGGTATCGATCAAAATCTCGCCCTTCCACTTCCTTCTTGTGTCTGCTGTCTTAGCCTCCATTTCCCTTGTGTGGTTTGTTACCTGCTTTCTGCCAAGTGTGCCCTTTGTTTCCTCTTCTTTCCTGCCAAGCACACCCCCTTGCTAGCTCCTTCTCTATGGTGGCTGTATATTTAGTTCTACAACCATGCTGTTACTGTCTTGCGTGTTCCTGTTTGATTGCCAGGATCCGTGGGCACAGCTGACAACCTAGGTGGTGTATCTTGTCCACTGTGAGTATTGTCTTTGAGTTACTTTTATAACATCACCATAGGTATCTTCTCCACAGACCCAGCATTGCATGCATATCATATATGTGGGTATTTGCAGACAGTATCTGTAACAGCAATTGTGGGTGAGGAACTTACTGAACTTCAGTCTTACTGTGAGAGCTCCCGAGAGATTTACCCACATTCCATTTATTGTTAATGTTGTTATATATATGTCTTGCATTTCCGTCCTGGGTGATAGTCTGAATGCCAAATTCCCTCATGAGTGATGGTTCTTTCTGAGCTTTGACCACCTTGTTCCCTTGTGCAGAGCTTCCCCTTTGGATACATTTTCTCCTGTGACTCACTGATTGACCCTGGGCAGCTCTGTACCTAATAATCTGTGTAACTTGTCTAGCCTGCCACCGGTCCTTGTCAGAGTCCCTGACAGAATGACCAACCCATATTTCCAGGATCTCTTGGGAGCATTCAGTTAGCTACCATTTTTTCTGTTAGATTTGTGTGTGAATTGATTGAACGTGTGTCATAATGAAAGGTTTAAGAAAGAAAAGCACCAACGTTTGTGCAGGATAATTTAGTGTCTACTTTAAGATTTGTGGATGTTAATCCTAGGACTGAAACGAAACATCTCCTCATGCAAAATTGACATTTACGTTCTGAATATTTTACTCATTAGCAAGCAAACACCTCCTTGCCAGATCCTGACTTAATCTGCTGCTCTGATCCTGATTCAATTAATGTGCCAGCATTGCAAAAGGAGAATGATACCTTACTGTTTGCTGAAGAAGAGTTCTGAATCTTGCATGTTCCCCGGAAGTGGTTATAAAATAGGAAGGTTACCCACACAATAGACAAAGAAAGAGCAGATGCATTGCATAACCTGTGATTTCCATTCAAATAATGTAGCCCAGTCTTGTAACTCAGCAAAAGATCACAATCCCTAGTACTGAAGAGACACAGGGGCATATTATCAAGGGGGGTTTATCTCTGCTTTTTTGGCTTTAAAAGCCAAGAAAGCGGAGATAAAATGATCTCCCTATTACCTAGCTGTCGCTAACACCAGTTAGCGACAGCTAGTAGGAGATAGCGACCATCTTGGGCCCCACTTTGCATGTCAGTGATATTTATCACTAATGACATGCAAAGTGGGCGTGCCAAGATGTTAGCGACTGGAAACAGTCGCTAACATCGCTTTCTCCTATTACCAACTTTTGGAGATATTCGCGCTCAGTGCGAATATCTCCAAAAGCGAACACCTGCCCTGAGCAGTTCTAAGCCATGTTATCCAATGGGAGGTGGATAACATGGCTAAGAGCATTAGCTCGGTAATGCATGAATATCGCTGACTTTTCAGCGATATTCATGCATTGCGGCCGATTTTTATCGCATTTGCGATAAACCTTGGTAATACCAAGGTTTATCTGCGATAAAAATCGCTGCAGCTTAGCGGTAAAATTTTGTCTCTAACCAAGCAATAGCGATAATTATCGCTATTGCTTGGTAATATGCCCTACAGTTTGATACTACGTACAAAGTAAATACTGATCATTGTAGCAAAAGATAGAGAAGACCTATTAAAACACAGGCTGCTAGTAGCCAGTTTGAACAAAATCCAAGGTTTATGCTGTTGCTTGTTGCGAATTTGCAAAGCTTATTACTGTCCTTATACAGCAAGATCTACAATCTTCACAGGTTATATTTAAATTTGAGATTCTGGAATTGCAATAAGAGATTAAAGCTTCTCAGACCCTGTTAAAATACTATAATCTAGAGTTCAAGTGGGAATTTAAAACTCCTGTAAAAGACAAATTTTCTGTAATTATGTTAGCCTCCTGACAAATGGAGAATACAACCTTCCGCTCTGTTTTGCACCATGGTGCAAGGGTGCCAATGTTACTCTCAGCAGCAAATTGTGTGCCAGCACAGGGGGAAAGGACAGAAATGCACTGCACTTTATAAATAGGGTGGATTCCTGCCCTTTCACATTGGTGTAGGGCAGCGCAATGATTATTGGCACTGCCCAATGCCAATTCCCCATAAATGAGGCCCTCAGTCTCCAGCATCGGAGGCAAAACTCTCAGCAGGTAAGCTTCCAGGGCCTGGGTCTTCTACATACCTGCTTCAGAGTCTCCTGCATGTGAATATTCTGTATTTCTCCCTCCAGGGCGGAGCTTCAAGTCTGTTTCCTGTCATCTCCTTTGTCTTCAGCGAGCCTGCCTGTGACTTCTGTGCCTTCTGCAGCAGTGTGCTTCCCTCTTCAAAGTTATGTCTCTGATGCTGCTGTTAGTACACAACCTACAATTCTGCAATCCAGAGCTTCACATTTTGCCAATGGTTCTGAGGTACCTTGCATCGCAACTCGGATGGAAAAATAATTATTACACAGGAGAAAAGTCTTCGGATCCAGTTTCAGATCCTAGGAGCTGGGCTTGGGGGGGGGGGCATACTGTTACGATTTGCAACCTACACTCTCATGCCCACCCTCAGGGGCCTCACCTGTGGAGGTCTCCAGTGTTCTAATAAGTTCCAGAGATTTCCCTGTATGCATATACTGATTTCCATGCTCCTGGACACTATTCAGAAATTTCCATCCATTCCCAATCCATGCCGGGTTTTGGGGAAGTCAGTCTGCTCATGCTTAGAACTCCATTGCCTATAATCCCCTTCTCATTGCTTTGTCTCTACCCCTGCAGGTTAAGGATGGGGGAAGGAATTCAGCACACCTATAACTAGCAGGTTCTAGCCTTCTCACACCTAATGCATGTGATCACAGTGAGCACTTTTAAGCCCCAGCTCCCTTCCACCCAGCGATGGTCATTGTAACAGTGTTCCTGTTCTACCAACCTTTTGTTTCCTGAGGTTTAGCTCATCCTTGTTCCTTGATTCATGATTCCTCAGCTTTAACTATTTCTTGATTCCTGAGCTGTAGCTAAGTCTTTTTCCTGAACTTTGACTGCCTGCAGTGCTATCTTAACTCCTGGTTACCGAGCCAGCACTATTTTAGTGTATTCCTTGGCCCTTGCTCTTACTCTCCTTCTGTGTTTACCGCTTCCCTGTGCCTTATTTCTTTCCCTTTTCCTTTGCTCCAGTTTCAGTTTGCTATCTTCTTGTGCTTGCTGTCTTAGCCTCCATTTACCTTGTCTCATTTGTTACCTGCTTTCTGCCACATAAGCCCCTTCTTTCCTGTCAAGCACTCTCCTTGCTAGCTCCTTGTCTATTGTGGATGTGTATTTAGTTATACACCTGTGCTGTTACTGCCTTGTGTGTTCCTATTTGAGTGCCAGGATCCATGGGCTGAGCTGACAGCCTATGTAGTCCTTCTTGTCCACTGTGAGTACAGTCTTTGAGTTAATTTTATACCATCACCATAGGTTTCAGCTCCACAAACCGTGTCTTGCATTTATATCCTACATGTGGATATTTGCAGTCAGCATCTGTAACAGCAACTGTGAGTGAGGGACTTACTGAGCTTCAATCTCACTGTGTGAAGCTCCCAAGTACTTTACCCCACATTCCCTTTATTGTTAATGTTGTTATATAAATGTCTGGAAATGCCGTCCTGGGTGATAGTTAGTCTGAATGCCAAATTGCCTAATGAGTGCCGCTTCGTTCTGAGCTTCGACCATCTTGTTATCTTGTGCAGATATTTCCCTTTGGATCCCTTTTTACTCCTCTAAATCACTGTGTGACCTTGGGCAGCAGCTCTGTACCCAATAATGTGCTTAGTTGGTCTTCCCTGCCACCATTCTTTGCCAGAGTCCCTAACAGACTCTCAGCTTCCCAAACCCTATATTGGAGAAGCTGTGTCGTTTAGTCCATAGGAAGCAGGCCAATGGAGGAGTGGTCCTGCTCCATTTACCCCCTCCCACCAGGTTTTGGGATTGGTTGACTGAAGCAAAACTTAGTCCATGCACATGCAGAAAATTGGTATGTCCACGGTGCCACAGGAAACCCCATATTTCCCCATGACTATGGAGGCAGAGAGGAAATCCAGTTACCCTAAGATGTCCTCTGTCATAGCCCCTTCTCCCATGATCTGATTGAGTTAGCTGGACTCTCCCCCTAACTACTCAAATACTAAAGATGTCTGAGCCCTAAGCAAAGCCTTGCCCAAAAGTGGTGCAGAATGAACTAACTGAATAGCTTTTTGGCCTGCAGCCGTTCCGTCTCTGTGCTAACTCTCCTGTCCCTAACCTCCACTTACCTACTACCACTTCAATTCTTAGTCCCCCCACCACCTCACAGATCCAACCATCACACAGCAAACCCTGGGCCCTCCTTCAAATGGAGGAGTTGCTATAATAATCAGAAACTCCCTGAAGTGTCATACATTTAATGTTTGCCATCTCAAAGGTGTCGAAAGCATTGGCTTTTCCATTATGCTCAATGCCTCCACTTCCTTTACAGGAGGGTTAATATATCGTCCCCCTGGTAGTTCCACTGTGTTCTGGAATACTTTACTCTTCTGGGTGATTTCGCCCTACAGCTTGAATCTAAAACTGACTCCCAGGCCTCTAACTTTTACCAGACACTTGAAATATTTGGACTCTCCCAAAAAGTGGTAAAAGCTACTCACTGAGCAGGACATACACTTGATGGGGTTTGTTCCAACTTCCCCTCTCTAGTGACTCATACTCCAATCCCGCAAATTTGGACGGATCATTGTTTTGTCCCTTTCAACATAAATGTGCACCACCCCTCTAAAACGGTAAAAACAGCCTTCGTCCAATCAGAACTAGGCAATTCTTGTGGAAAACACCAAGCTTAAGCACTCAGCTCAGTCTCAGGCTCCCAGCCTGTCTGGTGATGTCGATCGAGATTCTAAAACTTTCCACATTTGGATGCAGCGAGCTACCAGAGATCTTGTCCCTCCAAAGCGCCCATCAAAAAAGGAGAAAACTTAAAAGATAAGTGCCCCATGGTACACGCAGTCTCTTGCAGAACTACACATTCAGTGTAAAAAAAGTGAACGAAAATGGAGGAAAGTCTATGACCCGATAGCGAAAGGTCTCTACGTAAAACATAGGAATGCATATTTCTGCAACATAAAAATTGCTAAGAAGGATTACTATATAAAAGTAATTAAGGATGCCCAACAAAGACAAAAAACGGTCTTTTCCATAGTTAAATCCTTCACCCACCCGAAAGCACTCCAATTGGAAATTCCTCCATCTCAAAGGTTCTGCAATCAAATCGCTGATTACTTTGAGGAGAAAATCAAACTTTTACAGGACGAATTTCCACCCATCTCTCAACCCATCACTAAGGACACAAATGATACCACTGTGACAGCGGTACATACTCTTAGAATGTTTAAACCAGTGACCCTTGTGCAAACCCGCGAAGCCATCATATCCTGTAAATCAGGATCTCCATCTGACTCCTGTCACCCGCTGATCCTTCATCAGATAATTGATATAGTGAATCCCATCATAAACACAATAGTTAATGCCTCACTTAGTTCAGGCATTGTTCCATCTGATTGGAAAAAAGCAATAGTGAAACCTTTCATGAAAAAACAAAATAAAAACACCACAGACCTCTCCAATTTACGACCTATATCCCTTCTCCCAGTCCTTGGGAAAATAACCGAACACATGGTCCATCAAGAGCTGAAGAATTTTGTGGAAATGCATAACATCTTACACCACCAACAATCTGGTTTTCGCTCAAAGCATTCCACTGAAACGGCTCTCATCGAACTTACTCATTCCATCAAAAATTTACAGGATTAAGGAAAAAACGCCGTCCTGATATTACTCGACCTATCGGCGGCGTTCGATACCATTTCCCACAAAATACTTATTGGTAGATTGAGAGAAAAAGGAATAACAGAGGGGGCTCTTGACTGGATAAGTTCTTTCCTATCTGAGAGAACTCAAACCATTTCATTGGGACCTTTTCTCTTGAGCGAAAAAAAACAAATCACTTCTGGAGTTCCCCAGGGCTCTATCTAAAGTCTGTTACTCTTTAATATTTACATGGCGCCCCTCATCACTCTAATTGAATCATACGGGATACTAGTAACATCGAATGCCGATGATACTCAATTGATTGTATCCTTAGATAAAAACTCCACAAATGCTGAACAGAATTTTCAGTACTGTCTGACTGACGTCTTTTTGTGGATGAATAACAACCATCTGAAATGTAATTCAAGTAAAACGGAAATATTGCTCATGGGAAAAAATGTAAACTTTAGCCCCAGTAAATGGTGGCCAAAGGGCACTACTCCGCCTCCTAGCTCGGTTGAAGTGGCCAGAAATCTGGGTGTACTTTTTGATTCATCATTGTCCTTTGACCACCATGTAAGGAGTGTTGCAGGAAGCTGTTTCAATATTATAAAATCATTGAAGAAATTCTTTGTTTTTCTCCCCATCGAATCGAGAAAGTCTGTGGCAGTTGCTCTCATTCTTTCCCGCCTCGATTCTTGCAATGGTCTAATGGCAGGGGTAAAAAAGCTTACGCTAAAAAAACTACAAAGCGTTCAACACGCGGCTGCAAGACTGGTACTAACACTGCCTAGAAAATCTTCTGCATCTACAGCCCTCAGGACATTGCACTGGCTTCCTCTCCACAAAAGGATTTTGTTCAAAATCCTTTTGACTACCTTCAGAGCTCTAAATTACATTGGCTCAAAGTATCTTTCGAGAAGATATCCCCGTTACAACCCTACTAGAGTTTTAAGATCGTTAGGCTGTAATTTAATCAGTATTCCTAAATTTCATTACAAAACCAAGGGTGGAAAAACTCTTAGTGTCCTGGCTTCTAGGGCATGGAATTCCATGCCCAAAGAACTAAGACTGCTGGATTTAGAGACCCCATTCAGGAAACAACTCAAGACCTGGATTTTCAATCTGACAGATGCATACGTATTGGCCGCCATTTAGATCTCACCTCTGTTTACTCCCACTTTCCTCAGCGCCAGGATGCTCCTTCCGGAGCGACAGTTAGCGATTTATAAATATTAAATAACAATAACAATAACAACAACAACCCAAAATAGAACCCACCAACAATGAAGTAACCACAATGAAACCCACTGAGTGTGTTTTCATTATCCTATTCATTTCCTTCGTCTTACCCACAAGAGGCCATTTAACCTGCACCTTCTGCCCTCCTGCAAAGCCATGAGCTTCCCTATTTAGTCAGATTCCTATTGCACCCATATCCACACATCCACTCTTGCACTGACAAACCTGTTAACCCTGCCTAATAGCTTCATTTAAACTCATTGCATACCAAACAGAACACAACCTATAGCTGCAACCTCAACATCTCACTGAGCTTCTGGAGTACTAGATCCATAAATCTATGATTGACTGGTCCACGCCATTACTTGCGACATGCAGTATGTGAAAGATCACCTTTGAAGTGATGGAGGACTTTAAGGTTAAGGTAAATATATTTTATTGTATTGTAAGTCAGTTTATATAGTGCTTCATAACCCTAAATAGGGACTAAAGCACAGGAGTAGACAGGTTATATGCTACACGTTGTGGCAGTGCCTGGTTGGAAGAGTGTTGAATTGCAGTTTGATGTGCATGGACTGTGTTCAGGTGTTGGTGTGAGCCACAAGACTTTGGTTGCTGCACCTAAGTATGTTGTGGAGGATGAAGATTGAGGGAATAGAGTACTTGAACTTCACCCTCATTTATTGCTGTGCCTAACTGAAAAGGTCTCATTAGGGGCTCACCCACGAATGACAGAGGGGCAGGCTGGGGATGTATGACATTACAACGCATGCTTTTACCACGCAGCCTTTACAACGCGGTTTTTACAATGCATGCCTTTACAACGCATAGCGCTTTGGGGTGCTGGATAGTGAATAGTTTAATTTACTATTCCAACTCCAGTCCCCGTGGATAGTAGGGAAGGTGTTGGATAGTAAATTAAATCTATTCCCTATCCTAGAGCGCCCCCCAGCGCAATGCGTTGTAATGGTTTGCGTTGTAAAAGTTGCGTCGTAAAAGCACTGCGTGGTAAAAGTTGTGTTGTAAAGGATGTTTCCCGCCTAGGGCAGGTCCTGGATACAGGCTGCCATAGTCACTGGTGTAACGAAAAGTGAGGGGCCTCCTTGCACGGTACTTAGGGGGGCCCCCTCCGGGCTCGATCAGGAGCTCTCCCGGCCAGAGTTCAGTGCCGAGGGTGCCACTTGGAGCTAGGGGCCCCCCGCACCACGTGGGCTGCGGGGGCCTGTGTTACGCCCCTGGCCGGCAATCCGACCGAGTGATTGCGAGACTTGTAAGCCGGTTACTCGCTCTATGTGAAAGCGGTTCCCCATATGAGATTGACCGATTGGCCTATGCACAGCGTGTGACTGCTGCCTCCTGTGTATCCGGAATTCAATACAGATAACAACCACCCCCCCCCCTACCCCTGGTATCTCCCCCCCTCTTGTCTTGATAAAGATCCGCGTGACCACCAATCGGGGCACACTAGGATCGAAACGTCGACGCATAATATTGGTCAAGAACCCTCCGGGAACAGTCACAGTCACCATCTGTCTCCTTGGAATATTAATTCAGAACTCTGACCGCCAAAATATTTCCCCTTGCCCTTTTTCCCATGTATAATTTTGTATATATTTGTAAATAAGTGTCACTGAAATTGTTGCACTATTCACTTTGTTCACCAATAGTCACTCCTTCACTTATAATTGGAATTGAAGTGGAATGAAGTAATTCCGGTATTTTAATGTGACTTTATCTTTTCATAAAAATACTTTGAATTTTATTTGTTGTCAGAGAGGTTTTCTCTTATAAAATTTGTTTGTTCTTATAATTTGTTTTTTCTTAAAACTTGTCACTTTCTGTTATGAGCTAACCTAGCCATCACGTAAAAGCAATTGATTGACCCGACGGAACCACTTTTGTCTTTAACCATACATGCCCAGGTTCTGAGGGACACAGGGTTACCCCTTTTTGGTATAAACATAGCTGGATACAGGCAGCTTGGCTTGAATGTTCTATGGGCTCCATCCTGGTGGAAAAGGTGAATAATCAAAAGGCATGCACTAGATGCAGGCAGTCTTGACAGATGACCCAAAGCATCCCACCCTGAGCATAGCAGTAACACATTGATCGTAAAACCAGCACCATCTTAACAGCATTATAGGCCCCCATGCAAAGCAGCGCACTTGACCCTGCCTACACAAACACTCACAGGAATAAAACAAAGTAACGGTAAATTGGTGTTGAATTCTGGTCTGCGTGGGGCCCTTATGCTCCTGGGGCCCCCAGGCAACTGACCAGCGTGCCCATGCATTAAGTTGGCACTGCATAAAACCTCAAATCACTAGCCCTGAGCGACACAGAAACAACACACTGTGATGGAATTGCTACAGGCCACTAGGGTAAACGATATAAAGAGCCCATCCAGGAGTGATGTAGGCCTAACCCACAGGAATACAGTCATATACCAGACATAGTAAAAGATCCAGAGAGACTCCCCACAAGTGAAAGACAGGGTCTGACTGGGGGAGAAAATCGAACCAGGCATCAAAAAAGCGAATGAGACAGCTAAAAAGTGGTCTATATGTGCACATCAGGACAGTTTTGAACTTGTAAGGACACACAGTACAGGAATTTTACAAGCTACGCGAGACTGCATGTATTTGTGCTACATGCAATGTTTGTGGTAATATCAGGGAAAGGAACAGTAAAAACAGACCACCAGACCATAAGACAGGCCCACAAACTGCCAATCACACACTGACAGATTGCCCTAAATGCCATTTTGTCCCTGGTGGCAGATTATCAAAACACAGGCCTTCCTAGATAGAGACAGCTATCCACTAGATGATCTACAGAGTTTATCAAGGAGGGACAGATGGGTAACCCACATACACAAGCGAAACACAGCCATAGAAAATGTTTCTTAAGGGCTACCCAAACCCATAGTGTGGCACCCCTGAAGCATACTCTAATGCTAGCAGGGTACTGTCCCGAGACACTGCCTCATCAACGTAAGAAGGGCATCCCTAGTGTCTAAATTTGTCAAACATTTGTGCACTGTCCACCAAAATTTATCTCTAGCAAAATGGCTCTTCTCCTGGCAGATGCCATCACTTTGGTGGGAAAACCTTTGCCGCACAGTTGCTAAAAGAAGTGTTAAAGCATTTTCTTTGTCAGATTTCTTGTTTGTAACTCAATGAACTTCAATAAACAAAAATACAAAATTAAGCAGTACCCCTGTAAAAGATACATATAGCGAGTGAGGGCTATGCAATCCACCAACCTTTATAAACAGGTAACTAAAAATGAGGTACAAAGCTATAAATTAAAAAATACCAATACTCTATGCAATAAAAAAGGTGAGTAGGTGTAAATCCAAAATATCATTTTGGATTTTAAGCAAAAAAATGTAAAAGATAACCTCAAGAAAGAAATTCGAGAGCTAAGAAGAAAAAGAAAAGTACAAAAAGTGGAAGAGAGGGAAGTAAAAATAAATTAAAAGAACTAAAGATCAGGGGTGTCAATTAAGGAATCAAAAAGTAACAAAGTGACTTATTATTTTGTGCTGCTCTGTCAGTGTAGGGGAGAGCACTACTTCCTCCACTAAACCATCTTTGGCATCGCGGAACAGGCGATCTGGGAGAGGTTCACTTTCAGATTACTCTCCTCCATCAGTCACTATCAACATTGTCATATCAAAATGGGGTTTCAAGCAGTTGACATAGATCACTCTGTGGGGGTGTCTGGGGGTGGCCAGTGAGCTACCAACTCCACAGCCCACACTCTCCAGCCTTGTTGGTCCTCAACCAATATCATCTTCTGATCATACCACTGTGTGTTCTTGACTGGCCTATATGTTTTTATTACCTTTTTTCATGTGCTCAGCTATTCTGTATCTCAGGTCCATCACATAGTCTGCAATGTCCTGTTTCGGTTGCTTGAGAGGTTTATTGTCCCTTACTTGGGCCAGACTTAAAGGCCCTCTGACAGGGTGCCTGCTGTAAACCAACAAAAGCAATGGCGGAAAGGCATCCCACTCCCCTCTGAGTTTTTCAGCTAACCCCATGATCATGCCCTTAAGGATCTTATTGAATCTCTCTACACGCCCATTGGTTTGGGCGTGATACAGTGTGGTAAACTTGTAAGTCACCCCACTCTCCTCTGACATAGTCTTCAAGTAGTCAGACATGAAGATTGTTCCCCTCTCTGAGATTATCTCTTTGGAGAACCCTAGCCTGGTAAATATGGTATTGACTTTGGGTACGTATTGACATGGTATACCACCACTAAGATGAACCTATTCTGTGAGGCTGTCTTAGAGTCCAGGGGCCTGACAATGTCAACCCCCGCCCATTAAAAAGGTATAGGGGTGCCTTAGACTGTTGTCCTGTCTTGACACTAGTTTGATAGGTGGTGCAAGTGTTTCAGAGATCCTTCACCTTTTCAGACATATTGGGTGAGTAGAAGTGGTTGAACAACCTGTCCCAGGTTTTGGTCTGCCTGCCCTAAAGGTCCAGCCTAGGGGATGTCATGGGTCAAGTCCAGGAGGAATGCCCTGTAACTCTGAGGAACTATCAATCTCCTGGCTACCTCAGGTTTTGAGTCTGCAGCCTCACTGTGTAGGGCACCCTCTTCTCAGTATATCCTGAGGGTTCTGCTGGTATCTCCTTTTTCTTGGTCTTCAGCTTGACCCCAGAGCTCTTCGAGAGTGGGAAACTCTTTGTGCGCTTGGCAGAATTCCTCTCTGGTGGGTCCTCATGCCAAATGTAACTCAGAGTTCTGACAGGTATCCTGGAATAGGCTTCACTTCCCCTTTAGGCTTCAGATCTGCTCTCTGGAGATCAGACTCCTTCTGGACCATAGGAAGCTTAGAGGTTGGTTTTCTGTGCACCTTGCCATTCTCATTGACTATGAAAACATGGGCCATTGTTCCAGGCTCCCTTGACTTGCTAGATTGGGGGTCTGGGTCATTGTGGCCATGCACACCCTCAGGCAGATCCAGCATTTCAATGAAGGTCCTCCCTCCCAAGCAGAGGTTTCCAGGTTATTGCAAAACAACAACTCCACTGGTAAAGCAAATACTCTCTTAGGGCCACTAACCACTTCCCAATCAAAGGCGATCATTGCCACAGGGTGGAATCTCACCTCATTTTCAGCATTGACTAACCTAGGGAGAAGATCTGGTATGATCTGCTCTGCAGACACCAGCCTGTCCACCACTGTAGTCATACTGACTCTGTTTCCCTTAGAGCCTCAACTTTGGTCGTGCCAATGGTTGGTCATTGTTTGTACATCACCATGCGGTGAGGCAAGGCGGTCATGGTTTGAACATCCATCCCACCAACCGAGACTTAAGTGGCTTCAGTTTAACCCCTGGTTTCCCCTTGGACAATTTCCATTACAATTTCTAAACTAGCAAACTTTGTCTACTGTTTCACTTTCTTGGAACAGACATAACCTCCCTTCTTGTGTCCTGGCTTGTGGCAGTCTAGGCATACCTCAGTTTTAGAAGTGTGAAAGAGTTTCTTCACCTTGTACCCACACCACTTAGAATAAGCAATGGTGTGTGATGGGCACCAATTTTAGCGAGTAGCACTTTGCAGCCTACCTCCTGAATATTTGATGCAGTAGTTTGTGTTACAATCCACTATGAATCGGAATATTGTGAACTGACCTATTAATATATAGATTGGTTTATAAAATTCCACACTGGTTGCACAAATACTGGTCACAATTTGTGACCAGCATTTAGTACATTTGGGCACTAGTCTACAATTTTTGCATAGGGAATTATATCTATTATTCTTTGGAATGGGACATAACACACCTCCTGGTAAAATACTTTGTGCTTTGCCTATAGATATAAAATAATTATAAAGGGTAAACAATTTTGGAACTAAATATTTAGAAGACTGCTAGACAAATACAATCGTGAACTCATCCAGGGGCTTTATCATTTAGTAATGCATGAAGAACATTGTTGAATGACTTTATACCTAAATAGTTTTCTTTCAGAGCAAAAAACATTATTGGTTTTATTTGCAATATCTCATCCAGCAAAATAATCATTCAATTGCCCCTTTATAGGGGAAGCATCAGGATTACAGAGATGCCTGCAAATCTCTGCAAAACAATTTGATCTATCAGTGTACATAAATATTCTTCTCCCTGATATCTATGATGTTTTTACCTTGTAACTTTTCTATTGTAATCTTAAAGTAATTAGCCAACAGTTTACCCTAACTATTTTCCCCACCATAACATCTGGCATGAATTTTCAACAGGGACCCACAGGTGCTTTCTGTAGACTTTTTATTAAATGTAATCTTTGCTATGAAAAGTGATCTCAAACATTCCTTATTATCATTAGAAGTACAGAAAGTGTTTTGTGTTTTTTTTATTTATTTAACATGACTATTGAGTCTTTTTTAGCAGGTCGTTTTTTAACTTAAACATAATTTAGGATAAATCCCCTGGCAGCCACATTAAAGACTAGACAAGAGTAATGGAAGGCTCAATTGAAGTATTACATTAAAAACCTCCTCTAGAAATTCCTCACATGCTGTTATAAATATATCATACTTTACTAATGAACTGTTGAATCACTATCTGCTTAAATTTATCTTATTAGAAAGATCATCCATATCTAATATTATCAGAGAGTGATTTGAAATTAGAATGGCACCATTTCAGTATTTACAAAAGACATAGTAAGATATTTATTTAGAAAAATATAACCAATCCTTGACTGCGAATTATGTACCAATGAGTAATAAGTATATTTTCTGGAATCAGGATTGAAGATTCTACAGGAATCAATTAATGGCCTCTGCAGAAACAAATACTTTAGAGTTTTTTGCACCACATTTGTAATGAACATCACTTGAAATTCCTATCCATAGAACCATTCAATATTTGGTTATAATCCCCACCACAATATCTAAAACATTTGGTAAAGCAACATTTTGGAATACAAACATTCCCAAAAGGAGGAATTTAAGATATTAGGACCATAAACCTTCAGTGAAACTAAAGGGATATGATCAGCATTGAAATCTAACAAAACCCATTAACCTTTAGAGTCTATTTCCAGTGAAAGAATTTCCAATTAAGAGTTTTCATAACATAAAATATCAACCTCATTCTCGTTATTAACTACAAACAGAATATCTACTCAACCAGTTGCCCTTTAAACTTTGCAATATCTACTTGAGAAATGAGTCTTCTGCAGATCCAGGATTTTATATTGGGCCCTACTTTCCACCTCTGCCCAAGCAGAGGTTTTCAAGTTACTGCAAAACAGTCACTCCACTGGTAAAGCAGCAACTTTCTAAGGGCCAGTAGCCACTTCCCACTCAACGGCGACCATTGCCACAGGGTGGAATCTCACTTCATTGTCAGCATTGACTAATCCAAGGAGATCATTTGGTATGATCTGCTATGGGGACATCGAGCTGTATACCACTGTAGTCATACTGGCTCTGTTATCCCTCAGAGACTCCAGTTTGGTCTCGCCAATGGTTGGCCATAGTCTATAATTCAGCATGCTGGAAGGCAAGGTGATCATTTGACCATTCACCTGCCAAGACATAAGTGGCTTCAATCTAACCTCTGGTTTCCCCTGGGCCAATTTCCATCCCAATTCCTAAATTTGCCAGCCCTTGTGACTACCACCTATTGGGGGGCTTCTTGGAACAGACAGAGCCTCCCTTCTTGTGCCCCGGCTTGTGGCAGTCCAGGCATACTCCAGTCTTAGAAGCGTCAAAGAGTTTCTTCACCTTGTACCCACACCACCTAAATTTAGGAAAGATGGGTGAACCCCCGTGTGATGGCCACCAAATTTAGTGAGTCACAATTTGCAACCTACTTGATGGATATTGATGAGGCAGTTTGTATTATGACCCACTATGATATCGGAATTTTGTGAACTGAACTATTAGTACATAGATCGGTTTGCAAAATTCCACACTGGTTGCAAAAATACTGGTCGCAATTTGTGACCAGTGTTTTGTACATTTGACCACTAGTCTATAATTTTTTCATAGGGCATTATTTGTATTATTCTTTGGAATTAGACATAACTCAGCTTTCATTAAAGTACTTTGCGCTTTGCCTATAGACATAAAAAAATTATACAGGTCAAACAATATTGGAACTACATATTTGGAAGATTGTTAGAAACATGAGACAGTGAACCCATCTGGTCCAGGGGCTTTCTCATTTAGTAATGTTTTGATAACGTTCTAAAATTCATTGATGCCCAAATCTTTTTCTATGAAGAAAAAAGTCAATATTGGTTTCGTATGAAATATCTAATACAGCAAAATAATCATTCAATTGCCCCCTCATAGGGGAAGCATCAGGAGTATAGTGATGCATGTAATACCTCTGAAAACAATCGGATCTATTGGTGTTCCTAAATGTTTTTCTCCCTTATTATCTATGATTTAAAAAAAAAAAACTTTATTGATAACAAATCGGATTAAACACAGCGTTGTGCCTACATCCCTGACCGGGCCGGTTGTGAACACATTAAGGAAAAGGAAAGGAAAAGCAAGCGAGCATTCAGCTGGGTCATACACAGCAAGTCACCCACAACCACTTCGGCACGGTTATATCTATGAATTTTTAACTACTTCTGACTTTTCTTTTTTAATTTTAAAGTATATGTTTTTAAACAGTTTTTATTGCGGTTTGTCAATAAATACTAATACAGCAATAAAATCACCTCGGTATCGGGTCACGGAAGTGGGCAATAATTGTTCAATACATTAAAAACAAGGTATTATTGGCATGTGTGGACTATTTCGTAACAAGAGGCACAGGAGCAGCCTCGTAGTACAGAAGAATATTGCTTTTTAATCTTAATGTAATTAGCCAACCTTTTACACTAACTATTTTTCCCGATATAAAATCTGGCATGAATCTTCAGTAGGAAACCACAGGCACTTTCTTTAGACTTTTTATTAAATGTAATCTTTGCTATGAAAAGCTATGTCAAACATTCCTTAATATCATTGGAAGTATAGAAAGTGTGTTCTGTTTTTTTTTATTTGATTTAACATGGCTAATAAGTGTTTTGAAGCATTTCTTTTATTAAACGTAACCTAATTTAGGCACAAACCTCTGGCAGCTACTTTAAAGGTATCCCAGACAAGACTAAAGGTGAAATAAATTGAAGTATTACATTCAAAACATTCTCTCGAAATTCCTCACATCTTGTTTCAAATATATCATCCTTTAAAAATGAATTGTTGAATCACTATCTGCTTGATGTTATCTTATTAGGAATAACATCCATATCTAGTATTATCAGGGAGTGATGTGAAATTAGAATGGCGCCCATTTCAGCATTTAAAAAAGACTGGGTAAAATATAATCATTCCTTGATTGGGAATTATGTATCAGGGAATAAGAAGTATATTCTCTGATATCAGTATTGAAGATTCTGCAGGAAAAAATATAACATCCCTCTGTGAATAACATCTCTTGCATATATGATGACCCACACCTTGAGATTCATATCCATAAATACATTCAATATTTGGTTCCAGTCTCCACCCATGATATAGCTAACGTTTGGACACAGCAACATTTTGGAATAAATACATTCCCAAAAAGAGGACTTTAGGTTATTGGGACCAGAAACATTCAACGGCATTAAATGTTAACATCATTCTTGTTATTAACTACAAACAGAATATTTCCTCAACCAATTGCCCTTTAAGCTTTAAGATATGTACATTAGAAAGATGAGTCTTTAAAATAAATATAATTTAGCATTGCTTAGTGGAACAACTCTCTCTGTCTTTTAACAGGATTATTCATGCTCTTAACAGTATCGTGTTCAGAACCCGACACGGAGGACGTCGTGGGAACAGTTTTTCAATTGGCGCTGATGCCGCAGGAATAATTAAATAGTTTCACTTACGGACAGTATCGGTGTTTTTGACGGGCGTTTAAGTGTACTACCTCGACATTTGGGATTTGGCGATCCGAAGCAGCAGACCATTTCCATTAAGTTAGTGGGCTGCATTCAAACTGTGGACAAAGCAAACAGTGACCTTAAGGGAGACCAAAAGAGGAGTAATTCCCCCCTACTAGCTTTTGTTCTTTGGAAGCATTATTGAAGATTCCAGTGATAATTCGCTATACATTTGCCTGGGCCTCTCCATTTCTCGCTTCTCTCGTCCTGATGAGGCCCAAATGAATGGGCCGACCCGCATCGACCCTACAATGCAAAGGAGTCCTCAGACTTTGATTAATGTTAAAAAATCATGTACATGTTCCTTAAAACAGGTGGCAGGTCAAAGCATCCCCTCAAATGTGTTTGGGACTACCTTTTTTTAGTAACGATAGCCTTTTCTAAAATTACGTTGCTGTTGCATCCGTATCTAAATATAACGGGCAGGAAATATTGGTTATGGATATATATATGTATGTATTTTTGTATATTTTTCCTTATGTGTCTTTTGGTAAAAATCCGATAAAATATGCATTTTTTACAACCAATTTTGAAGCAAGTATTGGTTTGACATTAAAAGAAATTAAAAATTGTAGAGATTTAGGACTCACAGAAAGGGACTAATATAATGTTTCCCTTATGTATACGTATTGGTTTATCAGTTCCTCTGCACCACTGTTTATTCCCAGAGTGTATTTCTTGCCCAGATGCAGTAGGATTATTAGGGCAACCCCCCCTTTTTTTGGAACATCTTAACAGTTTCCCAACCAATAATTCTTTCACAAGACATGAACAAGAAAATATAAATAAATCAACCCATAGCTTGATATAAAAGTCAATAAATACTTTACAGAATCAGAAAGAATACATATGTGCAATTAAGAAAAAAAATAAGATAACAGACCACATCGACAGACAAAAGAGCAGATCAAATCTTGATGAACACTATATAAAAGTCAACTGGTGAACCAAAGTATACAGTTGTGAACAGGAAAGCAAGAACAATCACCAGAAAGAAAGGGGTGGTGAAACCACAAAGTGGAAAGTGGAAGATGAATCAATCAGCAGTCCAGCTACAGAACATAAAAAGAAGACACAAGAATACTTAGACCACTACTTGTGAAGCAGATTGGATACAGTGTAACTAAAAGCTGATAAGAAAAATGAACCTACAAATCCATTAATCCAATATAGAAATCAACACGAAGGAAGCAAGAAATGTACCCTTAAAGGCTACAATGATAGAGAAATATGCCTACAAAAATATAAACATTTCCTTAGTCATGAAGACAACACAACAACAATTGGAGTTTCCATGAGCATCTCATAAAGAGACATGACCTAAAGGAAAAGAAACACAGATCATTTTTGTGAAAAACAATACTCTGTGCAATTCAAAATCCTCAAATACATTTTAGAAAACGGTAGTATATTAAACTAGAAAGGGACTCATCAGAGACAAAAGAAGCTTAATTTCTTCCTCTGAGCATTTCTTGAACCTTCTGTCGATTGATACATTCCGGCAGTTTAATACACTCATCAAAGATGATGATTCTGATCTTATATGCACAGTTAAAGTAGCAGATATGAATCAAATTAAATCTAGCATTCATAGCCCTTAACATTAGGCTTAGATTAGATTATTTCTCATTGCAGTGGCTCTTGACACATCCAGAGAAAAGAATACATTATATCTCTTCCATTGTACCTGCTTTGTCTCCTTATCAGCTGAAAGAACCACCATTTAGTTTGTGACCTGAAGAAAGACCACTGTTCTTGCTTTCACACTTGTTGAAGGAGCAGATGGTTTCAAACTAATAAAATGAGCCCTCTGAATGTTCAGAGATGTTGAGCATTTGAGACCTACCATTTTTGGAAATATTGACTTAGGAAAAGCAGCATATCTGATCATTCACATCTCTCCGGTATGCCATATATTTATAAACTATTTCTTTGTTTCTATTTTCCAGTTCTTCGGTGGGTTGTTTTTGATTGAGTCAATCTCTTTGGACATATACTTGACTTTCTCAAGTACATCTTCGGCATCACAAATCAGTGTAAGTCAGTTTTTAGTCAAGGCCAGACCACTTCTCTTTGATCCTCTGCAAGGTAATATTTGTGTCAACAATAAATAGCTTCAGAGTTCTTATTTCTTCTAGTAAGTCTTCCAATATTAGAGGAATAGGATTTTAGAAGTTGAAAATATATCTTTCTTGGCTGTTTTCATTGGTCCTGCGTTGTCAACTTTTTTGGGAATTGCACCAGAGGCATTAGTAGGAATTGACCCTGCATGCAACCCATTTTGACATTTTAACAAATGTCTCTCCACAAGCAGGACTTAGTATAAGGAGTCTCATTCAGCGTGTTAAACTGCCACTTCCCGCAAAATGCTGTTTAATATAGAAACTATACTTTGAGTTGACGATCCTCTGAATTAGATTTCTAAGATTACAAAATAAATAACATCCAGTGTATAAGGCCTCAAAAAGAGGTTTCTAATGTTTGGCTCTGTTATATACTTCAGACATCATTTAAAAAATTAGGTTTTCCAGTTGCCACCAGAAGATGTACATTCATAAAATGGAAGTGCAGAGCACAGCAGGAACAGCTTCAGAAATGCAGAAAACCACTTTCCAAAGTTGCAAACACAAACCTGCCTCCTCCTCAGCCACTCCATTGCCTTCCTACACTTGCTGGCTGAATGAAAAACAAAGAAGATAGCTGGAGTAGCTGCGAAGTTGGAGAATAAGCAGCCAGTGTAACCAAGCCACGTCCCACATATGAGATTTCTCATCTAATACTTAGCACAGGGCAGGATCCATATACTTTTATTAGCTGTTTGGTGTCTGCACCTTGAGGCTACTACGTTTGCGATCCTATTACCTTTTTCTTAGGCTCGCTGATGTTGCTCTTATATTTAACCACCTCTTCAGATTTGAAAGTGGACTTCAGCACAAGCTTAGTAACAGTGAAATCATGCCTAACCACTTTATTGTATGTATCAGTTACTGTGGTTGCAGAGTTATCATATAGAGTTATCATAAAGGAACATATTTTGTCTTTCTAGAAGGCAGGGGTTATCAGTAGGAGACTTTCCTCATTCCTTTGAGTGACTAGTCTCTCTGAGAATCTTCCTTTAAAGGGGAGATAGTTCAAGGAACCCATGTGTAGAGCTTTGTGTGCAATGCATACCAGATTGTAGAGACTTCTTGCTATTTATTGGGAACCACTTGGGGGTCATCAGAATATGGGTAATGTGGCTGTATTTCCTTGCCCTGGTGACCAGCTTAACTGCTGCATGAAGAGAGGGGCTTTGTTTATCTTTGGAACTCCTGTAAGCACATAATTGCCATATTAACAACTCAGAAAAACCAGGGATTGAATCACCTGTTGAATCTTCCTCTGGTGCTAGTGGTTTTATAACTCAACAAAGTCTTAGTTGGAAGTGAGCTCCCTTTGCCGAGTATTGATGTGAGGTTGATGATTTAGGTTAGTGATTTTGCATAATTGACAATTATTAGATTGTTGTTTGACGTTGCAAGGTTGTTCAGCCACTGGTGAAGTAAGTAGGAGAAACTAGCTGTAGAAAGTTGGCTTTATTTGTGGTTTAATTTAAATGGTAGTGACCCATCCTGAGAGTCTGAGCAATGAAAGAGATGCCATCTGGTGAAATTACCTTCATGTAAAGCTGTGCGTCATCCACTTTGTAGCAGTAAGAGTGGTAGCTGTCCAAGTATGGGATGGTATGTGGATTTTTGTTGAGACCCTTGTTCAAGAAAGATTTTGACCTTTCTGTTTGCTGCCATTTGTTTTAAAGGTAGGAGGAAAATCAGATAATGACTATTTCCTCTTATGTCCCTTCTTTCAAGGCATCTAGGATGGTCCAGTGATTCACTGTGCCAACTATTACTGTCATATTGAGGAGGATTAGATAACAAGAGTCACCAACATGAAGTGTGCGAAAAGCATCATCTAATATTTGTAAAATGAGACACTCTTTGCTGCAACCTTTCATGGAGCCTAACTGGCATTTGTCCCTATGGTCTATTATTTGAAGCAGTGGTAACATTATGCGATAAAACAGATTTTAATGCTGCTCATAATGGCTGTACATTTATTTTAATGAAAATGTACTTGCATATTCTTCCAGTGGCCATTTTTTAAATACTTCTGCCAATAGTGAGCGACATAATCTGCATTGTATTTGCTTGTTACTATCACCATAAAATAATCAGTTAATTTCTAGGATGACCACATTATGATCCAAACATGTCATTGGCTTACTCTCCAGCACTATGCAGAAAAAATCCTCAGAAATCAAGAAGCAATCAATTTGAGATATAAAATTATGCAGATGGCTTTAAAATATGCCAGATTTTTGCAAAGCTAAATATTGATCAGGTGAAAGAACCTCTTGACTTCTTCAAGGCAAAACTAAGGGCCTAATTACGAGTTTGACGGAAAGGCACTGTTGACGCTTTTTCGGCAGTCTTCCCGCCTGCTGCCTTGGCGGTCCGACTGCCAGAATATCATCATGTTGGGAACTCTGCTACAAGACTGCTGGGACTACTGCGCAGATGCCGGGAAAGGAAGAGGCAGGACTTGGAAGCTGTCACGCCAAGATTCCCACTGTCCGATTTATGATCTGTCTTTCCTTCATGCTTTTCCTGGTGAGGACACTGCCATGCACAAGTTGGTGGAAAATAATGAACGACAGAAATGCACGTGCCGTAATCAACTTGACCTAGATTATTTGTCTGACAAACATATGAACTAAAACATCATGTTTCATGTGATTTATCACTTCTTTTTTTATTTATTTTTCAATTTTATTTGTATTTTACCCTTATTTTGGTCTCTTAGTTTGCCAAATTCACATTTTTAAGACCTTATATACATAAAGAAGATACATTCATATTTACATAAACAAAACAACAAATTAGTTTCAATGTACACTTAAGAGATCATTCAAGCCACCATTCATTCATCAGACATACCACCACAAACAACAATAACAATATATTTTTAAACAGATACCGGAATCAAAATATTCACAGTAAAGCCATCAATAATTATTATTCTCTAAAGGAGATGAAAGTTCCACAATCCTTTGGAAACCTCTTTTGTAATTTGGGCTTATTGAAAGGTCTACGCGTTTCAAACTCGTGTTATTTAAGAGTTCTCATCAGGACCGTTGTCTCTTGTTTATCAGAGTGGGGAATACCTGGCCAAGGTTCCCGACGTGTACAGGTTGTTTGGTTAATGTGATCCGTGTTAAATTACTGCCACTCGATCCCTACCTCACTGTGCTCTGGCAGGAGGACACGGGAGACTGTGTTAGGGATTCTTGTGCCTTCAATTTGCGGGACACGGAGCGTCCAGCTTCTCTCCTTGGAATCACCGCGTTCGCGTTTGCTTCCGGGTCCGCGAAGGATCATGGGAATATATTGTTATTGTTGTTTGTGGTGGTATGTCTGATGAATGAATGGTGGCTTGAATGATCTCTTAAGTGTACATTGAAACTAATTTGTTGTTTTGTTTATGTAAATATGAATGTATCTTCTTTGTGTATATAAGGTCTTAAAAATGTGAATTTGGCAAACTAAGAGACCAAAATAAGGGTAAAATACAAATAAAATTGAAAAATAAATAAAAAAAGAAGTGATAAATCACATGAAACCTGATGTTTTAGTTCATATGTTTGTCAGACAAATAATCTAGGTCAAGTTGATTACGGCACGTGCATTTCTGTCGTTCATTATAGCTTGTGGCAAGCTGTGCCGTTGGGAGCCCAGACCCAGTGGTGGTTGCAAGTTGGTGGAAAGGCACAAAAAGTGGTAAAAACTCACTTTTTCTCAAGATCCTACTTTGGAATCTGTGTCGGACACCAATATTCAGGTCCATCCTGTGCTGCTGCCACCTGATCACGATGCTCTGCAACCCCTTTGTCGCCAGATTTGAAGGTAGGCTTCACCGTCACTTCTCCTATGTAGTACATGGTAGCAGTTCATTATATTTAACATGCAACTAACCATTCAGTGAACATGATCTACATATATTGAGATGCACCAAAGATGTAGCAGCGGACCTTACAATGCCACACCTAAAACCCAGTTCCAAAAAGTCTCTTGTAAGTTTCTATGCAGCCACCCTCGACGTCAGCTGCTAATTGGCGTCGCTGTGTTATCCAGATCATAGGTACTTTATTAAGCTCATATGGGGGGCGCACAGGAAAGAAGTCCAAAAACGAGCTGTCAAATTTGAATATATGAAAGTTTCTCTTTATTTAATATTATTCATTCTTTTTTAAAAGCAGTCACAATGCAATTTGCAACATAGTCAGCCAACGCGTTTCACTCCCTACCAAGGAGTTTCTTCAGGGCTGAAATCAAGATAAAAAAGACCTCCATGAGTTTTACATTTCATACCTAGGTCATATTCCTGATCATTAACACATAAACATAATTATCCTTATAGTTTAAAAACACCTTTTTAAAAGACACAAAATTCAAAGAATAATACAATGATTGATGCAAACAGAGAAAAGACACATACAACCTCAATACAGACTCCATTATCATAGATAATGTAACCTCTATAACTCCATGTGTGTTCTGATGGGAAGCCACATACCAATAACCACACTTTACGACTTGGGGCTTATATCTAAAGTTTTTTCGCCTATGATTTTACCCACATGTGTGCAGTGTATTTCTTAATCATTTATAAACATATGTTTCCTCCTTGTTATCAAACATTTAAAGATGTTTTAAACCAAGTTGTCCCTCCTTCTCAAGCATGTGGAGTCGCAGAAGAGGACACAGAGGGGGGACAACACAAGCTTAAAAAACGGGAGAGAAAGAAAACGAGAAAAACAGGAGAAAACAGGGGGAGGGGTTAGACAAATCTACCCAATTGGTCATACAGCTTGGTCATAAAACCGTAATCATAACAGTTCATCATGTGAGTTGCATCTTAAAGATATGTAGCCATGTAGCTCAATATGGGTAGTGATCCTAACAAATCCTCAAGCAGGTCACATCCTGGAGGTGGTGTCCACTTATATGAGCTGGCACTGATGTCAAACATTAAACCCAAGTCCATTTTTTTTTGTTTTTGTTTACAAATATAATCGCCATTGGGATTGGGTTTCTAATACGATAGATACACAAGCGAAATATCAATATACATATGATACATTGATCAGTAAAAAGAAAAGATTTTAAAAGAAAAAAATAATATAAAAAATATTTTGGCCAATACCACAGAAGAGAGAAAAGGAAGAGCGGAACAGAGAGGAGGAAGGTGGTAGTGGGATGAGATGTCTAGACTGAAATGAGACGTAAATACGTGGCCGTCAGATAATAAACAGGGTATTCACAACAAGAGTCTCAGCTGTCTCACTCATTTGCGTAGGCACATAGTGAGATATAAATGATCACCATTGGGTCCAAGTCTCGTCTATCTTTTATTATAAAAGAGTACTATATTACTGCGCTTACCGAGTAGTGTTTAAACTGGTAGCGCATGCTCAGATCCTGGATGGCTGTAAAAGGAGTTCCTTGCCTACTTGTTTAATTCTCTGCATATAAAAGAAATAAGTCCATTATATACCGCCACCCCGACACATATGTTAATTACGAACTCGAACATTACAAAAAACAGTTTGTATGCCAGAAACAGATCTACAACCTCATGTAGACTGATCTGGTTACCCAAAAACACCCCTAAACACGAAATTTATATATAGTGATCACACTTCAAAACAATCGTCCTTCATACTAACCTAATTGATTCGGTTGTGCTGTGTAAAGGTGCTAGGATTCCACCATACAATTGTTCGTGACTCTCAACCGAATCTATACGGATAGACGGAAACAATGTTACCTTCTCCCTTAGATTACAGTGACAGCGATACATATGCAGATTTAAAGCATCAATGCCTACCTCACAGGATGATTAAGAGAATTCCCCTATTAGTGAAATGTCACGCTCCGATGTTTAAGATTCTAGTGAAAAAGATCATATTCGTTTCTCCTTCCATGTATAGATAATGGTTCAAAGGTAGTGAACCTAATATAGGGAAAGTCACAATAGAACAGTGTCTCAAAATTTGTATTATAGCATTGTAGTAGCAAGCATCTTTCAAGCGTCTCCTTGTTTTGAAAGACCGCGGATACCAGTTTCTTGTAAGGTTACTTTCAGTTTTTACTTGTAACCAGGGATTACTTATCCCAGCAATCCCCTCCGTCATGGCAAATAACAGGCACTGGGATTCCCGAGTTCTCATCATCATAATATAGGCAGTTTTTATGAAGACGAAAAGAGTGTTACCCAGTTATTTTATATAAGGGAGTTAGCAACTACAGTCGGATATTCTCCCCAGGCCCCTAACCCTCACAATCAATTAGATAGTTATCGCTCGAGTTTTAATATTGTAACAAGCCAAATACTGGCGACACATTAGTTTAAAAAAGGCCCGATATCGCTCCCAGTTTCACATTCTAAATACAGGCGTGCTAATACACAAAATTGCGTGTATTTCACCCACAATTCCTGGATTATTTTATCTCATAGATGCTTATTCAATTACGCTTCAGCAGAGGCTTAGCCCATACAGCATGACTTACCCAACAGGATTTCCTATTCTGTATCTAAGTAACGGCGTGGATGGTACCAAAGTAAGACTGCCATTTGTGATGTCGCCTTATATTTGCAGTCCACACTCCTTAATTGCTTAAGGCCCACCTCCGCACAAGGGGGCACTCGCGTTTTGGAGGAGGAAAACGGCTTCAAATTGGAGCGCCATGTTGGAATGGTGCGTTTCGTAAATAGCGGGGATTATGGTCCATATGTAGGTAAATGGCATTTACCGAATCGTAAATACCGAATTTTACCGATTCGGTATTTACAAATCGGTAAATGCCATGTAGGTAAATATTCTGTAATAATTACCGAATCGGTAAGAATCGGTAATTACCGAATCGGTAATTACCGATTCTGTATTTGCCATTGATTCCTATGGGCCTTGAAGCCCATAGGATTCAATAGCAAATACCGATTCGGTAATTACAGCGGTAGTATTAGGGATTTCCCTCTGTTGATTTTAAAGCCTGCGACAGTGCCAAACGCGTCCAACTCCTCTAGGAAGGCGGGCACCGAGTGGGTAGGTCGGTCAAGAGCGACTATGACGTCGTCTGCATAAAGGCTAATCGTATGTGGTTCTCCGCCGAATGTGACGCCACCAATGTCGGGGTTGTCTCGTATTTTCTGCGCCAAAGGTTCAATGTAGAGGGCAAACAGAAGGGGAGACAGGGGGCAGCCCTGTCTCGTCCCCCGTTGAATGTCAAAAGGGTCAGAGCGCACTCCGCCCAGCAGGACCCTAGCTTGGGGATGGTGGTAACAGCTGGCGATCCAGGAGCGAAAGCGTTCGCCAAATCTGAAGCGTAGCAGCACCTGCTGTAGGTATGTCCAGTCGACGCGGTCAAACGCTTTCTCCGCGTCTATGGCCACTAGCACAGCATCAGAATCCTGGAAGTGTGTCTTATCTATCAGGTGCAGTATTCTTTTGGTGTTATCGCTACATTGGCGATTGGCCACGAAGCCCGATTGGTCAGGTTCCAGGATTCCGGGTAGGAGCGGGCCCAGGCGTGCTGCTAGAACTCCGGTGAAGAGCTTAAGATCTAAGTTCAGCAAGGAGATCGGCCGGAATGCCGAGCAGTGTGTCGGTTTCTTGCCCGGTTTGGGCAGGACAATCACTTCAGCTGCTAATATATCGGGGGGAACGGAGCCAGGTCCCTCAAAAGAGTTAAAAAGCCGTGTGAGGACAGGAGATACCAGCTGGAAAAATGATTTGTAAAACCCCGCCGAAAAGCCATCCGGTCCGGGGGATTTCAGTGGGCGAAGCCTGGAAATAGCCGCCGTTACCTCCTCCAGGCAGATGGGGGTGTCTAGTGCGTCCGCACTAGACTGGGACAACTCTGTAATTGCCGCAGAAGAAAGGTATGTTTCAATACCCCCAAGAGATGACGCGTCCATGCCGTATAGTGAGGCGTAGTAGGTTCGGAACGCGTTAGCGACCTGGGCTTCCTCAGTGAGGGTATTTCCAGAGCCATCCATGAGGCCGGTGATTTTCGTGCGTTGGGATTTAGCCTTAAGGGCGCTGGCTAACAAGCGTCCCGTCTTGTTGCCCCCAACGTAATATGTGTGTCGAAGGCGAAGCGCAGCGAATTCCGCCCTGTCCGTGTCAAGGGAAGCCAGTTGGGCTCTAGCTGCTTTCAATTGTCGCCATATCCATGGGGCACCTGTGCGGCTGTGTACCCTTTCTAAGTCGGCAACCTGGGTTGTGAGCTCGGACCTCTTCTCCCTCCGATCTTTAGCCTCTTTGGCAGCGATCGCAATCAATTCCCCGCGGACCACCGATTTTAAGGCTCCCCATAAGGCCGACAACGACACTTCCGGCGTGTCATTAATAGTCAGGTAGTCAACGATGCATTTATGTAGGCGTTCGCGGACTTCCGGTCGCTGTAACTTGGTTTTCGCGGAGACGCCATGTACCTCGGGGGCAGGAGGGTGTAGGGGCGTTGATTGTCAGTTCTATTGCGTCGTGATCGGAAAGCGCTGCAGGCACAATGTCAATCTCCGCTAAGTGAGAAACTAACTCGGACGACCCTATGAAATGGTCCAACCTGGCGTAGGTATGGTGGACATGGGAGTAGAAGGTGAATTGCGTTGCATTCGGGTGCGCGGTGCGCCATAGGTCTACCAGGCCCCTCTCTCGCAGCCACTCTGCTCCCGCCTCGGTGATAGCGCCGGTGTCCCCATAGCGGCGTCCTGATCTGGCCTTGTTGGTGTCCATGACTAGATTAATGTCCCCCCCGATAAGCAAAAGTGTGTTGGATGATTGAAGAGATTCAGAGAGTGCGCCTTTCAGAAAGGCTTCTTGTCCTGTGTTAGGAGCGTAAACTCACCCTATTGTGAGGCTCATACCTCCCAGCTGGAAAGTGTGCGCGAGAAGACGGCCCCTAACCTCCCCCGCCCCGCCCCTATCCTCCCGCGAAAGTGTCTAGATACTAAGTTGGCCACCCCGGCTTTCTTTGTGGGAAGGGAAGAAAAGAATTGTTGGGGAAAGGCGCGTGAGCGCATCCTGTGCCAGTCTTTGGGCAATAGGTGGGTCTCCTGAAGCAAACAGAGGTCAGCCCCGGAGTTTTCCAAATAAGAGAGTATAGCTCTCCTTTTAATGGGGTTGTTCAGGCCTTTGACGTTCAGTGTCAGTATCTTCAGTTTGGGGCTAGCCATTGTTATGAAACAGGAGTTGAGCAGCGTCCATTACCGCCGTGTCACTTATCTCAGTAAATGGGGAGTAAGTTGGGCAGAGCGAGAGGAGCTCCGACCACCGCTCGTCCCATAGAGAGTGTGTGTGTGTTCTCGGCGTGACTGTTCACAACTCTAGAAACCCCCGTAGGGTGAGGCGTAGCATTGAGGTACTGAGAGACAACTCGGTTGATATATCAGTATCGATTCCCCCCCGGCACACTGGTTCCCACCCCAACTCCCACCCCAACTGTACCCCCAAAACACCCCATGCACCCTCAACCAAACTCCATGGAGTAAAACTTCCGCCGTCAATCCCCCCCACCCCCCTCCCCCATCCCAGCCCCCAACACCCAAACGTGAATTGGTATAGTCCCAGTCCTGTTAGTCCGCACAGGGCTGCGGGAAAGGTTTTCATCCGGGTCATGTCCCGTGGCAGTCGCATCGGCCCCCCGCCCGATTCCCACCCCCCACATGGGGATGAGGCAAGCTGTGAACGATCTCCCTTAGAGTGCAGCCATCAACCAAAGGAAGAAGTTTCTTTGGCCACCTCCGCCACTGCCGTCGCTCTCTCCTTCATGATGATAGAGTCGTCTGGTCTCAGATGGTGCGAGGGTGACCGCTTGCGGGTCACAGTCCGCCAGCCACCTGCGGAAGGTCTCTGAGAGGATCTAGGAGTGGGCTCGTCCACGTCATGTTCAAGGCCTAGGAGGGTGCAAGTGTCTTTGAGCGAGCGCAGCTGGTGTAGCTTCCCGTTCCATTTGAATATGAGTCTAAACGGGTGACCCCAGGAGTATGGAGTTTCATGTTGCCTCAGGAAGTCCGTTGCTTTCCGGAATTCCTTGCGTTTTTGCAGGGTGATGGACGATAGGTCCTGATACAAGGCTACAGAGATTCCTTGGAATTGAAGAGGTTGGGCCCGCTGTGCCTCTCGGAGGATCCGCTCCTTCAGCGGGAAGTCGGGTAGAAAGGCCAATATGTCTGGTGGCGGAGCGGAGGAGCGTCTAGGCAACCCAACTCTGTGCGCCCTGTCGATGCGTACCTCAAAGTCTGCTGGTTCTCCCAAAACTGACCTGAATAAGGTTTGCAGGTACCCAGTGACATCCGACCCCTCCGTTTTCTGAGGAACTCCCCGGACCCGTATGTTGTTCCGACGGGAGCGGTTTTCTAGGTCCTCCGCATGGGCATGGAGGTCCAACTGCTGGTCAGTGAGCCGCACAATTTCTTGCTGGAGGTGTGTTATTTCCATGCTCCTGGTCTGATCCGCCTCTTTGACTGCCACCACGCGTTCTTCAAGGCCCTCCACGTCTCTTCGGAGCTCCCGGACCTCGCCCGCCACCTCCTGCTTCAAGGACCTGAAGTCGTCCCTAAGGGAATTAAATAGCATCTCCAAGAATGTTCTGGTGATGGGTGACTGGTCGTCTGCCTGCGCAGGCGGTAGTTTCGCGGCCGATGGGGAGGGTGGGTCTTTGCCAGGTTTCTGCTGAGTTTTGGCCAAAAGTTCTGGAAGCGTCTGCGACCCCTTCCTCGATCGCTGTCCCGCCATGGTGTAACCGGGACCCCAGCGACTTGTGAGTTCGTCAGTCAGGACGCGGCTCTGTGAGTGCAAAGGCGAGACCGGTAATCCCAGGGGGGGCCGTCACCCCTCCGACTCCGGGCTCGTGGATGGTGTGGTGGCGTCCCCTCTGAATGATCGGTGGGGTGGGCGCCCAGAAGTCCGCCTCGGGGAGCAGCCAGGCAGCGGACCAATGGTCAAAGCGGGCAATGGTGGCGTGCACTAGTGGGGACGGACGCCGTGTATCGAGGCACCGCTGGGCGGCAAGAGTCTTGTTTATGTGCAGGTGCACCCCCTCTGCTGTAGTTAAAGTGTCGTCTGCAGATCCCAGGGGTCCCCAATGCCGGAGGCTCGATTTAGCCCCCCGAGACCCGTGTCATAACCCACCTCAGCTCTCCTCACCTGGGTGCAACTGCTCCGTGTGGTGGCCCAGGGGTGGTCTCTCCCACAGTTGCGGTCCTGCAGCGCTCCGCGTTACCGCCGGGCTATGTCTGACCAGCACCCCGGTCAGGCCCGGTCCTCCAGCACTGCCCAGATCAGTGGAGTGCGGCCTCTGTGTGCTCCGCTGTTCCTGGCGATGCTGCCCGGCTGGCGGGGGTCCCCCGTGTCCACTCCGGCTATCACGATGTCGCCGTCACTCCGTCTGTCCCCGTCCGGGCCTGCCCCAGCCCTGCAGGGCCTGTCTGCTAGGCCGCGCCGGTAGGCCCAAAGCCGGGGGGTCGATTTCTGCTGTGCCCGGCCGGCTCTCACCACGCTGCCGGCCAGACCACGGGAGCGAAAGCACACACCACCCTGGGCCGCCGAAGCTCCGGTCGCGCCGGGTTCTCTTCCGGTAGGCGCTCCGGATAGCTGCTGGGTCCCCTTCAGGCCGGGGACAGTGAGCGCGCCGGCCCTCACAGGGTTGCGATGGCTGCCATGACACCGCCGCCGGCCGCAATCCCCAGTGCTCCCGGCTCACGCACGTTTCAAGCGGCGGCAGACGGGTCTCCGGAGGTCACAGTGCCGCTCTGGCAACTAGGTCCGCGGTATTTTGGGCCGCAGGGAGATCTGGCTGCGCAATGGGGTGATATCAGGCGGGATCGGGCAGGGAACCTCCGGGACCTGCGACCGATCACGCCGCCATCTTGGCCACGCCCCCCTATCTGAATTTTTTGATTTGAAACTTAACAAACATGTTCAAAATCTCCCTTCGTTTGTTCAGGATAGCAAGGATATCTTGAACAAACTGCAGGACTTTGAGTGGTCCAATGACTTGTGGTTTGTCACCTTGGACGTTACCAGCTTATATACATGTATACAACACGATATTGGATTGAAAGCTAGTGAATCTTACCTTGATAAAGAAGGAGCGGACTTACTGCATAAAAATCAGATGGTTCTTGATATGATGGAACTGGTACTAACAAAAAACTATTTTCTATTTGATGATGTCTGGTATCACCAAAAGAGAGGTACGGCGATGGGGACCAAATTTGCCCCATCGTATGCCTTTCTTTTTATGGGACAATTTGAGAAAGGGCATGCATGGAACCGTAGTGCCTCCCCCTGGACTAATTACTTCGTGTTCTGGGGGAGGTACATTGACGACATTATTTGCCTTTGGTCAGGGTCTGAAAGGGAACTTTTGGAATACTTTGAGTATCTCAACAAAAATTGTATGAATGTCAAACTCACAATTGAATACAGCAGGGAAAGCATCAACTTTTTGGATCTGAAATTTTACATAAAAAATGGCAAGATCAAAAGCACCCTTTTTCGCAAGGACACTGCATGCAATGCTGTCTTGCATGCAAGAAGTGCGCATGCCAGCTCGACGATCAACAATATACCGTTTGGAGAAATGGTTCGCCTCAAACGAAATTGTAGTGAGGATGAAATGTTCAATGCCAATATGCAAGAACTTAAGAACAGGTTTGAGTCCAGAGGCTATAACAGGGACACCCTACACAAGGCGGAGAAAAGGGCACGTAAAATCCATAGAGACTCCACTTTGATGACAAAACCACACAGAGCAGGAAGAGAGAACCACAACACCAATGTGAGATTGATAACTAAGTATACCAGACACAGTGGTGCAATTTTCAAAATCCTCAAAAACAACTGGCATCTCTTGAAAGAGGTTCCAGGACTACACCCACACATAATGACTAACCCTTCTGTGACTTTTTGGAGAGGCAGGACCTTACGAAACCACTTTTGCCCCAGCTACCTACAGACCTTAACAAACAAAAGCTCTAATTGGTTGCCATCAAAACCAAAAGGTTTCTATGTATGCAAAAATTGCAATATCTGTGAATTTGGCAGGGATCAAATTAAGAAATTTGCGTACAATGGGTCTCAGGATTTTGATATTCTCTCCTTTATAAACTGCGCAACTACTTTTGTAGTATATGTCCTGGGATGCGCCTGCGGACTAATATACGTGGGTAGCTCTAAACGCAACCTAAGGATAAGAATACAAGAGCACAGGAAGGCGATTCTGAATAGAGACCTGAAATATGCACATACCAAACATTTTATGGAGAAACATGGTGGGAAACCAGAATTTTGGTTCCACGCTCTGGAACAAGTTTACCAGCCAGCCAGAGGGGGGGGGACCGCGAACTGTTGCTAAGACAGCGGGAGGCAAAATGGATTTGTAAACTGCAGTGCATTATGTATGGTATGAATATTGATGATGAAATGCATCACTTTCTAGTTTAAGTTCAAACTGTATAGACCAACAGAACTGAAACAAGCTACTGCACTATGTGGAGATCAATATATATGATACTCAAAAAGGTTCTGTCCAGCTCAATACTTTGTAGGAGCTATGTTTCCTCACTTTGACACCCCCTCTCTGTCACTTTCTCTAATCTCTGACTTTTTCTTGGGAACTGAGTTTTGGACAGGCTCGCTGTGAGATGAAAATACTATAGCCCAGGATCTAAAAGTGCTGTAATGTCTGGTGGAATTGACGGACCATAGGTTGCTATTCCCTCTATCTACTATATGGATAGGATTAACTATGGCGTAGTAAAAAAAAAAATTCATAAAGGAAATACTAATAACTACCAGGGGCGATATGTAGAGGTGTAATGGTCAATCTTGTTGCCTCCTGGGATAGTCCCATTGGAAGAATTAAGAATTGGGGACAATCGTGAAACAAATCAAAATAGGAATTGTAATAAAATGAGGCCCTTTTAAATACCAACTTAATATTTAACTATTGCGTCCACCATGGGGCTTTTATATACGAACTCCAATCTCGAGTCCTAGCAAACATTTTTGTGTAAACTCTAGTCTTATAATTATGACATTTTCCATACAGCTCATATCAGGAAAAACATTGCCACCGATACTATGAAAAATCGCCGAAAAAGATTGCACTTTACATAGGGCTGCAGTGACAGTCGAGCTCACGTGACCAGTTGTATCTAAGCGCGATCTTTCAAATAGAGTGCTTGTTTTTTGGGCTGTACTGATTGCCTCTGAGAGGACAAATAGATCTCGAGTAAGAAAGGGTTATAAAGAAGTATCTGGAATTATCTTAAGTAATGATGTATATGGTAACAAAAATAATAATAACTAGAAATAAAAATAAAAACAAAAATAAAAATAAAAGGAACTCTAGCAATGTCTTAATAACAGCTAATCATATAATCCCCGCTATTTACGAAACGCACCATTCCAACATGGCGCTCCAATTTGAAGCCGTTTTCCTCCTCCAAAACGCAAGTTCACCCGTGTGCGGGGGTGGGCCTTAAGCAATTAAGGAGTGTGGACTGGAAATATAAGGCGACATCACAAATGGCAGTCTTACTTTGGTACCATCCACGCCGTTACTTCGATGCTGAATAGGAAATCTTGTTGGGTAAGTCATGCTGTATGGGCTAAGCCTCAGCTGAAGCGTAATTGAATAAGCATCTATGAGATAAAATAATCCAGGAATTGTGAGTGAAATACACGCAATTTTGTGTATTAGCACGCCTGTATTTAGAATGTGAAACTGGGAGCGATATCGGGCCTTTTTTAAACTAATGTGTCGCCAGTATTTGGCTTGTTACAATATTAAAACTCGAGCGATAACTATCTAATTGATTGTGAGGGTTAGGGGTCTGGGGAGAATATCCGACTGTAGTTGCTAACTCCCTTATATAAAATAACTGGGTAACAGTCTTTTCGTCTTCATAAAAACTGCCTATATTATGATGATGAGAACTCGGGAATCCCAGTGCCTGTTATTTGCCATGACGGAGGGGATTGCTGGGATATGTAGTCCCTGGTTACAAGTAAAAACTGAAAGTAACCTTACAAGAAACTGGTATCCGCGGTCTTTCAAAACAAGGAGACGCTTGAAAGATGCTTGCTACTACAATGCTATAATACAAATTTTGAGACACTGTTCTATTGTGACTTTCCCTATATTAGGTTCACTACCTTTGAACCATTATCTATACATGGAAGAAGAAACTAATATGATCTTCTTCACTAGAATCTTAAACATCGGAGCGTGACATTTCACTAATAGGGGAATCCTCTTAATCATCTTGTGAGGTAGTCATTGATGCTTCAAAATCTGCATATGTATCGCTGTCACTGTAATCTAAGGGAGAAGGTAACATTGTTTCCGTCTATCCGTATAGATTCGGTTGAGAGTCACGAACAATTGTATGGCGGAATCCTAGCACCTTTACACAGCACAACCGAATCAATTAGGTTAGTATGAAGGATGGGAGATGATTGTTTTGAAGTGTGATCACTATATATAAATTTCGTGTTTAGGGGTGTTTTTGGGTAACCAGATCAGTCTACATGAGGTTGTAGATCTGTTTCTGGCATACAAACTGTTTTTTGTAATGTTCGAGTTCGTAATTAACATATGTGTCGGGGTGGCGGTATATAATGGACTCATTTCTTTTATATGCAGAGAATTAAACAAGTAGGCAAGGAACTCCCTCCGCACCATTCGCAAAGTCTCCAGGTTTTTTTCCCCTTCTGCTCTTAAACTCATAGTCCTGGCGATGGTCACATCCCGCCTGGACTATGGCAATGCCCTCTATTGTGGCATGCCTGCGTACCTCGTGAGATGTCTCCAGCTGGTCCAGAACCAGGCGGCCCGCCTGGTCTTTAACTTATCTAAATCACATCACGTCGCGCCCCTCCTCAAATCCCTACACTGGCTCCCCATACAGCAACGAGCCCAATTTAAGCTGGGCTGCATCATTTTCAACGCCCGGTCCGGTTCTGCACCTGCTTTCATCACCTCTGCAATTCACTCTTATGCCCCGTCAAGGGAACTGCGCTCATCCACCCAACAATTGCTCGTAGTCCCCCGCTTCAAACGAAATAAATGGGGAGGCTCCAAATTCTCTACTCTCGCTCCTGCATTCTGGAATTCCCTCCCGGCCCACTTGAGATCCTGCCCTCAGTACTCCCTCTTTCGCAAGGCACTAAAAACCTTCCTGTTCTCCCAAGCCTTTCCTTCCTAAATTGCCCCCCTTGGTTTCCTAGTTTTCCTGTCCCTCCGGGATCTGTAGTACTGCATAGCGCCATGAAACCGCTCGGTGTACGTGCGCTCAAGAAATATTTTTAAACTCAAACTCCTTTTACAGCCATCCAGGATCTGAGCATGCGCTACCAGTTTAAACACTACTCGGTAAGCGCAGTTATATAGTACTCTTTTATAATAAAAGATAGACGAGACTTGGACCCAATGTTGATCATTTATATCTCACTATGTGCCTACGCAAATGGGTGAGACAGCTGAGACTCTTGTTGTGGATACCCTGTTTATTATCTGACGGCCACGTATTTATGTCTCATTTCAGTCTAGACGTCTCTTCCCACTACCACCTTCCTCCTCTCTGTTACGCTCTTCCTTTTCTCCGTTCTGTGGTATTGGCCTAAATATTTTTTATATTATTTTTTTCTTTTAAAATCTTTTCTTTTTACTGATCAATGTATCATATGTATATTGATATTTCGCTTGTGCATCTATCTTATTAGAAACCCAATCCCAATGGCGATTATATTTGTAAACAAAAATAAAAAATAAAAATGGACTTGGGTTTAATGTTTGACATCAGTGCCAGCTCATATAAGTGGAAACCACCTCCAGGATGTGACCTGCTTGATGATTTGTTAGGATCACTACCCATATTGAGCTACATGGCTACCCTATCTTTAAGATGCAACTCACATGATGACTGTTATGATTACGGTTTTATGACCAAGCTGTATGACCAATTGGGTAAATTTGTCTAACCCCTCCCCCTGTTTTCTCCTGTTTTTCTCGTTTTCTTTCTCTCCCGTTTTTTAAGCTTGTGTTGTCCCCCCTCTGTGTCCCCCTTCTGCGACTCCACATGCTTGAGAAGGAGGGACAACTTGGTTTAAAACATCTTTAAATGTTTGATAACAAGGAGGAAACATATGTTTATAAATGATTAAGAAATACACTGCACACATGTGGGTAAAATCATAGGCGAAAAAACTTTAGATTTAAGCCCCAAGTCGTAAAGTGTGGTTATTGGTATGTGGCTTCCCATCAGAACACACATGTAAATGTATGGAGTTATAGAGGTTACATTATCTATGATAATGGAGTCTGTATTGAGGTTGTATGTGTCTTTTCTCTGTTTGCATCAATCATTGTATTATTCTTTGAATTTTGTGTCTTTTAAAAAGGTGTTTTTAAACTATAAGGATAATTATGTTTATGTGTTAATGATCAGGAATATGACCTAGGTATAAAATGTAAAACTCATGGAGGTCTTTTTTATCTTCATTTCAGCCCTGAAGAAACTCCTTGGTAGGGAGTGAAACGCGTTGGCTGACTATGTTGCAAATTGCATTGTGACTGCTTTTAAAAAAGAATTAATAATATTAAATAAAGAGAAACTTTCATATATTCAAAACTGGCAGCTCGTTTTTGGACTTCTTTCCTGTGCGCCCCCACATGAGCTTAATAATGATCTACATATACTTTGTGAACATAACACATATATTTAGTTCAGATATGCACACGTTTTACTTACCTATCTTTCCAGTAGCGAAACGTCACTCTGTCGGGACTCCACCACCAAGAGACCGCCAACACATCGTGAACATCATAATTGGCTTGGCGGTATACCGCTAGCAGTGGAGTACTGGCAGCGAGCAAAATTGTAATATGGCAGGCGGGAGGCCGCTTACCCGGTGGTCTTCTTGGGACCGCCGCCACAGCGGTACAGCAGTGAGACTGCCAAACTCTTAATTAGGCCCAAAGTTTTAGGCTTGGCTTGGAATGTGTAAAGTAGCTCCCTTTGCCTGTAAGCTAGATTTCCTAGAGGTAGGGCCATCAATGATTGATACATAAAATGTTTACAGTATCCTCTATCATTTCCTACTGAGGAAACTATGCATCTACAATGTTATGTAGCCAAAGTTCTGCCCCCTGAACTCACAGATTAGGGTGCCCAGCCGTCTAAAGGATGAGTCTACACTAGTGATCTTAAGTGCTTAGATCCAACAGATTCTTTTAAAATGATTATGAGTGGATGGAGACAGGTGAGTTTCCTGCCTCATTTATACAGAAAGTTTTCTTATCCAAGTAAGCCATTATTGAGCTCAGCTTATGTCGGTAGTTCACATTTGCCAAAATAATTACAATTTTTACCTTGGTCAACATCACATAGAAACACGATTTTACTTTTCTTGACTGGGCTCACATGGGCTTTTTTCTACTCCAAGCCCGACACTTTCCTGTTTATTCCCTCTCTTGTGATCAACTACCACCTACTAACACTTAGTAGTGCAGTGTCAGTGTTTTATAAAAGGATACATGTCCTCAAAAGCTAATGCAACTTAGTGAACTTACCTTTAATAACTCCCTCATCCCAGCACAGAACCACAATGATGCCACGCACACTTTTAAACACAAGGGGGGGAAAGAGCACACTGCCTCTCATCCCAGCACAGTTCACCCCATTGCATTCTGGTAAATGCAGTATGCTTACTTCAAAGTTGCTGTATGTTTTCACCAAAGTTGGTGCAGGTAGTGCTGTTTTCTCTAGAACCATGTTTCTGGGTTTAGCCCTTCATCAGTAGAGAGCAGAAGGTGAACCTTTGATGAAAAACGACAGCAACTTTCAAAGGAGGGCTCCAAAATACCCCTTTCCTTATGATACCCATCTCACCACGTTTTTGAGGGTTGTGCGCAGAAATAATGCAAATAATTGAAATATAATGAATGAAAAAAAATCCTGAGTTTAGTACTTTTTAAAGTGAAGTAGAGTGTAAGCATTTGCGATTTCCTATGTGCCCATATCCGTTTTAACAATCACAGCCCCGTAGGTGTCCTAGCTAGCCTACTCTTTAAGTTTTGAGGCGATCACCTACCTAGGAATACTATGCCTTTCCTTGAGTGTGGCAGGAGAGGTAGCCAACATTTTAAAAGACTAAAGTGGGAGATTTAAAAAATCAAATTAGGAAAATTGATTTCCCCTATTGGCGTCTAATGAAGCAGAGGCAAATTCAGATGAGAAACAGCCAAAAATAAAGCTATTTTTGGCTTCAATAATTGAGAGTCTCCTGTTTAAATCAAGTCTATTGGCATGTATGCTCTTTGGGAAATCAAAAGTGGGGCGACTGCAGGTTTTCCTTGCCCTTCGTTTGGGTGTTTTCTGAACCACTGGATTCTCTTGATGAGAGAGGCAACAGGGAGCTAGACTGGGGTGTCCTCTCCCGCAGGCAGTTCAAAAAGGTAATCTCCCTCCTCTTGACTTGCGTCGTCCCTCTCAGTGTCTTCACTCTGTTGTCTCCGCCCACTTCGGCATGCTGCTGCCTTAAATCCTGATAGAAAAGAACGGGAAGTTTGTTTTTACTCCCCATTGTTTGTTTCTTTCGTAGCCCTTATTCTCTTTTAACTATATTATTCAAGTTGTTTCAGGTTGGTGTCTGAGCTTGGGAGACAGGCGATGCCAAAAGCCCTCAGGTAAGTCTTTATCCTCTTTAAAGGGTAGTACAAGATATGTTAGTGGTGATACTGGCAAGAGAATTTCAAGAGCACCTGCCTATTTAAAGGACTGTGTTAATTCATGATTTATATATAGTTATGCTCTGTTAGTCCTGACCTTGTTTTGGTGACCATAACTTTCATCATGACTTGTATATATTTACATGCTGTTAGTTCTGACATTTTGTATATGACCAAATCTCAGGCATGCTCCTTCCTTCTTAGGGAACTTCAACTTTACTTGCTTTCTTTCTATCATTTGTTAGGTTTCTTTCTTTGTTATGTGATGTTGTTGTTTGGTTAAGAAAGAACAAAGGGGGCATCTATTCCATCCTGGAATGTGTCTGTGTCCCCTCTTAGTTGTGTATCCATTCTGACTTTGAATGAGATGGTTCATACTGTATTCTGAAGGTGGCAGTTAGGAAACAGTTAGCCTGTGGCTGATGTGCTCGATTAAAGAGACGTATTGAACTCACCTTATCTACTGTGCCGGCTTTAAACTTAATTTACCCCAGTAACACTGAAGTAACAGTTACTGTCTCTGCCAGTTTTTTCTGGTTGGTCCTCTGTAGTCTTTGTTAGTTTGCCACTGTGTCTATTTTGGCATCTAGATCCTTTCTAGTTTCTCTAATTGCATTTAGAATATAGTACAATTTACCAGTTTGAGGTCCAGAACCCTGAGCATCTTCAAGCATTTTCTGTGAAGCTTCCTAGCTATTTGATGCTCACTTGTGCCCATTTGAGTAATATGTTGGCTTTATCTGCATTTAGGAATGCTTACTCACCATCTTGTCAGTGTAAGTAGCATATTCAGAAGAGAATGAATGTATAGTTCATTAGCACCCTCACCATAGCTGTTACCAATCACAGTAATTTTGTTGTCACCATCTGTATTATGTACTGCCTTATTGATTTCTCGATTAACTTGAGTAATTTTATAACACATAGGAATTACCATGAGGCTAAGCCAAGTTACAGTAAGAAATAAAACATGTAGCTTGAATCGTTCAAGAATAGCGCACATTTCATCTCCGTGAGCTAAGGCAGATCATACATAGCAAACTATAGCCTTGACCTTTAATAGTGTTTGTCTGTTATAGTGAGTTAGTCAGAATCTAGCAGTATTAGCTTTGTTGGCAATGTTAGTAAAGCTTGAGAAAATGCTACTACATCCAAGGAAGGCATTAGGCGCACAAATTACACACTCCGACTTCGGGAGGTAGTAGAGAAAAATAACAATACAGGACTCTTTTGAGACCCTGTAATTGGAATGAGTACACTTTAAACCCTTTAACAAGGATCCATTGGAGGGCAAATCTGGTGCCAACAGTCACAGTAATTCCAGCTCGAACGTTAATTAAGATCTATGGACTTTGTTGGAAGCAACTTTATACCATATATATTAATAAATAGTTGATCAGTTATTAACCTATGTCTTGAATCTATCTTACATCCATGTAACTGTTGAGATGAATATTGTATTTTATTTTTACTAATGATTCCATTAAGATTCTCTTGTCCAATTTGGGCAGAGTGATGGGCAGCAATCGAGTATTGAAAGGCTAAGGTTTGCTTGCTGTCGGCATGGCGTTGAAACGCCAGTGGCACTGCCGCTGCAGGTGACTTTGGTCAAACAAGCAGCTGTGACTGTTTTATAGGGGGTGGGTGACACATGGAAAAGGGTGTCTAGACTTTCAACTTCTACTTCACCCAAGATGATGCTGATAGGAAAACCAATCGGGAAAGTGCAATGCAAGAAGGGCACAGAAAGTAAAAGCCAAAGGGAAAATGTGGTAAGTTTTGTATCTGAAGAAGTACTGTCATCATAGTTAGACCAGGAGCCAGAGCTGTAGTTAAGTAGATTTATTAGTTAAAGTAAGATGGTACAGGCACACACACCAAACATTCTATGACATGACACTCATGCAGGCTGAGCAGCCAGGGCTAGGAAGCATAGTATATAACAGTAAGTATGCTAAAAAGCTACAGGAAACAAAAAGACCACCAGCAATAAACATAAACAGGGATTCTTAACATCTTTGTGGACAGTGATATTTTGAAAATATGGTATATTTGACTGGATAATTTTTTCCTCATGTTAAAGTTTAATTTCAGGGGACTACAGGTTCCACAATGCATTGCTATTATGTCAATGTGACCGCCACATTAAATCTGGGACCCACTAACATGATGTCACAACAGTGGCGGTTTTACCATTAGGGCGTTTGGGCGTTGCCCCATCAATAATTATCAGGCAATTTATTCGAGTGGTGCGTTAATAAAAGTTTTATAAATTAACGTGCCGCTCGAATAAATTGCCCGATAATTATTGCCCTGCGGTGTGTGTCATTGTGCTTCAGACAGTATGCAGTGTGCACTGTCTGACACTGGGTGGCGCTGGACTCTGTGGCAGGCAGCACAGTGCGCACTCACTGCGCATGTGGTGTTTGACCGACAGGGTTTCTGTAGTGAAGAAACCGTGGATATTAAAAAAGCAAGCACTCTGTGCAGAGTAATGGGTTGCCTAATGCAGCCCAGTGCTTGAAAAAGGAAGGACGTTTTTTTAAGGCTCAGTCCAATCCTGATGCTGCTCTCTTTAGAGAGCAGCTCTCCTCTAAAGAGAGCAGCATCAGGATTGGCTACTAGCCTACTACTGTGTCTTAGTTGGCCGCCATTATTGTTTAGAGGCGCGCGGAGAGCCAGCCAGAGCCTGAACTTCGGAGAGAGTGACTCAGTCTAGGCCCCAACGGGACGGGACCCCAGAGCAGAGATGGTGTGGAGTGGACCCGGCCAAGACAAGGTAAGTTTTTTATTTTATTTATCCCCACCCCCCCCCCCCCCCGGCCCCCACTGTGAGCGAGCCGTGACTGCTGGAAAGTGAGTGACACCTGTATGTACATACGACGAGTCTACACGACGAGCCAATATTTTAATGCAAGTGCAATGCATATAATTTATAAATGTGTTTGTTGTTGAAACTTGCGAGTGAATGATGTTGTGGCTGGCTGACATGTCCGTTATTATTACAGTGCCGGGCCATGAATCTTATCAGATAAGAGGCTCACTCGCTAAACTTGCTATCCACGGGACACTCATCCCGCACTTTTCCATCCCACCACTTTCAAATGTTACCATCCTCCACTGTGTCACAATGCTTGTCTCACAGAATTTTCAGCAGATTAATTGACTCCTGGCAGACCATGAACAGCTGCAGATAGCAAGGGAACTCCCATGGCCTTCATAAGCATTAGGGAAATGTGTTAGAATGGCCCATCTCCATTTCCACTGCCTTCACGGGCACTGTTTTTTTCTCATATACATTTTTATTGAAAACCAAATATCACACCTTTGTGAATCAGCCTAAAAAGCTCAGCTCTTTGTTAGTAAAAATGCAAAGAGCACCCAGTGCTTTCTATTTGTACTACTTATATATGAATATTCCCTGAATAGTTTAATTTTGAAAGTTTTGGGACCAATTCACAAAGGCCGGTAAGAATACATAGACAAGAACTTTAGGAGTACCCTTTCATGTACTCTTATGTGCCTTAATACATTGGCAGCAATATTTTCAGATGTCATAAGATTTATTTTACACAAAACTAAATACAAAGAAATGTTAGCAATGGCCTCCAAATGTACAAAGTATGCGCCAACACATTTACAGTTTATTGACCTTACCACGTTCAATGCCTTGAGCATTAACATTTGTCTGGATCCTTGACAAGATTGCTATTTTGATATTTTCATGTACCTCAACTGAGATTTTTCCAAAAAGATTATAGTTTTGCTTTGTAACTAACCACACATTCAATGCTTAATTCCTTTCCAGGGGCCCTTTTCCAGTCCTGGTTGCCTCATTACTGACACTGCCCCTCCAGTGGCAATTCCCCTAGTGTGACGTCTTTGTGGATGGAGATGGCAACTTTTTAACTTTGAGAACTGTAACAATTAACTTATGTCAAATTCATTAATTAGCATTTTTGGCAAATCGCACAATCTTCCTCCAGTGTTTTATGTATTCCATGCAATTTATTTTTATTTATTTATTTATTTGTTAAGCTTATAAGGCGCACAGCTACCCACAAAGGGTTTCCCGGCGCCATAATGCAATGCTACTGTTTTTATGAATCGTGTAGATTCGCAAATTTTATGTATTCACAAACATATCTTGTGATTGTGGCCCAGATGTACAGATCAAGGTCCCAGAGGGTAAATGCTAAAAAGATGTTATTGTACACAACAGCAACCCCTTTTTATCTCCTAATCTTTTTTGTCAATATTGAGTAACTGAATAAGGGTTGTTTATGGTGGCATTAGATTCCAAACAAATTATTTTAATTTCCTCATCTGCATGGTATGTATGATGGGCTCATTAATTAATGTATCCATAAGATTCGAAAAGCTCTTGTTAGATATTTACCTTTGTAAATGGACTATCACAACACCTATTTGCTATTCCATACCTTATTTGCACACCAATATTATTGGCTTCTATAGTGGAAAGTATGATATTACCACCATATACGTGTGTGTTGTTCTATTTGTAATGGGGAAACTCCGCATAATTTTTAATACCTAAAACGAGCATTGGATGTGCTTGTTACTACATTCAACAAGTATTTTTGCTGAGCCAAACATCTATAAATAAGGGCTCCAGTGAAATCCCATTTTCGAACTCTTTTAGGGCATCAACTCTAATTGGCAGTATTGATGGCCCATATTATGCGCTGTGCGTCTTCCAAATGTCACTTCAGGGCAGGTATTGGAACGATAGCGCCACTGTGTACAGTAAGAAAGTGCAAGTGGTCACCAGTAAGTAAAGTGGGTCCCTGCAACTCCTGCCAGCCATGGCGTGACTACCCTTCAGAGAGAAGGAAGGTAAATTCAAGAGATGAACATCCCAAAGACCTCTGAGGCAGATTTACAAGCCCCTTGGGCCCCTTTTACACCGCCGTTGCGTCACTTTTGTGATGCAGCGGTGGCGCAAAAGATGCGCCATGATGCGGGGTACTTACAACATGACGCATCTGGGAGATGTGTCACGTTGTAAAGCCCTGCGCCAGCAGGAGGTGTTCCTGCGCAGGGAGAGGCGTTTCCAGCGCAGGAACGCCTCCTAAAAGTGGCTGAGTAAAATCTACAAGATTTCACTCAGTCACTTTTGGGCCCATGCTGCGTCAAAACCCTGCGCCTGCTTGAAGCAGGCATAAGGATTGACACAGCATTGTGAGAATAGGGCCCCCCAGAGCATTTCTGGAGCTGTGTCGCGCTTGTGATGCTACTCCAGCAATGCGCCGCTTTTACGGCACAGATGCGTCACGCATCTGTGCCGTTTTTGCCCCATGGTGCGCCGCATTGTAAATGTGGCCCATCCATGGTGGCGGAGGCATGGCGTACAATAACTGGCGCATCCCCGCTGATATGCAGGATGCGCCAGTTATTGTAAATCTGCCCCTCTCTGTTTAGGAGAAGGCCGCCATTTGTGTTATGGGATTGTGGGTAATAAAGGCCCTTATCAAGGATTTGACCGGAGGCAAACAGAAATGCGACATGTAAGTTATTTTATCCACAACAGGTTTCCACCAGAAGCAGTACATAAACTTTATAGATGACGAGCGAATATCTACATATGGTAGCAAAACATGCATAACAGCTAGACATTAAGGCAACTTATTAAATGCATAGCATAGTACTTTTTGGTGCGCTCACTTTGGAGCAGTAATTTAATAAAGACTTACAGGAAAGCACTCTTTAGAGAAAGTTTGTTATGTTTTTAATTAGTCACTCGAAGTTAATTCAAGAAATTAAAAGACACAAAATATGCATGAATTGCTCGGAATTAGATTTGAAAGGAAATGTTCAGTGGAGAGGCAAAGGGACCTGGCGTATTCACTTGAATGAACATGAGGAACATTGAATCTGAAAGGAGGAAATTTATGTTGCTTTGCTTCTGTCTCTATTTGTGAACGTAATCAATTTTTAATATATCACTGATGAGGCTTCTGATTTAGCAAACCAGGTACAGTATTGATTTACTCATGACACAAATTAATTGCTTTGTTCCATCCTTCAATGCTGGGGTTTTGGCTTCAGTGCCGCAGAGACATTATTTCATAGGGATCAATATGTCTCGGAACCTGAACACTATATAATAATTTGAGCTGCTTATGTGTGTTTTTCATTACTTGAAGTGTTCAGGGTGGAGAGCGCACGGCTTTGCAACTTCATTTACTTCTCAAATTCGTTTTATGGAACTCCAGGCAGCTTTGACTAGATTTGTGTCCATTTTTAACAATACACCACAGATTAGGGGCCAAAGAATTTTTAAGGTCACAATCAGTCCAATTCGGAGTTTGTGAAGGCAAAAATACTTTTTCTCATGTACCAATCCCATTTTGAAGCAGGTAAAGTTTTTCCAATTCTCAAAATGGGATTCTGACACCATACTGATTGAGTATTAGGAGGGAGTGTGCTGGGGGGGCGTGGCTTGCGCCCGATGGTGATGGCCGCGGATCCGTAGCTCTCCGTGAGACGAAGAGGGAGACCGGCCCGACGTTCCTTCCCCTGCGGCGGAAAGAGCCTGAAAATAGAGGACATGTCACATGAAGGTCCCCTGCTGCCTCCTATTTCGGATTTGATTCCCCGCTGAACGCTTTTTCCCAGTAAGCTGCAAGTGAGTGCTTGAGGCGTCGCTGACTTAATGGCCGCCATTGCGTAACTCCCGCTGACGGAGCGAGGCTCCTAGCGGTATTTTCTTCTACGGACCTAAGCGGCTTTCCCCCTCAGTGTTGCACCATTATTGAAGGCTCGCTTTTCCTGCACTTTGTAACCCTTATATCTCTTCGTGGGATATTAGTTAAATGTGCCTTCACCTCAGTCTTTGCTCATCTTGACGGAATGCCGCCATTTTGTTCGCTTTGAGACACGAAGTGCCTCAACATATCTGACTAGAATTTTGACGGCTCCAACCTGGCACTGCTATTTTCGCAGGCGCGCTTTTCTTCACAAGTCATTTAAGTGGCTGTTCTGACTTTCTTTTCCTCATGCCTGACTTATAAAATAAGTTATGCTTTTTGATGTTAACATATAGTGCTGCAGCTCCATTTTATTATATCTTGTGCTCATGTTGGATCTCATGGTTGCCTCTAGGCAGCCTTTTCATGCGCTTTATGCCACTGTGCGCTTGTAGGTTTCGGGCTCATGTTGTTCCCCATCCATGTTATAAGCAGTATGTTGCTAGCATGATATGATATACCTATGTTTTTGCTGAATGTATTTATCCTTGCTTTAGGCTTGTTTCCTGTAGATGTGGTTCCACATAGCCATACATTTACCAATGTTGTACTTTGGGGTTATGTACTCTTAAGCTTGTTGGGTCACTTTTCATGTGCGTTCTGAGAGGGTTATTACCTTTCTTGTATTTTTTGTGGTCTTACTTACTTCAGTCAGATTGCGCTGGTTTATTCCCACGCATCTCATAGTCTTGCACGTTATACTTTTTTTGTATGGGGAAACTATCTAAAGACCCACGTAAACCCTCCATCGCGGCTAAGAAATTCTTAGTCCACACAGGCTCTCGCTATCAGTGTTTGGGGATGGAGAACCTACCTGATACCCCATCTTCAAAGGGATCGGCATCTTCTACTTCATCAACGCCTGCTACCAAAAAAGGCACAATCAAGATTAAAGCAGGCTCCTCCTTCGCCTCCTTCACAGACGTCTTCGTCCACTACTATTGACTTAGTATTAGATGAAATAAGGGCTTTACGTCCTTTTATCAAAGAGACCAAATCCACACTCCAGCAACTTTCAGACAAATGGCTTTCTGTGGATGAACGGATCAATGTCCTCGAGCAGAGCATTGCTTCAATGGAGTCCTCTGTATCCAAAGTTGAGCCAGTTTGTGCACAGGTTTCGCTTTTACATAAGCAGATCGAAAATTTGGAGATTAGGAGTAGGCGGAATAACCTACGCCTTTACGGCCTTGATGAAGGTCTGGAAGGATCTGATCCCATCACCTACTTCAAATCTTTCTTGCCAACGCTCCTTCATTTGCCAGAAGGTACCACTCTCAATATACAAAGAGCACACCGCCTGGGCTCCATCAGAAGCACGTCTTCTGCCGCAACATTGAGGAAACCTAGAGGAGTCATTATGTATTTCCTTGAGTATACTGACTTACTCACAGTCTTATCTGCAGCGAAAGCTATGAATCGTATCACATGGTCTGGTCACCCTCTATTCTTTTCACAGGACTATGCTAAGTCCACAGCAGATCGACGTAAGGAGTTCTTATCTCTTCGACCACAACTGCGTTCCTTGGGAGCACAATATGGGCTGTTTCATCCCTGCCTTTTTAAAGTGACTATCAATAATTAGACTACCACGTATGATGACCCACTGAAGTTGAAAAGTTTTCTTTACTCGCATTCTACTGATATGATGGACACTGCTTCTGCTTCGAGTTCTAAATAACTTTCTACCAGGGCAGCGGTTCTGCCTCTCTGTTTTGTAGTTTCTGTTTATGATGGTTACTTAAGTTTCACAGTATATATACTATGTTTTATGAATTGTTGTCCAGTTTAACCTTTTGTTCCTCTTTTCTCACACAGATCCTTTTCCTGCTCGTCAGGCTCCTTCCCTTTGTTATTGAAGTCCGTCGCGTCCAATCCCTTCCTTCGTCTTCCCCTTTGAGCTGTGGCTGCGCCATTGTCCACGTGGCTTCCACCCTCCCACCCTTTGTTTGTTCCGGATGTTATGTAAGTTCTATGTCTTTCCCTTTTTCCTAGTGTTTTCAGCAATTTGGTTCTCTTTATGTTTTCATCTCTACATGCACCTTTTTCCTTGCCCCTTTCCTTACACAATTATGTTGAGCCTTTCATCTGTTTTTTTTCCTTTCCCCTGTTACTTTTCTGCTTCTTTTCTATGTTTTTTTCAGGACATTTGTTCTCTTTTTCTCACTTTGCCACCCCTTTACTTAATTGGTTGATGGTGCACTATCATTATTCTTTTTCCTTAATCTTTTCTGAATGGTGTTTGGTGGATCCCTGATGAAATATCGACTACTAAAACACCGACCTACAAAAATATAGTTGCGAAATCATTGAATACATAAATATCGTCACCATATACTTAAACAAGGATTTACAAAATTATGGAAATTTTATTATCGACACTTTTATTATCGTTTAAAAAAAATTCGACTACATAAACATCAACTACTAAAATATCGACTATTCTTTACACAACATTAAAACCTACACAAATATCGATAACACTATTATCGACATAATGACTGCCTATTTCTAAAATACAAAAAATATCGACTTTTTTCTTTCAAATTAAACACACAATCCACTCAACATAAACATTAATTTATGATCTTTAACTTTTACATTCTATTTAATTAACTGATATAAAATGAGTATATACTTAAAATTATATAAATATTTTCTAAATACAATAAAAAATAGAAACTTACTAATTATTTCTAATTTACAATATTTTTTTTATTTTACCAAACAATTTCCATATATATTTGTTTTATAATTATAAAGAAATAAAATAAAACACATACAAAATATATAAATATATATACTACTACTAAATAACAAATTAAAGTGACTCATAAAAAAATAACGGTTCTCAAATTCAAACTACACTTGTCAACCAATGAATTTAAAAAACATTTCGTTACACCAATCAAATTCAAGAAACACTTAACTTACTACTATAAAAACAATTAGATACTTTACTAAAACTACCTTCTTTGTACCAAACTCTGAGAAAAAAGGATACTTTGCTGAAGAGGAGAGCATACTCACCTACAACAACTACTACGAAAGATTATACTACAACACAAGTAAGTAAACTCCCATTTTATTTACGATTAAATTCTCAAACTACTTAGCTAAACTCCCTAAACTAAAATAAACATCTCTCTTTTTAATTTTAAATATACATTCCTACCAAAACAGCCACTATTAAATTTGTATTTTTAATTAATGTGGCTTAGTTGCATCTACATAGAATTTAAAGCACAAATACAAATATAGTTACCTAAACTTTAAAATAACTTAATATTGTATGACCTATACATATATACAAATATAATATACAACTAATACAAACACTTATTTTTCCAGATTCTACTAACTTCATCGACCAAACTACATCTTCGCTAACTACAGCTTCTACAAACTTAAGTAAGTCTACAAACTGTTAAAATTATTTAAAAGAAAAGAGAAAACAATAAGTATCAAACTATATTATTATTTACTAGTATTCTCTACCACTACCACAGGAATTTCAAGAATCAAAGTCAAAATATAACAATCAAATACAACTGAATAACAGGAAATACAACATTGTAAGTACATTTTTAAATTACTATTTTCACCTACACATTGAAATAATTCATTTACATATGTACTTAAAACACATATATATGTCTTCACAGATCTACCCTAAAAATGGCAGAAGGAGCTACATTTATTACATCTCAAAAAGGAAAAGTAATGCTCAACTACATGGGTTATACCTACACGCAAGAAAAAGTGAAAGAAAATAAAATACATTGGAAATGTAGCAAATATTATTCTACTGCATGCTATGGCAGAGCTACTACTGTGGATAATAATGTTGTAAATGTACGTGAGCATAGCCACCCACCAAAAGTCACTGAAGTAGAAGTACAAGAAGCATTAGAAACTCTGAGAGAAGCTAGTACAAGCTCCCAATAAACAAGCACCACAATTCTAAAAAATGTATTAACCAAAGTCCCAGAGCATGTAACAGGACAGTTACCCTCAATTCCCAACTTAAAAAGATTAATAGCTAAAACTAAAAGAGCATCTGACCCAACTCCACCTGCACCCCAAACTTTGAAGAAATTAACATACATCCTGAATATACAATTACCCATAAAGAAGATAAAAAAATGTGTACGATAACAAAAGCCATGACAAAAGAATTCTACTTTTTGCAACAAATAACAATTTGCAAAAACTAAAATCATGTGAAACTTGGATGATGGACGGAACTTTTAAAGTGTGTCCCAAACCTTTCTATCAACTTTATACAATCCACGGTGAATACCAGGAAACTAATATCCCCTTAATCTATACATTGCTGCCAAATAAAACAAATGCTACCTACATAGAAATCTTAACAGCAATCAAAAATATGACAGATAATTACTACCCACAAAGAATAATTATAGACTTTGAAATAGCTATGATACAAGCTATTCTAAAAATATACCCACGCAGTGCAATACAAGGGTGTTATTATCACTACAATCATAGCATCTGGAGACATTTACAAAAATCAACCTTAAGTGTAGAATACTCAACAAACAGCAACTTTGCTTACCAGATAAAAAAATTGATAGCATTAGCATACGTCCCAACAACTGAAGTAGCTAATTACTACAATTTATTAATTGACAGTCCTTTCTACCGCAGCAATGAAAAAAAATTAACTCCCTTCCTAGACTATTTTGAAGACACCTGGGTAGGAAGATTACATCGTTCTGGCCACCGCAGACAACCTAAATTCCTAATTCCATGGTGGAATGTTTACGCTAGCACTATAGCCCAAAAAGCCAAAACCAACAACGCGGTAGAAGGATGGCATAATGCCTTCCAATCCACAGTAGGCAGAACACAACCAACACTCCATAAACTAATCCAATGTATGAAAAAAGAACAAAGCTACCAAGAATGGAACAATCTCTATAAAAAATAGGACCAAAACTAAGCAAACAAACAATAAATATGTACGAGTACCTGCAACAAAAAACAAGAATGTACCCAAGTATACAAGGTCTAGAATACATAGACCTAATCGCTAAATCAATCCTTTAATACAATCCAATAGCATACCATTCAAAAATATATAGCACATACCATTTAATTTTTTTTAGTTAAATTTTGTGATATAATATAAATTACCAACTATTATCACTACACATAATATAACTAAATAAAATATAAAATCACCAATAAACATAAACCACCCGAAAAAATAAATAAATATTTACTTACAGTTCTGTAGCTGTAGAATGTCTCCAAAATAGATGCTTCCAAAATGAATCCAACCAAAAACAATCCACATGGCCAAATCAAACCCCATAAAATGCAAAAAATACAACTGTATAAAAAGATTCCAACATAGCAATCCTCTGGTGAACGAAACCATAAAAACCCGAAAATAAATCACGATAAAAAAACGCTCCAAAATCCCGAAAAATAAGGAAATGTATAAAACTATTTCCTATACTTAAAAAAAACGTGAGCAAATCCATCTGTCCACCTAAACCGGCACCTGGAAAGAAAGTAAACACAAAACCCACCCTAAACAAATAAGAAACCCACAAACTCTATAAATAACATATAACACCTACTTAAATACTTAAAATCATACTTAAACACAAAACATTAACAGTACATTCATGTTAGATATTTAGTAAGTACGCTATCACTAACGTATTTAAAAAACTCGTACATTTCACATTAACCGTCAAATAAAACACATAGCAACACATATACACTAGTACTAACTAAAGAATTCATTAAAATTAACTTAAAAGTAAATAAATTTAAACTTACATTCACAAACACGAAGCAGCTCCCAAACGCAAGGCTCCGTCTTCACAATTGACCCAAACAACGATGTCGATAGTCTAAAAAGTTAACTAAAGCAAACAAAATGGCAGCATGATTAAAACAAAAATAGGACTTAATCCCAATAAAAATTACTCTAAAAAGTATTATAAATATGCAAATGGTTGTTACAAAATTGTTATTATTTTATAAATGTTTAAAATAAACATATGAATATTGTAAAATATACATTTTTTTTTATTTACTAAAAAAATTAATGCATATTAAAAATATGTTTATTAATTAAAATGTTTATGTATAACATACAAATGTTTACAATTTTATGTACATACTTTAGTAAATTAGAAATATTTGTAAATTAATTAACATACTAAATTTATTTTTAATAAAATAAAATTAATATGCTAATTAATAAAACATTACAATGTATATATTACAAAAAGTGATATGTTATACATCACTACAAACAAAATGATTTTTTTTATTAAAATGTTTAAATGTTTGCATCTACATACAAAATTAACACAATAAATACAATTGAATATACAATCATTTATTGCTATTATACTTTATAAATGTACCTCAATATGATATTAATAAAAAAATATTAAAAATTGTGTACGTATTTTTTATTCTAATATTATTCAATATATAATGAAATAATTTGAAATATATAACCAATGTACAAACATTATTAATAAAAATTATTATAAATGTAAATATTTTGAAAAATGTAAACAAACAATTGTTTCTATATAATTATTGCAAACACTAATAAATTAAATAAAACACTATATCCTAATATAAATACACTAACCTAATTCCAAACTCTGTATAAAAACACTACACAATAAACCATAATCATTTACTAATCTAACTCCTAATCAAACAAAACTCAGAAAAAGTGCTGGACAGTAAACCATAATTATTTACTATTCTAACTCCAAATCCAACATAAGTCAGGGAAAATGCTGGACAGTAAACCATAACAATTTACTATTCTAACTCCAAAGCCAACATAAGTCAGGGAAAGTGCTGGAAAGTCAACCATAATATTTTACTGTTCTAACTCCAAATCCAACATAAGTCAGGGAAAGTGCTGGACAGTAAACCATAATAATTTACTATTCTAACTCCAAATCCAACATAAGTCAGGGAAAGTGCTGGAAAATCAACCATAATAATTTACTATTCTAACTCCAAATCCTACATAACTCAGGGAAAGTGCTGGACAGTAAACCATAATAATTTACTATTCTAACTCCAAATCCAACATAAGTCAGAGAAAGTGCTAGACAGTCAACCATAATAATTTACTATTCTAACTCCAAATCCAACACAAGTCAGGGAAAGTGCTGGACAGTAAACCATAATAATTTACTATTCTAACTCCAAATCCAACATAAGTCAGGGAAAGTGCTGGAAAATCAACCATAATAATTTACTACTCTAACTCCAAATCCTACATAACTCAGGGAAAGTGCTGGACAGTAAACCATAATAATTTACTATCCTAACTCCAAATCCAACATAAGTCAGGGAAAGTGCTGGAAAATCAACCATAATAATTTACTATTCTAACTACAAATCCTACATAACTCAGGGAAAGTGCTGGACAGGAAACCATAACAATTTACTATTCTAACTCCAAATCCAACATAAGTCAGAGAAAGTGCTGGCCAGTCAACCATAATAATTTACTATTCTAACTCCAAATCCAACATAAGTCAGGGAAAGTGCTGGACAGTACACCATAATAATTTACTATTCTAACTCCAAATCCAACATAAGTCAGGGAAAGTGCTGGAAAATCAACCATACTAATTTACTATTCTAACTCCAAATCCTACATAACTCAGGAAAAGTGCTGGACAGTCAACCATAATAATTTACTATTCTAACTCCAAATCCAACATAAGTCAGGGAAAGTGCTTGACAGTAAACCATAATAATTTACTATTCTAACTCCAAATCCAACATAAGTGATAGAAAGTGCTGGAAAATCAACCATAATAATTTACTATTCTAACTCCAAATCCTACATAACTCAGGGAAAGTGCTGGACAGTAAACCATAATAATTTACTATTCTAACTCCAAATCCAACATAAGTCAGAGAAAGTGCTAGACAGTCAACCATAATAATTTACTATTCTAACTCCAAATCCAACATAAGTCAGGGAAAGTGCTGGACAGTAAACCATAATAATTTACTATTCTAACTCCAAATCCAACATAAGTCAGGGAAAGTGCTGGAAAATCAACCATAATAATTTACTATTCTAACTCCAAATCCTACATAACTCAGGGAAAGTGCTGGACAGTAAACCATAATAATTTACTATTCTAACTCCAAATCCAACATAAGTCAGAGAAAGTGCTGGACAGTCAACCATAATAATTTACTATTCTAACTCCAAATCCAACACAAGTCAGGGAAAGTGCTGGACAATAAACCATAATAATTTACTATTCTAACTCCAAATCCAACATAAGTCAGGGAAAGTGCTGGAAAATCAACCATAATAATTTACTACTCTAACTCCAAATCCTACATAACTCAGGGAAAGTGCTGGACAGTAAACCATAATAATTTACTATCCTAACTCCAAATCCAACATAAGTCAGGGAAAGTGCTGGAAAATCAACCATAATAATTTACTATTCTAACTACAAATCCTACATAACTCAGGGAAAGTGCTGGACAGGAAACCATAACAATTTACTATTCTAACTCCAAATCCAACATAAGTCAGAGAAAGTGCTGGACAGTCAACCATAATAATTTACTATTCTAACTCCAAATCCAACATAAGTCAGGGAAAGTGCTGGACAGTACACCATAATAATTTACTATTCTAACTCCAAATCCAACATAAGTCAGGGAAAGTGCTGTAAAATCAACCATACTAATTTACTATTCTAACTCCAAATCCTACATAACTCAGGGAAAGTGCTGGACAGTAAACCATAATAATTTACTATTCTAACTCCAAATCCAACATAAGTCAGAGAAAGTGCTAGACAGTCAACCATAATAATTTACTATTCTAACTCCAAATCCAACATAAGTCAGGGAAAGTGCTGGAAAACCAACCATACTAATTTACTATTCTAACTCCAAATCCTACATAACTCAGGAAAAGTGCTGGACAGTCAACCATAATAATTTACTATTCTAACTCCAAATCCAACATAAGTCAGGGAAAGTGCTGGACAGTAAACCATAATAATTTACTATTCTAACTCCAAATCCAACATAAGTGATAGAAAGTGCTGGAAAATCAACCATAATAATTTACTATTCTAACTCCAAATCCTACATAACTCAGGGAAAGTGCTAGACAGTCAACCATAATAATTTACTATTCTAACTCCAAATCCAACATAAGTCAGGGAAAGTGCTGGACAGTAAACCATAATAATTTACTATTCTAACTCCAAATCCAACATAAGTCAGGGAAAGTGCTGGAAAATCAACCATAATAATTTACTATTCTAACTCCAAATCCTACATAACTCAGGGAAAGTGCTGGACAGTCAACCATAATAATTTACTATTCTAACTCCAAATCCAACATAAGTCAGGGAAAGTGCTGGACAGTAAACCATAATAATTTACTATTCGAACTCCAAATCCAACATAAGTGATTGAAAGTGCTGGAAAATCAACCATAATAATTTACTACTCTAACTCCAAATCCTACATAACTCAGGGAAAGTGCTGGACAGTAAACCATAATAATTTACTATTCTAACTCCAAACCCAACATAAGTCAGGGAAAGTGCTGGACAGTAAACCATAATAATTTACTATTCTAACTCCAAATCCAACATAAGTCAGGGAAAGTGCTGGACAGTCAACCATAATAATTTACTATTCTAACTCTAAATCCAACATAAGTCAGGGAAAGTGCTGGACAGTCAACCATAATAATTTACTATTCTAACTCCAAATCCAACATAAGTCAGGGAAAGTGCTGGACAGTAAACCATAATATATTACTATTCTAACTCCAAATTCTACATAAGTCAGGGAAAGTGCTGGACAGTCAACCATAATAATGTACTATTCTAACTCCAAATCCAACATAAGTCAGGGAAATTGCTGGACAGTCAACCATAATAATTTACTATTCTAACTCCAAAACCAACATAAGTCAGGAAAAGTGCTGGACAGTCAACCATAATAATTTACTATTCTAACTCCGAATCCAACATAAGTCAGGGAAAGTGCTGGACAGTCAACCATAATAATTTACTATTCTAACTCCAAATCCTACATAAGTCAGGGAAAGTGCTGGACAGTCAACCATAATAATTTACTATTCTAACTCCAAATCCTACATAACTCAGGGAAAGTGCTGGACAGTCAACCATAATAATTTACTATTCTAACTCCAAATCCAACTTAAGTCAGGGAAAGTGCTGGACAGTCAACCACATTAAATTACTATTCTAACTCCAAATCCTACATAAGTCATGGAAAGTGCTGGACAGTAAACCATAATAAATTACTATTCTAACTCCAAATTCTACATAAGTCAGGGAAAGTGCTGGACAGTCAACCATAACAATTTACTATTCTAACTCCAAATCCAACATAAGTCAGGGAAAGTGCTGGACAGTAAACCATAATAATTAACTATTCTAACTCCAAATCCAACATAAATAAGGGAAACTGCTGGACATTAAACCATAATAATTTACTATTCCAACTCCAAATCTAACAAACTCTTATTAAGTCCTAGACAGTAAACCATAACAGTTTATTGAAAAATCTGAAATATTTCCAATTTTCGAATTTCAAATTTAGATAATTTTATTTTTATAATTGAATTTTAAAAATTAACATAAACAATACACATATTTTACAATATTACCCACCCTTATCCCCTATATATACAACTACCCACTACTGGAAATTATTCACACACTTCAATTATTATAACATATATAAATTAACTTAAAATTTCTAAATTCTAATTAAATTTTTATTCTTTCTATATTAAAATAACATACAATTTCAAACAATTTTTTAAAAATACTACCCACCCTTATCCCCTATATAACCCACAACCCACTATTAAAACATTCACATACTTAATGTTATATAAATTTTAATTGTAATCAAACTTTTTTCAATTTATAAATTTTTAATTTCGAAATTCATTAAAAAAATTGAAATTTCGAATTTCATATTTTTTTGGGAATTTTCTTATTTTTAATATAAACTTAACACACAATTTTTAAATTACTACCCACCCTTATCCCCTATAAAACCAATAACCCGCTCCTAAAATTTTTACTAATATTTTATTATTTTTTTTTATTTTTTATTTATAATATTCAAATAAAATAATAAATTATGAGAAAATAATGATCATTAATACATAAAAATTATACAATTTATACAAATTTAAAATGTCTAAATTCATTAAAAAAAATAAATTCGAAATTCCTAATTTTTTTTCTGATTATTCTAAATTTTAATATAAACTTAACACACTATTTTGAAATTACTACCCACCCTTATCCCCTATAAAACCAATAACCTGCTCCTAAAATATTTACTAATAATTTATAATAAATATTTATTTTTTCTTTATAATATTCAAATAAATTATTATTTTAAATTAAATTAATTATCATAATAACATAATTATATACAATTTATTAAAATATGAAATGTATATCGATATTATTTACATCGATATTTATGTCAACTATATTTACTACAACGATATTTAACAATGTCGATATTTCTACTATTCTAAACAAACGATATTTAATGCATCAATATTTATTTAAACGATATTTATGTATTTCGATATTCTTACCTCGATATTTCTGTTTGTCGATATTTCTACGTCGATATTCCTGCTTCATACCGTGTTTGGTGTCTTCTCACGATTTTCACATATATTTTTTTCTAAGTTTAACTCTCTTCTGCTCTTTATCTCTTTTCCTCTTAGTTTTCCTTTGTTCTTTTTTTTCCTCCTTTTGTGGCTTTCTTTCAATTTCTTTTTCCGATTACTTGTTAACCGGCATATATTGTATTTCGTTTCATGTTTACCAGGGTTCTTTTTTGTATGGTTTCTGATCTTTTCTTCGTTATTTCACACATGCATGGTATTTGCATTTATTTTTTATGTATTTCATGACTGGTTTTTTATGATCATTGTCCTTACAGTTATTGTATGCCTTTAACAATTGTTTCCTGGAACGTTAGAGGTCTTCATTCACCAATTAAAAGGCAAAAAATATTGTCCCATCTTGCTAAACTCAACGCTGATGATATAGCTTGTATACAGGAATCCCATCTTTCTGCTGAAGAGTCTGTTAAATTAAAGAGAGGCTGGGTGGGGGAGGTTTACTTTTCTCCAGGTGATGGAAAGCGTAATGGGGTTGTGATTTTGTTTCGTAAATCACTTCCTGTCAAAGTTGTCACATGCAGTACTGATCAATTAGGTAGATGGGTCCTGGTAAATTTTACCCTGGATAAGGTTCCTATGTCCATATTAAATATTTACGCCCCAGTGACGGGTGACGCCTCTTTTTGGTCCTCCCTGTCTCCACACATCACGTTACATTATGCGGACAATTTTATTCTAGCTGGGGACTGCAACGAGGTTCTCAACCCATTCCAGGATAGACAATCATCCACTGCTTATGTTCCCCACAAATCACACAAATCTTTCACATAACTCATTCACCAATATAAACTAATTGATGCATGGAGATTATGTAACCCTACTTTACGAGAATATTCTTTTTTTTCCCCGCCGCACCACACTCAATCAAGATTGGATTATTTTTTTGTTTCACATCACCTCTCTCAATCTCTCATTTCTTCCGATATTGGATCCATTTTACTATCTGATCACACGCCAGTTTCCATATCTTTGGATGGATGTTCTTTCTACACCCAAGTCCGCTAAGAAGTGGCGTTTTAACAATTCTCTCCTCCTTGATTCTGCTTTTGTCTCTTCTTTTACTTCTTTTTTTCACAAATTCTTTCTGTTGAATCAATCTGATGAGATTCAATTTGCCTAATCTCTGCTGATGACGAATAATAATTCAGAAACACGTGTCCAGAGATGGCCAGCACTAATCTGCACCCACCTGGTGAAACACTCAAGACTTTCCAAGTGTACTCGCTTGTCGATCTGAACTGCATCTACCATGATGCTCAGGGGCGACTCTGCTGGGAGGTGAAGCAGTGTGCTCCCGCACCGACTCTTTACTTAAAGGCTCCCTCGAGCCGCTGTGGGCTGACGAGCTCGTGGAGAGGCACCTGCGCGCCTGGAGAGATACTACGTTCCAAGGATACGGCAGCCTGCTCAGCAACCCCGATTAATTTTGCCTAATCTCTGCTGATGACGAATAATAATTCAGAAACACGTGTCCAGAGATGGCCAGCACTAATCTGCACCCACCTGGTGAAACACTCAAGACTTTCCAAGTGTACTCGCTTGTCGATCTGAACTGCATCTACCATGATGCTCAGGGGCGACTCTGCTGGGAGGTGAAGCAGTGTGCTCCCGCACCGACTCTTTACTTAAAGGCTCCCTCGAGCCGCTGTGGGCTGACGAGCTCGTGGAGAGGCACCTGCGCGCCTGGAGAGATACTACGTTCCAAGGATACGGCAGCCTGCTCAGCAACCCCGATTAATTTTGCCTAATCTCTGCTGATGACGAATAATAATTCAGAAACACGTGTCCAGAGATGGCCAGCACTAATCTGCACCCACCTGGTGAAACACTCAAGACTTTCCAAGTGTACTCGCTTGTCGATCTGAACTGCATCTACCATGATGCTCAGGGGCGACTCTGCTGGGAGGTGAAGCAGTGTGCTCCCGCACCGACTCTTTACTTAAAGGCTCCCTCGAGCCGCTGTGGGCTGACGAGCTCGTGGAGAGGCACCTGCGCGCCTGGAGAGATACTACGTTCCAAGGATACGGCAGCCTGCTCAGCAACCCCGATTAATTTTGCCTAATCTCTGCTGATGACGAATAATAATTCAGAAACACGTGTCCAGAGATGGCCAGCACTAATCTGCACCCACCTGGTGAAACACTCAAGACTTTCCAAGTGTACTCGCTTGTCGATCTGAACTGCATCTACCATGATGCTCAGGGGCGACTCTGCTGGGAGGTGAAGCAGTGTGCTCCCGCACCGACTCTTTACTTAAAGGCTCCCTCGAGCCGCTGTGGGCTGACGAGCTCGTGGAGAGGCACCTGCGCGCCTGGAGAGATACTACGTTCCAAGGATACGGCAGCCTGCTCAGCAACCCCGATTAATTTTGCCTAATCTCTGCTGATGACGAATAATAATTCAGAAACACGTGTCCAGAGATGGCCAGCACTAATCTGCACCCACCTGGTGAAACACTCAAGACTTTCCAAGTGTACTCGCTTGTCGATCTGAACTGCATCTACCATGATGCTCAGGGGCGACTCTGCTGGGAGGTGAAGCAGTGTGCTCCCGCACCGACTCTTTACTTAAAGGCTCCCTCGAGCCGCTGTGGGCTGACGAGCTCGTGGAGAGGCACCTGCGCGCCTGGAGAGATACTACGTTCCAAGGATACGGCAGCCTGCTCAGCAACCCCGATTAATTTTGCCTAATCTCTGCTGATGACGAATAATAATTCAGAAACACGTGTCCAGAGATGGCCAGCACTAATCTGCACCCACCTGGTGAAACACTCAAGACTTTCCAAGTGTACTCGCTTGTCGATCTGAACTGCATCTACCATGATGCTCAGGGGCGACTCTGCTGGGAGGTGAAGCAGTGTGCTCCCGCACCGACTCTTTACTTAAAGGCTCCCTCGAGCCGCTGTGGGCTGACGAGCTCGTGGAGAGGCACCTGCGCGCCTGGAGAGATACTACGTTCCAAGGATACGGCAGCCTGCTCAGCAACCCCGATTAATTTTGCCTAATCTCTGCTGATGACGAATAATAATTCAGAAACACGTGTCCAGAGATGGCCAGCACTAATCTGCACCCACCTGGTGAAACACTCAAGACTTTCCAAGTGTACTCGCTTGTCGATCTGAACTGCATCTACCATGATGCTCAGGGGCGACTCTGCTGGGAGGTGAAGCAGTGTGCTCCCGCACCGACTCTTTACTTAAAGGCTCCCTCGAGCCGCTGTGGGCTGACGAGCTCGTGGAGAGGCACCTGCGCGCCTGGAGAGATACTACGTTCCAAGGATACGGCAGCCTGCTCAGCAACCCCGATTAATTTTGCCTAATCTCTGCTGATGACGAATAATAATTCAGAAACACGTGTCCAGAGATGGCCAGCACTAATCTGCACCCACCTGGTGAAACACTCAAGACTTTCCAAGTGTACTCGCTTGTCGATCTGAACTGCATCTACCATGATGCTCAGGGGCGACTCTGCTGGGAGGTGAAGCAGTGTGCTCCCGCACCGACTCTTTACTTAAAGGCTCCCTCGAGCCGCTGTGGGCTGACGAGCTCGTGGAGAGGCACCTGCGCGCCTGGAGAGATACTACGTTCCAAGGATACGGCAGCCTGCTCAGCAACCCCGATTAATTTTGCCTAATCTCTGCTGATGACGAATAATAATTCAGAAACACGTGTCCAGAGATGGCCAGCACTAATCTGCACCCACCTGGTGAAACACTCAAGACTTTCCAAGTGTACTCGCTTGTCGATCTGAACTGCATCTACCATGATGCTCAGGGGCGACTCTGCTGGGAGGTGAAGCAGTGTGCTCCCGCACCGACTCTTTACTTAAAGGCTCCCTCGAGCCGCTGTGGGCTGACGAGCTCGTGGAGAGGCACCTGCGCGCCTGGAGAGATACTACGTTCCAAGGATACGGCAGCCTGCTCAGCAACCCCGATTAATTTTGCCTAATCTCTGCTGATGACGAATAATAATTCAGAAACACGTGTCCAGAGATGGCCAGCACTAATCTGCACCCACCTGGTGAAACACTCAAGACTTTCCAAGTGTACTCGCTTGTCGATCTGAACTGCATCTACCATGATGCTCAGGGGCGACTCTGCTGGGAGGTGAAGCAGTGTGCTCCCGCACCGACTCTTTACTTAAAGGCTCCCTCGAGCCGCTGTGGGCTGACGAGCTCGTGGAGAGGCACCTGCGCGCCTGGAGAGATACTACGTTCCAAGGATACGGCAGCCTGCTCAGCAACCCCGATTAATTTTGCCTAATCTCTGCTGATGACGAATAATAATTCAGAAACACGTGTCCAGAGATGGCCAGCACTAATCTGCACCCACCTGGTGAAACACTCAAGACTTTCCAAGTGTACTCGCTTGTCGATCTGAACTGCATCTACCATGATGCTCAGGGGCGACTCTGCTGGGAGGTGAAGCAGTGTGCTCCCGCACCGACTCTTTACTTAAAGGCTCCCTCGAGCCGCTGTGGGCTGACGAGCTCGTGGAGAGGCACCTGCGCGCCTGGAGAGATACTACGTTCCAAGGATACGGCAGCCTGCTCAGCAACCCCGATTAATTTTGCCTAATCTCTGCTGATGACGAATAATAATTCAGAAACACGTGTCCAGAGATGGCCAGCACTAATCTGCACCCACCTGGTGAAACACTCAAGACTTTCCAAGTGTACTCGCTTGTCGATCTGAACTGCATCTACCATGATGCTCAGGGGCGACTCTGCTGGGAGGTGAAGCAGTGTGCTCCCGCACCGACTCTTTACTTAAAGGCTCCCTCGAGCCGCTGTGGGCTGACGAGCTCGTGGAGAGGCACCTGCGCGCCTGGAGAGATACTACGTTCCAAGGATACGGCAGCCTGCTCAGCAACCCCGATTAATTTTGCCTAATCTCTGCTGATGACGAATAATAATTCAGAAACACGTGTCCAGAGATGGCCAGCACTAATCTGCACCCACCTGGTGAAACACTCAAGACTTTCCAAGTGTACTCGCTTGTCGATCTGAACTGCATCTACCATGATGCTCAGGGGCGACTCTGCTGGGAGGTGAAGCAGTGTGCTCCCGCACCGACTCTTTACTTAAAGGCTCCCTCGAGCCGCTGTGGGCTGACGAGCTCGTGGAGAGGCACCTGCGCGCCTGGAGAGATACTACGTTCCAAGGATACGGCAGCCTGCTCAGCAACCCCGATTAATTTTGCCTAATCTCTGCTGATGACGAATAATAATTCAGAAACACGTGTCCAGAGATGGCCAGCACTAATCTGCACCCACCTGGTGAAACACTCAAGACTTTCCAAGTGTACTCGCTTGTCGATCTGAACTGCATCTACCATGATGCTCAGGGGCGACTCTGCTGGGAGGTGAAGCAGTGTGCTCCCGCACCGACTCTTTACTTAAAGGCTCCCTCGAGCCGCTGTGGGCTGACGAGCTCGTGGAGAGGCACCTGCGCGCCTGGAGAGATACTACGTTCCAAGGATACGGCAGCCTGCTCAGCAACCCCGATTAATTTTGCCTAATCTCTGCTGATGACGAATAATAATTCAGAAACACGTGTCCAGAGATGGCCAGCACTAATCTGCACCCACCTGGTGAAACACTCAAGACTTTCCAAGTGTACTCGCTTGTCGATCTGAACTGCATCTACCATGATGCTCAGGGGCGACTCTGCTGGGAGGTGAAGCAGTGTGCTCCCGCACCGACTCTTTACTTAAAGGCTCCCTCGAGCCGCTGTGGGCTGACGAGCTCGTGGAGAGGCACCTGCGCGCCTGGAGAGATACTACGTTCCAAGGATACGGCAGCCTGCTCAGCAACCCCGATTAATTTTGCCTAATCTCTGCTGATGACGAATAATAATTCAGAAACACGTGTCCAGAGATGGCCAGCACTAATCTGCACCCACCTGGTGAAACACTCAAGACTTTCCAAGTGTACTCGCTTGTCGATCTGAACTGCATCTACCATGATGCTCAGGGGCGACTCTGCTGGGAGGTGAAGCAGTGTGCTCCCGCACCGACTCTTTACTTAAAGGCTCCCTCGAGCCGCTGTGGGCTGACGAGCTCGTGGAGAGGCACCTGCGCGCCTGGAGAGATACTACGTTCCAAGGATACGGCAGCCTGCTCAGCAACCCCGATTAATTTTGCCTAATCTCTGCTGATGACGAATAATAATTCAGAAACACGTGTCCAGAGATGGCCAGCACTAATCTGCACCCACCTGGTGAAACACTCAAGACTTTCCAAGTGTACTCGCTTGTCGATCTGAACTGCATCTACCATGATGCTCAGGGGCGACTCTGCTGGGAGGTGAAGCAGTGTGCTCCCGCACCGACTCTTTACTTAAAGGCTCCCTCGAGCCGCTGTGGGCTGACGAGCTCGTGGAGAGGCACCTGCGCGCCTGGAGAGATACTACGTTCCAAGGATACGGCAGCCTGCTCAGCAACCCCGATTAATTTTGCCTAATCTCTGCTGATGACGAATAATAATTCAGAAACACGTGTCCAGAGATGGCCAGCACTAATCTGCACCCACCTGGTGAAACACTCAAGACTTTCCAAGTGTACTCGCTTGTCGATCTGAACTGCATCTACCATGATGCTCAGGGGCGACTCTGCTGGGAGGTGAAGCAGTGTGCTCCCGCACCGACTCTTTACTTAAAGGCTCCCTCGAGCCGCTGTGGGCTGACGAGCTCGTGGAGAGGCACCTGCGCGCCTGGAGAGATACTACGTTCCAAGGATACGGCAGCCTGCTCAGCAACCCCGATTAATTTTGCCTAATCTCTGCTGATGACGAATAATAATTCAGAAACACGTGTCCAGAGATGGCCAGCACTAATCTGCACCCACCTGGTGAAACACTCAAGACTTTCCAAGTGTACTCGCTTGTCGATCTGAACTGCATCTACCATGATGCTCAGGGGCGACTCTGCTGGGAGGTGAAGCAGTGTGCTCCCGCACCGACTCTTTACTTAAAGGCTCCCTCGAGCCGCTGTGGGCTGACGAGCTCGTGGAGAGGCACCTGCGCGCCTGGAGAGATACTACGTTCCAAGGATACGGCAGCCTGCTCAGCAACCCCGATTAATTTTGCCTAATCTCTGCTGATGACGAATAATAATTCAGAAACACGTGTCCAGAGATGGCCAGCACTAATCTGCACCCACCTGGTGAAACACTCAAGACTTTCCAAGTGTACTCGCTTGTCGATCTGAACTGCATCTACCATGATGCTCAGGGGCGACTCTGCTGGGAGGTGAAGCAGTGTGCTCCCGCACCGACTCTTTACTTAAAGGCTCCCTCGAGCCGCTGTGGGCTGACGAGCTCGTGGAGAGGCACCTGCGCGCCTGGAGAGATACTACGTTCCAAGGATACGGCAGCCTGCTCAGCAACCCCGATTAATTTTGCCTAATCTCTGCTGATGACGAATAATAATTCAGAAACACGTGTCCAGAGATGGCCAGCACTAATCTGCACCCACCTGGTGAAACACTCAAGACTTTCCAAGTGTACTCGCTTGTCGATCTGAACTGCATCTACCATGATGCTCAGGGGCGACTCTGCTGGGAGGTGAAGCAGTGTGCTCCCGCACCGACTCTTTACTTAAAGGCTCCCTCGAGCCGCTGTGGGCTGACGAGCTCGTGGAGAGGCACCTGCGCGCCTGGAGAGATACTACGTTCCAAGGATACGGCAGCCTGCTCAGCAACCCCGATTAATTTTGCCTAATCTCTGCTGATGACGAATAATAATTCAGAAACACGTGTCCAGAGATGGCCAGCACTAATCTGCACCCACCTGGTGAAACACTCAAGACTTTCCAAGTGTACTCGCTTGTCGATCTGAACTGCATCTACCATGATGCTCAGGGGCGACTCTGCTGGGAGGTGAAGCAGTGTGCTCCCGCACCGACTCTTTACTTAAAGGCTCCCTCGAGCCGCTGTGGGCTGACGAGCTCGTGGAGAGGCACCTGCGCGCCTGGAGAGATACTACGTTCCAAGGATACGGCAGCCTGCTCAGCAACCCCGATTAATTTTGCCTAATCTCTGCTGATGACGAATAATAATTCAGAAACACGTGTCCAGAGATGGCCAGCACTAATCTGCACCCACCTGGTGAAACACTCAAGACTTTCCAAGTGTACTCGCTTGTCGATCTGAACTGCATCTACCATGATGCTCAGGGGCGACTCTGCTGGGAGGTGAAGCAGTGTGCTCCCGCACCGACTCTTTACTTAAAGGCTCCCTCGAGCCGCTGTGGGCTGACGAGCTCGTGGAGAGGCACCTGCGCGCCTGGAGAGATACTACGTTCCAAGGATACGGCAGCCTGCTCAGCAACCCCGATTAATTTTGCCTAATCTCTGCTGATGACGAATAATAATTCAGAAACACGTGTCCAGAGATGGCCAGCACTAATCTGCACCCACCTGGTGAAACACTCAAGACTTTCCAAGTGTACTCGCTTGTCGATCTGAACTGCATCTACCATGATGCTCAGGGGCGACTCTGCTGGGAGGTGAAGCAGTGTGCTCCCGCACCGACTCTTTTCTTTTTTGTATGGTTTCTGATCTTTTCTTCGTTATTTCACACATGCATGGTATTTGCATTTATTTTTTATGTATTTCATGACTGGTTTTTTATGATCATTGTCCTTACAGTTATTGTATGCCTTTAACAATTGTTTCCTGGAACGTTAGAGGTCTTCATTCACCAATTAAAAGGCAAAAAATATTGTCCCATCTTGCTAAACTCAACGCTGATGATATAGCTTGTATACAGGAATCCCATCTTTCTGCTGAAGAGTCTGTTAAATTAAAGAGAGGCTGGGTGGGGGAGGTTTACTTTTCTCCAGGTGATGGAAAGCGTAATGGGGTTGTGATTTTGTTTCGTAAATCACTTCCTGTCAAAGTTGTCACATGCAGTACTGATCAATTAGGTAGATGGGTCCTGGTAAATTTTACCCTGGATAAGGTTCCTATGTCCATATTAAATATTTACGCCCCAGTGACGGGTGACGCCTCTTTTTGGTCCTCCCTGTCTCCACACATCACGTTACATTATGCGGACAATTTTATTCTAGCTGGGGACTGCAACGAGGTTCTCAACCCATTCCAGGATAGACAATCATCCACTGCTTATGTTCCCCACAAATCACACAAATCTTTCACATAACTCATTCACCAATATAAACTAATTGATGCATGGAGATTATGTAACCCTACTTTACGAGAATATTCTTTTTTTTCCCCGCCGCACCACACTCAATCAAGATTGGATTATTTTTTTGTTTCACATCACCTCTCTCAATCTCTCATTTCTTCCGATATTGGATCCATTTTACTATCTGATCACACGCCAGTTTCCATATCTTTGGATGGATGTTCTTTCTACACCCAAGTCCGCTAAGAAGTGGCGTTTTAACAATTCTCTCCTCCTTGATTCTGCTTTTGTCTCTTCTTTTACTTCTTTTTTTCACAAATTCTTTCTGTTGAATCAATCTGATGAGATTCAATTTCCGGTAGTATGGGACGCTTTTAAAGCTTCGGCCAGAGGTTTTATAATTCAATATGTTTCTCGTAAGCGAAGATTGGCGCAGCAAACCACCAAAGATCTTTTTTCTAAAATTAAATGTTTAGAACACGCTTATTACACTTCAAAATCCAAAGACTGCTTGAGTGAACTCATTGCCACCAAACTTCAATTCAATAAAGATACCACGAACAACACTTCGAATTTTCTGCTAAAGTCTAGTGCCAAATTTTACGGTGGTCAAAACAGAGCTGGGAAACTACTGGCCAATTACTTAAAAGCTAAACAGAATCGGGTCAACATAGAATCCATTCATGGTCGGGATGGTTCACTTAAGCATAAGGATGCTGATATCTTGCAGGAATTTCATCATTTTTATGAGTCACTCTATTCCTCTGAATCGAATGCTTCTGAAGATTCTATATCTCAGTTCTTCTCTAAGATTCGTTCTCCTTTTGTTTCGCCCCCAGATCTGTCTCCATTGGAAACTGATATAATGCAGCTAGAGCTCTCTCGAGCATTGAAAACTCTGAAACATGGGAAGGCACCGGGCCCAAATGGTTTCACTGTTGAATTCTTTTCTTACTTCTCCACACTACTTATTCCCAAATTGCATTCTCTACTTTTCTCGCTTCCGGTTCAGCCTCGGGTACTTTCTCTGATGCTCTTATTTGTATTCTTCCCAAGCCAGGTAAGGATTCGCAGCATTGTAAAAATTATCGTCCAATATCTCTGGTGAATATTGATTATAACATTTTCTCGAAGGCGCCCGCACTGCATTTGGAGAACCACTTACCTGAGCTTCTGGGCAAGGAACAGTCGGGTTTTGTTAAAGGCAGATTCCTTGCAGACAATACTAGATTATTCTTTGATATCCTCTCTAAAACTTCTCATTCTTTTTCTCTCGCAGCCATTGCTCTAGATGCTGAGAAAGCTTTTGATGGGGTTGAATGGCTGTATCTTTTCAAAACCCTGAAATGGTTTGGCTTTGGGCCAAAAATATCTACATTGATTTCACTTTTATATTCTCATCCAAGGGCTGCCATTTCGGCAAATGGCGGCATATCCTCTTACTTTTCTCTTAACAGATGGGTTAGGCAAGGTTGTCCTCTCTCCCCTTTCCTGTTTGATCTTGCCCTAGAGCCTTTCCTACTAAGAATTCGCCAGAATAATGACATTCATGGTATCACCTTCCAACAAACTAACATTAAGATGGCTGCTTACACTGATGATGTCCTGTTATTCTTGTCCCAACCAAGTTCTTCCCTTCCTGCTTTCTTAACTGAGGTGCACTCCTTCGCTCACGTATCCGGATATAAATTAAATAGGGATAAATGTGAGATTCTACCCCTTACGAAATTTACTCTTCAGAATGATTTCTCTGCTTCGGGTTTTACGTGGAATACTGAGTCTATTAAATACTTGGGGCTTAATTTCACGGCTTCTCTTACGGGCACAGTTGCTAGATGTCTAGATGATTGTATTACAAAATTACCTGCCCTTACCTCCAAATGGCACCCTCTTTATCTGTCCTGGTGGGGGAGATTGTATACGATCAAGATGATGCTTTCGTCTATCGTCCTATTTACCATCTCCAACATCCCGTTTCCTATTCCCTCAAAATACTTTAAGAAAATTAATTCTACTCTCTCTAGTTTTTTATGGGGTCACAAAAAGCCTCGCATGTCCTTGTCCAACTTGATGCGTCCTAAGACGGAGGGTGGGGTCAACTTTCCTAACTTTTCTCTTTACCATAAATCTTTCCTGCTACATCAGGTGTCTAGATGGATTTTGGATTCTACCTCCTCGTCTCTTCTTTGGTTAGACCTGGAGCGTTCTTTCATCTCGCCTTTCTCTTTTAAAGAATATCTCATGTTTTCTCGTAAACCAAAATTTATATCTACCCCTATTCTCAGGCATATGTCCGAAATTCTTCCAAGTTTGCCTATTTCATCCTTTTTTGCGCAACCTATTTGGCATAATATGTCTATCCTAATTAACAATAGACCCATTTTTTGGAAAACATGGAGATCTCGTGGTCTCATATGGGTTCATCAATTATATCATCAAGGTCAGCTCCTTTCCTTTTCATCAGCTGTCTCTTCCTTCAATTTTCCTCCTTCCTTTCGTGCTAAATATGCCTTGTTACTCGCCGCACTTCAAGATGCACATGCTGCATACCTTGCTTCTCCTTTTCCTGTTTATCCAGTACCTTCCAGTCTGCCTGTATTATATTCTCTACTTCTCAAAAAAGCCACAGCTTCCAAAATGTATGCGTCTCTTTTAACTTTGTCTTCTTCCCGCATTAAAACTAAGACGGAGGAGAGATGGGAAGAAGATCTACATGTCTCTTGGCCCATCGACATCTGGGATAAAATTTGGCTGAAGTTGCGTAAGTCGTCCAGGGCTGCTAATACAACTCAGACACTGTTTTTTGTCTATAATCGCCTATTACTTTCACCACTCACTCTCAGCAAACAGTTTCCAGAATCCACGGATTTATGTTGGTCCTGTTCAACGCCACATGCAGACCTTTTCCACATGCTTTTTGATTGTCCCCTTGTCCGCATTTTTTGGGTGCAGGTATGGTCCCAGATAAATAAAATTTTCTTTTCCACTCATCCCTTTTCTGTTTCTAACATTTTCTTGGGAAGCGTTTCTCCTATTTGGAGTCAGTGCACATTGCGTACAAAGATAATTGATTTATTGCTAGCAGTAGCTTTCCAACAACTCACCAAAAACTGGAAAGAGTTCACCAAAATATCGTATCAGGCTTGGTGGTATGCTGTCTGCTATAATCACAGATTAGACACGACTTTTGTTTACCCTCTGACTCTAGCGACAAAAAGAAAGGAATTGTGGGATCCAGTCACCTCCTTGTTTAACTACAGTGCTAGACGTTCTTTGCCACTATCTCCTTTGCAGCAGGAAGTACCCAAACCTCCACGAATGCCTCTTGATTGTTCCATATTGCTCCGTATGCTGTATGTTTCATATTCTACTTTTGTATTTTACGAACTGCATATTCCATGTTACTATGTTCAATCCCCTGAGTGGTTTATTGGTATAACATTTAATCATTTTCAGTCATGCATACAGTTTATTGCCCAACTTAAATTGTTTTCCCCTTATTTCCCCTTTTCTTTACAACCTTTACCCAATTTTATGGTGTTTGCTCTTATTGTCATTATTGTATTTTTTTTCTCTTCTTTATTCATTTCTTTTCTTTTTATTACATTAGTGCTTGATCTTATGTAACATTTTTTATTGATTGATTGTGATTATTTTATCTGACATTACTTTAATAAAATCGGTTTTGAACTTAAAAAGGAGAGAGTGTGCTGGGGCGTGCCTTCTAAACACACATTTTTGTGTGATGTATTAATGATTTGCAACTGTAATTCAGTCGCAAAACATTAAAAAGTTACTGACTCCTGAGTTATGGTGGTAAGGTGACGTGGTGGGCAAAAGAACGATGGGTTAGAATGCAACCCAGAAAGATTGCCAGTTGTTAGACCTATTGCAAATATCTTCATCATCTTTTGTGTGCTTTTCTTTAAATATATCTATAATATAAACTTTAACTTTCATTAGAAGATTACAAAGAAGAACACCTTCCCGAAGACCAAAAATGTTAACTTCCCAAACAACAAACTAGACAAAAAAACTTTCAAAGTAATGAATTGAAATACATGTGAACTAATAACCCCTAAATGTTTAAAATTAAATGGACACCTAAACACCTCTAAACATAAATTGAAGACAAACATTTTATTTACAACAGAGAAAAAGGTACCACCTTTTCCACATCACAGCATAATTAAAGAGAAGACATAGAAAAAAAGCAACTTGAACTGCCAATCTGTAAGTATAAAATGTGAAAAGTGATAATGTATGTTAAAATGTTAACAGTAAATATATTTTATTTTTTGCATTAGGTAATAAATATATACCTTTAACATTTACAGATACAATAACAGAAAGAGTTACTTGTATCACCTCCCAGAAAGGCACATATTAATTATCGCACATATGGCATACAAACTGCCGGGAGAGCACAAGAACTGAGAATATACATTGGAAATTAACAAAATATCATGCTAATGCTTGTTATCGGAGGTATTCAACTAGAAACGATGTTGTAATTAACGTTAAAGAGTATAACCACCCAAATATAACAGATATAGGAGTAAGACATGTTCTGCAAGATCTCACAGAACCAAGTACTAGCTCCCAGGAAGTGATAGGAACTATATTAAAAAATATATTCTAACAAATTTCTGAGCACAATACAGGGCAACTGCCAGCAGTCCCTAATTTGAAATGGTTAGTAGCACACACCAGGAAGGCCATAAAAGAAACCCCTGCTCCTCCTAGAAGATTCCAAGACATAAACATTCTTGACAATCTAACCACTACAAATACTGAAGAAACCTCCCTCCTGCATAATAATAAAAATGACAGGTGAATAATATGTGTCATAGAAAATAGCCTCCTTAGATTAACCCAAAGCCAAACATGGATGATGCTGGCACTTCTAAATCGTGCCCTCCATCATTAAACACAGACATACACCATACATAGTGAGTGGCCGAACAATAATATACCCCAATTTATGCACTGCTTCCTAACAAGAAGAGTGGTACATACTTTGAAACAGCTACCCCAAAAAATCAATAGATACTATGAGCATACAATGTTACAAACAATGTTGAAAACATGTTCACACAGCCATACAAGGCTGCTATCATCTTGCGAATCAATGCATTTGGAGATAGCTCCAAAGAGTTATGTTATGTTATGTTATGTTATGTGATTTTTATTTGGCGCACAGATGCTCCAGCTAAGTTAGACTTTAGGATTTAGGGCCTGATTAAAATCTTGGCGGAATGGGTCCCAACGTCGATTTTTCAGCGGTCTTCCCGCCTGCTGCCTTGGTGGTCTGATCACCCAATTTAGATCTTTGCCGGAACTCAGCTAAAAGACTGCAGCAGTTCCGCCGCCTCCGACGAGACTCCTTCAATGGCGAGAGAGGCAGAGGTGGGTCTTGGAGTGAGTCCCACCAAGCCTCCTGACGTCCATATTATGATCTGCCTTTCCATCGAGCTTTTCCTAGGGGGGGACACCGCCATGCGTGAGTGGCGGAAAGGTAGCAAAGAAGGTGAAAACTCACCTTTTGTTAGGGCGCCACTTCATAATCCATGTCGGACTCCATTGTCCAGGTCCTTCCTGTGCTGCTTCCCCTCAGACCACAATGCTTAGCAACACCGTTGTCACCAGAATTGAAGGTAGGCTTTCTACCACTTCTCCTATATAGTGTATGGTAACACTTTCTTTCGGCTTGTGTTATTTTACATGCAACAAAACAGACAATACACATAAGTTACATATAGATTATGACACCCACAACTTATATATGTATTTTCTGATAATAATACGTAGTACTTACCTATCTTTAAGTCAGCGAAATGTCACTCCATCAGGACTCCGCTGGCAAGAGACTGCCAGCCCATTGAGAACATCTAAATCGGCTCTGCAGTATACAGCCAGCCCGACTGCAGTGGAATACTGTCAGCAAGCAGAGGAGACTGCGGCGTCTGTGGGCTTCTGTCTCTAGCCGCAATATCTAAATATGGCAGGCAGTAAGCCATTCAGTTTGGTGGAGTATTCAGTTCCACCGATGCAGCGGGGTGGCCGTAGGACCTTCAAGATCGTAATCAGGACCTAGAGTAGATAACGCAGCAGACACTAAATTCATTAAAGATTTTCATAGTCTTGGCATTTTGCCAATCACAGAAGCAGCTGAACACTAAAACCTCCTCAAAGCTTCTCCTTATTATTAAACATAAACATAAACATTAAGCCACTTAAATGGGCTATTTTGCAATGAAGTCACTTGGTTTGGCAGACTGCACTTTTCCAAACCACATTAGGCCAACGCCACCCTACTCTATACCAATTCCTAGAATTCTTAAAAAACAACAAATCCACCAATAACTTAGAATAGGGCAATCTATAACCCATATTAAACCTAACATTTGTGAAATGACCATTGAAATGTATAAAATGCTACAATGCAAAGTAAAACTATTTATAAATTACATCTTTTTTAATTATAACTAAAATATATTTATCTATACACATTATTTCAATTATTTTATTAATAGATATAAATTACAAATATAATTAAAACTATACCCAATAAGACTGATAAACATAATTTATATCAAATTAATAAATAAGTTAATCTATACATATCATAAATATAACACAAAGTTCAACCAGAATTTTGCTAACACATACATACATTTCATTCAAAATTACACAATAAATACATTTTAAAATAGAAAACATTTCCCAATCAAATAAACGAAATAAAGACAGTTTATGGTTTTGCAGCTAATACTCATGATCCTTCTCTAATCTACAAAACTCAAATGCACACAAATAAGCAAAAAGTTTCCAGAAAAAGAAAGTTGAAACATCCCAAAAATATATCAATAAAATAATCCAAAGCACTAGTAAACCATAAAAACCTTAGCAAAATAAATTAAGAAAAAGCTCTTGGAAAGCGGAAAAATGAAAGAAAATGAACATGTAATCTAGGTTAACAAAAATATTTTCCTTTTGTAAACAAAAAAACACATCCATTAATAAGGAAAGAGTTCTTCTTCGAAAAATCTTTAGAATGAGACGATATACCCACCCACACATAAAATATACCCAAAAGATCTTACAAACAATGTAACATTTATTTAGTGACATCACTCACATAATATAAAAATCTAATAAAACAGGCTACACTATACATACTACAGTGAGGCCTACCACACTATTGTGCATAAAGTCAAGACACAACCTGACACGACACTACACAACCACTACAAACTAAATGACTTCTGTACACTTAGGTGCACATTAGTATGGCGGGCGGACTTTGGGATCGCCCGCAATGCTAGCGGCCGTCCCGCACACCCCATTATGATGCGCCCGCCACACTGGCATTCAAAAATGCACATTCTAATATGGCTGGTGGTGTCTGAAAGACACCGCCACCATATTGAACCCTTTTCCGCCCGGTCGACATGTCGACCGGGCGGAAAAGCGGCGGACAGTCTTTCCGTCCGCCACGGACCCTCCAGCCATTGTAATAATGTGGTCGGTCTTTTCTACAGGGATGGCGGGCGGATTGCATTGCCACCACGGAAAGGCATTAAAAATGCTCATTCTAAAATGGCTGGCGGTGTCTTAAAGACACCGACACCATACTGAACACTTTTCCGCCCCGTCGACTCACCAGCCATTGTAATAATGTGGTCGGTCTGTTCTACAGGGATGGCAGGCGGATTGCCCCCACTGGGCCGGCGGTTACTACCGCCGGCCCGGCAGGGGCAATCCACCCGCCATCCTAATGGGGCCCTTAGCCCTTTCCCATTTACCCAACCTGAACACACTATATATTAACTTAAAAGTGGTCTTATCTAAACATTGATCAACAGCAAGGAACCACAACTGGAACCACGATCAAATAGCAATGATGTTATTAGAGTTAAAAATATTGGTACTAGTGAAAAAGTGGGTGCTAAATGAAATTAAAAATAAACTATGTTCTGATACAAATCAATCAGTAATCAAAATTAATTATTAAAAATGTAAAATGTATGTGTTACAAATGTGCAAATAATGTTTAAATGTGTTAGAAAACACTGTGAAAATGCGCAAAATTATTTGTAAATATATATTAAAAAGGGCTATCTAAATAATATTAATCAATAGAACTTCTTAATATATATTAAACAAGTATATACATTGTTACAAAAATGTGCATGTAATGTTCACTTTAAATTAAAAATGTGCATGTTAAAAATGAATTATGAACAAAGTGTAAAAACATGTAAGACTGTAATGGACTTGATATGAAAAACTACTTTAAAACATACAAAATAAATATACACATGTGTGTTAATACAAAAGTATGTGATAGAATATATTGGCCTCTTTATGTTAATAGCACTAGAAGTAAAAAATAAATTACATAACTCTATGGGTTGGAATTATTAAAAAGATATCATTAAAATATATGCTAAAATATACCATTTTATTTTTTATTTGCCATATCATAAAAGCAGTACACACCACCCAATACTACAAAACATAGATTGATAGAATACATGTTATTTATTATTCTTGTTGCACTCTAGAATAGATTTTTCAATTAAGTTAAACATTAAAAAGAAAGTATAGCTATACCTAATCCAATAATTATTTTGGGAACCTTGATGGGCTCTAAAGGAGAAAAGAATTACTGACACCAGTCTAATCTACGTTGGGGAAGGTTATGGACACTGGAGAGATTACACTTACTATTCCCACCCCAAAATAACTCATTTTGGGAAAGGTTTTGTACAATGCAAGGATTACATTTACAAATCCAACTCCAATGTAAGTCATTTTGAGGAAGGTATTGGACATTAAAGGGTTACGCTGTACTATCCCCCCTCAAAATATAGAACATTATTTTTTATTTGTCATATTATAAAAGAAGTACACACCACCCAATATTACAAAACATAGATTAATATGATAAATAATGTGTTTTATTCCTGTTGTACACTACTTTACATATTTTATTAAGTTGAACATTAAAAAAGAAAATATAGCTATGTCTAATCCAATAATAACTATTTTGGGAACCTTGATTGATTCTAAAGGGGCAAAAAAACGGACTATTTCCACAGCAGTCTAACTCTACTTTGGGGAAGGTGATGGACACTGAACGGCCTACCCTTACTATTCCCAATCCACAATAACCAATTTTGGGAAATGTTTTGTACTATGCAGGGGTTCACGTACAATTCCCACTCCAATCTAACCCATTTTGGGGAAGGTGTTGGATATTAAAGGGTTACAATGTACTATTCCCCCTTAAAATTAAACTACACTAGGAGAGGTGTTGGACATTAAAGGGGTCAGACTTACTTTTCCCACTCCAATTTAGGCCATTTTGGGTAAGGTGTTGGATATAGACAAGGTCAGATTTGCTATTCCCACTCCAATATCAACCAATATTTGGAAGGGACTGAACAATAAAGGGATATGATTTACTAAACCTACTCCAATCAAAGGTAATTTGGGGAAAGTGTTGAACATTAGAGAGATAACATTTACTATCTCTACTCCAAACTAGACTACACTAGGTTAGGAACAGGGCATTGAAGGGATTAGATCTACTATTCCGTCTCCAATCTAAGACATTTTTTAGAAGGTGTTGTACATTAAAGGGGTAGGATTTACAATTTTCACTCCAATCTAAACCATTTTGAGGAAAGTGTTGGACATTAAGGGAATAACATTTACAAATCCCACTCCACAATAACCTACACTGGGAAATATGTTTGGCAGTGAAGGTCTTACATATACTACTATGACTCCAAAGTGAGGTTGTTGTTGTACTTACCAAACACTATTGGCTTCATACACTATTAAATATTAACTATATTTCAATTTAAAAATAAAATATATTCATAAAGATAAATGTTACTAAAGGCCTGATTACAAATTTAGCAGTATTACCACCACACTGCCACTGTGTGGTCCCAAGAAGACTGCGGCGATCTCCTGCCTGCCGTATTACGATATTATCGCTGGGCCAGGGGCGGTGTTTCTGATGGCAGGGAATATTTTTTCATATGTCAATGCATGCAAGTATATTTTTACTAAGTGTATGCATGACACATGAAAAAATCGTACTACCAATAGTTTCCCATTGCTGGAGTTTGGACCATATATGCCCAGTCAATGGGTACAAACTGCAAACTATCCTTACCTAGGTTTCGGTGCCAGCAGGGTCGTTTTCTTCTAGGTCAAGATGCTGCTGGGAAGGGGGGACCTGGATAAAGGGATCCACGTGGGAGACTGAAGGGAAGAAAAGGAAATGGGTGAGTATGCACCCCAATTCCTTCTATTCCGCCAACTCGAAGCAGACGGTCTTTCTGACCCAGTCGGTTTGATGGAAAGCTAACTCGTAATTGTGGCAGCAGTGAACTTGTTTCCCTCTGACAGCTGCTTTCCCCCTACCACTGTCTTGGCAGTCTGCGAATGGCTGGCAGTGGCAGCGGTGCTACGGCGATCATTTGTTCTGCAAATCACCAACATCGTGATATGGCGGGTGGACCGCCAACTAGGTGGTAGGGTGCTGTTCCTTACCGCCAAACTCGTAAGCAAGGTCCTTAATGTTTTAGAAAAGCAATTAATTTTTCTCTCTTTATTTAACAGCGTATTTTCTTATTTTTTTAATAGCATTTTAAAAAAAAGAAAAACAATTGTAAATTAATGAATAAAATAAAATCTTTTTTATTTTTAAATTCGTAAAATACCAACAAATACATGTTCATAGATTTCAATATCACACATTTTTCAAAAGCTACACAATATAAATAATTTTAAAAAATGGTAAAAAATTGCTAGAAAATGAAATATCATTATATTATCTAACTACATATATGAACAAACCAACACTTCAATTTCACCGATAAACACAGAAAAACAAAATATGAACATGTCTAAAATGTAACATTACCTTTAAAATATGTACTTTTTAAATGTTTCAATTAAAATATTATACCAACCCTTTTCCCTTATAACACAACATTCCATTGTGAAAAAGAAATAACTTAATTATGAATAAAATAATATTTTGATTAAAAAGTTGAAATTTGCTGTTTGTTAATGTAATTTTTTATTCATTAAAAACATAACTACTAAATTAAAACCAAATACTAAACATTTCAACATAGTACCATGAAATAATAACTAACACTTGTAACATTACAAAAATATTGTAAAAAATAATATTACCTACAATTTTTTTTTTAACCATGATAAATCCCTTTAACATCTTTTGATGTTGAAGTCATTTGTAAGTTGTCTTAGAAATAAGGGTTCCATTGATTGTTGGCTTGTGTTATCGAGGATTTTAAGATTCACCTGTGTTTGGGCTTGCATATATTCCCTTTGTCAACAATGGGGATTACCCTTAAATGAGTTTCCACCTTGAGTACTCAAGGCAAGGGAACTTTTTAAACACCTTTTTAAAAGATTTGAACAAGGTAAGTCCTCTGGATCTGTTCACCACCAATAGGGAATCCGCTTTACCGCAAACGTTTATAGGCCGTGTTTGTTGTACAACTATCAATTTTATCTTTGTAAAATCCTCTTTGTCCAGCTTAGTCAAGGACTTTAAGATTGAGCCTAGTGGGTTTAGTGATCATAGCCTTATTCCTCTTTTGCTATTATGGAGAGGTTTCTTTCGATTGGATTCCTCAAGGGCAGGTTGCAGTGGATTAAAGCAGTCCAATCAGGGACGGAGATGTAGATGGTCAAAGGTGGTCCCAGAGTTTTTTTTTTACAAAGTTGTTTATTAGGTGCTCTCAGGATCTTATGATTTGTCTGAATGGTGATTCTTCAAATCTTGATATCTTAAGTGGTTTCAGTTCAATGTCTTTAAACGTTAAACCTTGCTGTCTGTACCAGGCAAATATACCCATCATATCCAGCTAAATGGTTTGATAAAGACTGCTTTCAGGCACATAAGAACCTTCTTAAGGTGATTAAGTTCAGCCTGAGAAATAAACAATTGATGGCCAGCTGTCGTTCTGTTTTCAAATTGGCAATAAAAAGTGGAAATGAAGCTAAACGACAAGGCCTGTTACCAAACTTTATAAGCTAGTTGCGTGTCTAATAACTCTATGGGTGTCATTATGATGGTGGATTTTCCGCATACTCCGGGCCGGCGGAAGCCACCGCCGGCCCGGAGTATGCGGGAAATCCGCCGAGGAGGCCTGAAAGACCCACCGCCAAATCAGGATGGCTGGTGGGTCTCACAATGTGTCCGTCGCTTTTCCGCCGCGGTCGGAAGGCGACCACGGCGGAAAAGCACTAACATGGCTGGCGGTGTCTATCAGACACCGCCAGAAAAATAACAATAGGGGGGAGAGAGAGAAAAGTGGATCCAGTCTCCCTAGGCGTCATGAATAAACAAAATAGAATCCACAAGGTGGTTTGCAGTGGTCCCTAAAAGGATGGGGAGCACACCGTGTTTTTTAAATGCCCCTCACACACCAACAGGCCCCTTGGTGTCATGCTTCATCATTGGGGCCTTCGCAACCCTCTACGGGATGCGGCGTGCTACGACAAAACGACTACGTAGGAGCACTTGATAGTGAGCTATGTGAGGGTGTGTGTTGAGTGATGTGAGTGAGGTGAGGTGAAAAAGTGGATAAAAAATACCTGGCACTAAGGATAAAAAGAAAATATTTTATTCCGTCCTTGGCTGGTATTAGTAAAAAGTGCAAAGACTGGTTGAAAAAATACGTACTAGGGTATATCAACCAACAACAGTGTCAACATGTTTCGGAGCACAAGGCTCCTTCTTCAGGACGAGGATATGCACTATGATCCTCACCTTACTCACATGGAATGTGAAAGTGTTCAAAAAATATATTAAAAATACAATGTGTAATATACCTATCAATGTTTTAAGTGAAGGTATGCTCGTTGCGCCCAATTGGCGTTTGCAAAATCTGTAAAAGAAAGACATAGTAAGAAAACTAGTCGGATGTCCAGGAACATAACAAACATGCTAGTCGGATGTCCAGGAAACATGAGGAAAAGAGAATTTCTTTTGTAACAAAGGTAAGTATACAGAACTCCATTGTGGATCTGGTACCTTGAGAGAGAAAGACATTTATAGGGGGACATACAGTTCTAAACACATTCGCACATACATACATGCACTCTTCCCGATATAAATGGGAATAAAAAAGATTGGTTTTCATCGATGGTACAGGCTTACTTTAGTTCAAAATTCAGAAGGCCTCATGAGCCTAAGCGTAGTATTGGGGGTATCACTCCTCGTTGTCCAGTCAACAACCTAAAAGATAGTAAATGGCTGTATTCAGGGAGGTGAAATAGAGATTAAAAAAGATTAAAAAAGATTAAAAAAGCCAGGTTACTGGTGAGAGAGATGTATCCTCCGTCTCGACTGGCCCTACTCACGGTTACTGCATGGAACGATCGCCTGCCTTCCCCTCAACGCTGCTCCGCTGGAAGTGAGCCGTAAAGGCAGAAGTTTGCTTTTTATACTCTAAGGTGTGGTTAATTGGAAGGGGTAAATTGGATAATTACTAACGGAAAGGGCCCATATAAGGTAGAATGCCTCGTTTCATATCCGGAAGGAGCATGTGAGTCACGGAGCTGCGCTGAGCATGGACGCGCTAGCTCAAAGGTAGTGAATCACAAGACGCGCATGCGCACGGTCGCGCAGGCTCAGCGGTAGTGGTTCGCTGGACGCGCATGCGCAGACCCCGTTTCGTAACTGGAGGACTGTGCATGCGACGCGCCGCGCATGCGCAACCGCGTGAACATTCAATGTTAAATGTCAAGTACTGCTGATGGTCGCAATACATTAGCTGGTGTCGGTATTGCCTGCCTTCTTCACTCGTTATTCATAAGAGGGAAAGGCAGGGTAGAGGTGAAATGGATCCCGAAGGGATGTTGATGAAAGTAAAGCATTTATGCACATTCAATCAAGGCAGTGAAGTTACCCCCAAATTCTGCCATCAAAGGAGGGAGGTATAACGCAAGGGTTAAATAGGCATTAAAGGGGTCATAAATGTACACAAAATTACATAGACGCTCATTATGTCATTTACAACCATGAAAACGCTGGTTGACAGAAATGGGTTGCAGTATTGTGTCACTCATCAAACCATTCATGCTGTGTTCAGAAGCTAACGTAATTGGCTCCAGGGAATGGAGTCATTAAGCCCTGTAATGTCGGTGCCCAGCCGGAACACCCAACGTTGCTCCTTTTCCAACAGACCTACGTCCGAGGGAAGTTGTTCGATCACTGTCCATTGTAATTCATTGACACAATGTTGAAGTTCCAGGAAATGAGCTGACATTTTAGTGGTCACCTTTTTACATCTCACATTGCTCTTATGCTCATTAATCCTGACTTTTACTTGCCTCGTGGTCATTCCCACGTACTCCTTGCCGCAGGGACAAGTGATCAAATAGACCACATTTTTGCTATTACAATTTGTGAACATCCGTTGTTCCCAGCTCGTCCCATTGGTGAAGGAGAGAGTCTGGCTCTTTTTTGTGAGATGACAACAATTGCAGTTGCCACATGGATGGTGGCCCTTTATCCCTTGTAGTCTTGTTTGTTCAGCTTTCTGTGGCTGTGGTCTTGTATGGACTAAAATGTCTTTCAGATTCCTGCCACGTCTGTGGGCGAACATTGGTTTCTCCATGGATAGTGTGCCACATGTGAGTGTGCGTCAATGCCTATTCACCAGTTTCGTCAATTGATTGGTAACCGGGCTGTAGGTGGTTACACAGACCGTTCTGTTCATCTGGTTATCATGTGTGGGTTTGTCTTCAAGGAGGGCCTCACGATTGTTATTCCTGGCCCTTTTCATAGCCTTCTGAATAACAGGGTTGGGATACTTCCTTTCTTGTAGCTTAGTGCAGAGGTCTTTTGCTTGACTTTTATATTTTGCCAGGTCGCTGCAATTCCGACGCAGGTGGAGGAACTGCCCATAAGGAAGGTTCTCCCTCAGGTGACGCGGATGGAAACTGTCGAACCTGAGGAGGCAATTTCTGGCCGTCGGTTTGAAATGGGTTTCTGTCTTGAGAACCCCCGTCTCATGGTAGATATTGAGGTCCAAGAAAACCATGGACCTGTTTGACATCTGGTGAGTGAACTTGAGGAAAGGGTTCTGATTGTTCAGCCATTGCATAAACTCTGTAATGGAATTCTCGTCCCCCTCCCAAATTACTAGGACGTCGTCAATATAGCGTCGCCACTAAGGCAGTACTCCAATTGTTGCAGAATCACCCATTTGACCCTGAGTCACAAATGCTACTGAGCCTGGATGTGGAGAGTCTCTACACGAGCCTCCCTCATGATGAGACACTTCTGATCATTGAAGAGGTACTCCACTCCACCCATTGGAAATACCAAACCCCTAGAGGGGTTGTAATGGAATGCATTTCTTTAGCTCTCACAAAGAACTTTTTTGAATACGAGGGAACTCTGTATTGGCAAAGCCATGGGACCAGCATGGGGAGCACCTTTGCTCCGAGCCTGGCAGGACTCTATGTCCATCATTTGGAGTCCTCCAAAATCCTCCATCCCAACAATCCCTACAGAACCAGGATACACACGTGGCGACGCTATATTGACGACGTCCTAGTAATTTGGGAGGGGGACGAGAATTCCATTACAGAGTTTATGCAATGGCTGAACAATCAGAACCCTTTCCTCAAGTTCACTCACCAGATGTCAAACAGGTCCATGGTTTTCTTGGACCTCAATATCTACCATGAGACGGGGGTTCTCAAGACAGAAACCCATTTCAAACCGACGGCCAGAAATTGCCTCCTCAGGTTCGACAGTTTCCATCCGCGTCACCTGAGGGAGAACCTTCCTTATGGGCAGTTCCTCCGCCTGCGTCGGAATTGCAGCGACCTGGCAAAATATAAAAGTCAAGCAAAAGACCTCTGCACTAAGCTACAAGAAAGGAAGTATCCCAACCCTGTTATTCAGAAGGCTATGAAAAGGGCCAGGAATAACAATCGTGAGGCCCTCCTTGAAGACAAACCCACACATGATAACCAGATGAACAGAACGGTCTGTGTAACCACCTACAGCCCGGTTACCAATCAATTGACGAAACTGGTGAATAGGCATTGGCGCACACTCACATGTGGCACACTATCCCTGGAGAAACCAATGTTCGCCCACAGACGTGGCAGGAATCTGAAAGACATTTTAGTCCATACAAGACCACAGCCACAGAAAGCTGAACAAACAAGACTACAAGGGATAAGGGGCCACCATCCATGTGGCAACTGCAATTGTTGTCATCTCACAAAAAAGAGCCAGACTCTCTCCTTCACCAATGGGACGAGCTGGGAACAACGGATGTTCACAAATTGTAATAGTAAAAATGTGGTCTATTTGATCACTTGTCCCTGCGGCAAGGAGTACGTGGGAATGACCACGAGGCAAGTAAAAGTCAGGATTAATGAGCATAAGAGCAATGTGAGATGTAAAAAGGTGACCACTAAAATGTCAGCTCATTTACTGGAACTTCAACATTGTGTCAATGAATTACAATGGACAGTGATCGAACAACTTCCCTCGGACGTAGGTCTGTTGGAAAAGGAGCAACGTTGGGTGTTCCGGCTGGGCACCGACATTACAGGGCTTAATGACTCCATTCCCTGGAGCCATTTACGTTAGCTTCTGAACACAGCATGAATGGTTTGATGAGTGACACAATACTGCAACCCATTTCTGTCAACCAGCGTTTTCATGGTTGTAAATGACATAATGAGCGTCTATGTAATTTTGTGTACATTTATGACCCCTTTAATGCCTATTTAACCCTTGCGTTATACCTCCCTCCTTTGATGGCAGAATTTGGGGGTAACTTCACTGCCTTGATTGAATGTGCATAAATGCTTTACTTTCATCAACATCCCTTCGGGATCCATTTCACCTCTACCCTGCCTTTCCCTCTTATGAATAACGAGTGAAGAAGGCAGGCAATACCGACACCAGCTAATGTATTGCGACCATCAGCAGTACTTGACATTTAACATTGAATGTTCACGCGGTTGCGCATGCGCGGCGCGTCGCATGCACAGTCCTCCAGTTACGAAACGGGGTCTGCGCATGCGCGTCCAGCGAACCACTACCGCTGAGCCTGCGCGACCGTGCGCATGCGCGTCTTGTGATTCACTACCTTTGAGCTAGCGCGTCCATGCTCAGCGCAGCTCCGTGACTCACATGCTCCTTCGGGATATGAAACGAAGCATTCTACCTTATATGGGCCCTTTCCGATAGTAATTATCCAATTTACCCCTTCCAATTAACCACACCTTAGAGTATAAAAAGCAAACTTCTGCCTTTACGGCTCACTTCCAGCGGAGCAGCGTTGAGGGGAAGGCAGGCGATCGTTCCATGCAGTAACCGTGAGTAGGGCCAGTCGAGACGGAGGATGCATCTCTCTCACCAGTAACCTGGCTTTTTTAATCTTTTTTAATCTTTTTTAATCTCTATTTCACCTCCCTGAATACAGCCATTTACTATCTTTTAGGTTGTTGACTGGACAACGAGGAGTGATACCCCCAATACTACGCTTAGGCTCATGAGGCCTTCTGAATTTTGAACTAAAGTAAGCCTGTACCATCGATGAAAACCAATCTTTTTTATTCCCATTTATATCGGGAAGAGTGCATGTATGTATGTGCGAATGTGTTTAGAACTGTATGTCCCCCTATAAATGTCTTTCTCTCTCAAGGTACCAGATCCACAATGGAGTTCTGTATACTTACCTTTGTTACAAAAGAAATTCTCTTTTCCTCATGTTTCCTGGACATCCGACTAGCATGTTTGTTATGTTCCTGGACATCCGACTAGTTTTCTTACTATGTCTTTCTTTTACAGATTTTGCAAACGCCAATTGGGCGCAACGAGCATACCTTCACTTAAAACATTGATAGGTATATTACACATTGTATTTTTAATATATTTTTTGAACACTTTCACATTCCATGTGAGTAAGGTGAGGATCATAGTGCATATCCTCGTCCTGAAGAAGGAGCCTTGTGCTCCGAAACATGTTGACACTGTTGTTGGTTGATATACCCTAGTACGTATTTTTTCAACCAGTCTTTGCACTTTTTACTAATACCAGCCAAGGACGGAATAAAATATTTTCTTTTTATCCTTAGTGCCAGGTATTTTTTATCCACTTTTTCACCTCACCTCACTCACATCACTCAACACACACCCTCACATAGCTCACTATCAAGTGCTCCTACGTAGTCCTTTTGTCGTAGCACGCCGCATCCCGTAGAGGGTTGCGAAGGCCCCAATGATGAAGCATGACACCAAGGGGCCTGTTGGTGTGTGAGGGGCATTTAAAAAACACGGTGTGCTCCCCATCCTTTTAGGGACCACTGCAAACCACCTTGTGGATTCTATTCTATCAGACACCGCCAGCCATATTAGGATGTAGGGAAAGTAATGCTTTTCCGCGGCGGCTTTTCCGCCGTGGAAAAGCATACGGACAATCACTTTGGGGGCCCGTTGCGGGCCCACTGGGTGAAAGTTGCGTGGGGGGTGCATATGGGGGGTACCTATGGTACCCCCCTGCCTTTGCGCCCACGAAGCGGCAGGCACCGCGCGGTGCCTGCCGCTTTGTCCATGCAAATGCACAGCTTTCGTTTTTTACATTGGGGCGGGTGCTGCTTCAAGCAGCACCCGCCGCAATGTAAAACATACAGGATGTGACCGCCAGGGTGGCGGTCACATCCTAATTGCCATGGAGGGACCGCCGCTGCCCATGCGGACGGTCCCTCCTACTCAGGGGTGGCGCACGGACGCAAGTCCGTCCGCCATCCTAATCGGCCCCTTAGTTTGGGAAATTATAAATCACCCTTCTTTCTTTTAATCTGATAGCTGTAATCTGTTCCCATATCTCACACTCATGTTAGGTATGCCATTTTCAGGGTATTTATAGTCCCGCACCTGACGTTCAGCATATGAAGGTGTTGGTTCAGACCTACCCCCACAACCACAGACCCTTCTCACCCACCTGGTCCAGATAGGATTCCACCTGATTTGCTCATTGCAGTGCCAGATGGTTTGGGCCCCTCTTTTGATTCAGACAATAAAAGCTGCTGTATCAGAAAGTCCTCTTTTATTGTGGTCAACATCTGTTATTATGCCAGTCTTTAATATTGATAATAAGAATACTCCTCAATGCTATAGACCAATATCTCTGATAGATTCCATAGTGATGGTCAAACGGAGGGTAATCCTCAATAGGCTATCCTCGTGGGTTGGGTAACATCATATCTTGTCCGATGTGCAATATGAGTTTAGGCCTTGACTAGGCACACATGATCAGTGTTTAAACTTGCATATAAAAGGGGCATGGCCAACCACCAACTAAGGTGGCTGCTCACTGAAGTGCCTGCCCAATGATGTGGAGACTGTGGATTGCTGCTGTGGGCTTCTTGACTCTTGGGAAGGCTGTGGGGCCAAGGGGTCAGATCGTGGCCCAGGGACCGCACGGCCACAGTGAGGAGAGGCCAATGGAACTGGTGGCCCTTACCTGTGGCCGTCTCACGCAAACCAACAACCTAAATAAATTTACAGTTGTCATGGTGGCGAAGGTGCTGTGAAGAGAGAGCAAGCAAGTGCTACCACCGACCAGGAGGCCTGCCCTTATAAAAACCCTTCCTGTTCAAAATCATGACCACAATACTCCGAGGCACGCTGGAACCTAATCTAGACACTGTCACAGTTGACGTTGATCTACTGCGTGCAGATGTCCAAAATATCACGGAAAAGGTAACAAAGGCCTAAACGCACATTAGTAGTTTGCTTTCCAGAAGGAAAAGACCAAATGAACAAGTCAAAATGCTAACAAAGCAAAATGCCTTCACCGTAAACTGCCTGGAGGACCAGGAGGGGTGAGCCCGGTCAACAGCAGCCGCACCCCGGGGGTCCCAGAAGGAACGGAGGTGTCTAGTACCAATCTCATCTTCTAGGACCTTATCTGACAGACACTCTGCCTTGAGAGACTGCCCAAATACTTTTCGATTAAGAGGGCGTATAGGGCGCTAGGCCCCAACAATGTCCGTGGGGCCCAGCGCACAATCATAGCCAGAGTGTTCAACTACAGGGACTGGGATACGATCCTTCAAGTGGCTCACACCCATGGTGACCTCCATTTTGAAAGCTCGACTATCCACTTCTTTCCTGACTTCACCCTTCAGTTACAGCAACAACTGCGAAGCTTTGAATCTGTTAAGAAAGAGCTTTGAGATAAAGAAATCAAGTCCAAGATGCTGTATCCAGCCAAACTCAGAGAAGTGGCAGAAGGCGAGACACTACATTTCGCTTTGCCGAATGAAGTGTGGGGCTGGATGAAAGGCTGGAGAATGGCCGGTTGAAAGGGGGACAGAGAGCGCAAGTCCCCACCCTTAGGCAGTAATCCAGAGGTTCCACTCTTAGATAGTTCTAGAGGCATGCGACCCTGAGACACCCGCACAAACCCATGAGTGACTATCTGCATTACCATCTGAAACTGGTAACACGCTGGGGGGATGGCGCCCGACACTGAACATTATCATTGAGGCACATGCACCTGGGCTGGGGTGACCAGCTTCTTAGCCTATGAAATAGGGCACAAACTCTTAGATATTGTTAATTGCTTTAGCGTTCAGGATTGAGGAGGATGCAATGATGTATACACTAATCCTGAACCTGAACCTGTTGGTGGGAGCAGAGACCCCTTGCTGTTTGATGCACATGTTAGGACGACAGACACTCTGAAAGTTTGGGCTGTGGGTGGTTCTAACTCACTACGCAGGGACACAGGGAGGGGGAGTTCAGGGTTTTGAAATTTTTGCTTTATTATTTATTTTTACAGACTCATCTGCAATGACATACAATTGAATGAGGGTTAGGGAGAGGAATGCTAAAATGCAGGCTGGCTGAGGGATTGATAGCCAAGAGAGGAGTTACTGTTCCTATTTCAGAGAAGAAGGGCAGCAATGAAAGCACACTCACGTTGTGTGGGGGACAGGGTGTCCTCATCTTTAAGTATGGGTGAATTTTGCGAATTTGCAGTACGCGAATTTGTGCAAAAGCATACTCGCGGTTCGCAAAATTCGCGAGATTGCTGATTTTTTTATTTTTGCGAGTTTGCAGGATTTTTTTCACCGCAGCTACCGTTAAGTTACCCATGCGGTCATATATGGGCACGGCCATCTTGTTTTCACTGTCCACGTTGCGTATTTCCATTTCCGGGCGCTAGTTGCATGCTCGCATTGTGCATTTCCTGTTGCGGGGCGCAATTGCGTGTTCGCGTCCGTTTTTGCGTGCTCGCGGGGAAAATATCGCGTGAACTTACCCACGTGGTTGTAATGGGTGCGGCCATCTTGTTTTTCATTCATTGCTATGGTTCTGGGCATGCCTTTCTATCCTGCTTTAATCTTTGTAATCTTTTGTTTGTTTGAACTTTTTTTATCTCTTTTACTCATTATCTATCTCTCTATTTTGGAACATCTACATTTTGTATTTTTTTCTACTTTTTGTTACTTTAATAACAACTTTTTTTAGCTCTCTCTTTTCTTTTATTTACTTTTTTTTCCCTAATCTTTCCTATTTTTCCTTTCTTTAACCCAGGACCATGGAAAAGGGAGCCTGCAAGTCCAAGGGGAAGAGTCCCGCACCCCGCAGCCGGCTCCCTTGTGGGCGTTTAAGGGGGGAGTCTGTAAGTCCTAGGGAGATCTTCAGCGCAGTGGAGGTGGCTGCACTGGTATTCTTTGTGCAGCGCCACATCCCCAAGACCTTGGCAGCAGGCGGCAGGCCCGGTACCGGGTACGGCCTCCGGGAGCGTCGCCAGGTATGGGGTAAGGTGTGCCGGGCCATGTATCGGGAGTCAGGGGTCCGGCGCACCTACAACCAGGTGACGCACAGGTGGTCCGACATACTGGACCGGGAACAAGACCTGCTCGACCTGCTTGGCGTCAAGATCCCTGGGCTTGGTGAGTAATAGTAGCTAATTAATAACTACTTTGTTTTCTTCTGCTCTGTGTTAAATTGCAAATATATGTTTTTTTCCGAAGAGCAAGAATACTGCCGATTACATTGCAGGTAAATTATGTTTCAAAAGCTTCTGTGATTGCAGGTGCTTGCTGTGCTCATTTGGCCTGAGTGATTATGTATGAGTGTACTTTGCAGAACTGCGTAATGCTAGAGAGACTAGAGACTCAAGTCCAGCCCTTCCTTTGTACTCCTGCCACTAAGAAGAGATAGTGGTGGTGGATTGATAGGTTGAGTATATTATGACGCGGTATTTAGTAGGACATTTTTTAGTGGTCTGCAATCATGACGGACTGTGTCTGTCACTTTGCGTGCTGCTGAGTGCTGCCAGTCCTAGTAGAACCTTTTTGTAGTTGGTTTAGTGAGTTACATAACTTTCCAAGCAGACGGTCCGCGAATTCAGCAATACTAATATCCTAGTAGACCACAACAGATAGGACAATAAATTTAGTGCAATTGTTGTTTATTTCCCCCGAAATAATTTATTCTTTTTTTGAAATGTTTTTGAAATGTTTGATTTCGTTGACAACAATCATCCATGTTTGTGTCTTTCTTTCATGCACATCAGCTCCTCCCAGAGGCTAGAGGACAGAGGTGGCGGTGGTGGCGGCGCCTGCAGAGCAGGAAGGCCAGGATCGGTCCACCGAGGGCTCTCCTGCTGGCCCCAGTAAGTTTTCCTGTTAATATTAATAATTATACTTCCCTAACTTTTACAGCACCTATTTATTCCAAACGTTCATCATAATTCTATTTTTTCCTAAATCGTCTTTGATCTTCTTGTAGACTGTTTCTAAATTCTTATCCTGTCTCTACTATATGACTCTCTGTGCTACTACTATTTATTATTATTAGTCTGTCTGTGTATCTAGCTAAGCTTGCACAGTTGGCAAAAGGTGTTAAACAAAACTCCTATTCAACAATAGCTCTAGGCACTGAGTGCAGTCCTCTGGGTTGTCCATAATGAGTATTGAAGTCTTCTTAATGTTTATGCTTTGACAATTCCCAACAATAAAATGTCAATGGCCACCAAGAATAAGATACTAGTTTACTTTTTGATTGGATAGGAGGACATACTACTTCTGTTGCAGGGACTATTTTGCACATACAGAACTATGGACATCAAATAGGGCATTGGTGATAATAGGCGCAGTTAGACTTTCCACATACCTCAGTCATAACAGAAGTTGAACCCACAATCTCCTTACTGACTAGCTAGTGTGTCAGAGTCATCATTATTTAGCTCCTAAATGCAGCGATGATACCCAATGATTATACAACCATGAGCATAAGACTACGGAGTCAGAGTCCCGACCTCTCAGAGTCACGGAATCATGCTTGCAAATTGCAAATCCTTTCGCTCACTCACTCATGACCAAAAACCACAGTCTATGTAAGTTTTAAAGCTTTATTAAAAGTAAAACAACTAGCTCTGTGTGTACTCTGTATATTAATTTTCAATTGTGCATTATATAAAAACATTTATTAAAATCAACTTCATAGAAGAGAAACGGTGAACTCTTGAAAACTGAACAGTGGCTGATTTTACACATTAATTGTGGGAGACCCCTCACCTGGTTGAAACTTAAAGTATTGGTGGTGATGATGATCAGTAACATATTGCTCTTGTTCGTAGAAGGGAAGCTTCTGTCTGTTATGAGAAAAATGGTGCGTGTTAAAAAGCAAGCATTCATCAGTTGTGCCAAAATTTGTAGCATGTTCTGGCTAAGCATAAATAAAAACACCCTCCCCTTCCGAAAGGGGAATTTTTAGTTTAGACTAGAGAGTCACAAATAATTAAATTTGTTTATAGTAAAGAAAAATTCATTCCTAGACAAAATAGGGAGTGGTGTATACAGTGGCGTCACTAGGGGGGTGCGGGGGGTGCGGACCGCACCGGGTGTCACCCCATCTGGGGTGACACCAATCTGGTCAGTCAGTGACGCTGGGGCTTAGTGCGTGCAAGCCTCAAGCGCACACCACCCAAAAAAATAAATTACTGCTACTGTACTACTGCAGTCAGTGCAGTGAGTTTGTTTAGTCACTGCAGCAGCACCTCGCCACGCACGCACCAGATGCATGTGATGATGATGCTGGTCTCTGGTGCGATTCGGATGCGCCGTGCGGCCAGTTCCTGCACCCTTCAACAGGGTCAAATGCTAATGAATATTAGTGAGATAAGGGGGTGTCTCGGGGGCCCCCTCTCCCCATTCTGCTGAGGGGCCCCATCATTTTGCCTTCTACCACCACCACTGCATGCATAAGGGAAGATGCCAGTGAAGGGGTTTCTCGCAAGAGGAATGAAAAAATACTTTGAAATAAAAAAAAGTCTGCTTCTGCAAAGCCTGAGAAAAGTAACTCGCTATTTTGTTGGAGGTGTCTGTGAACGTTACGTCTGTGGAAAACATGACGCTGCTAGTATAAGGCTTTTGAGAAACTGTGTAGTATTTCATTCATCAACTTAGCAGACTTTTTTTTAGTTTTGCCTCTCATGGGAACGGGAGCCTGTGTGAAATCTTTACTGCGGTATAAAGTTTGTGTCCCAATGTTTACCTTCTCTATATTTGGACTCAATTGTTCCATGGTGGCGGTATGCCCGTGTGCACAGATGGCGCATGCGTTTATTGGCAGATTTAATGTGCCATTCTCGTACAAATGTTTCCAGATTGATGTCTTCGTGATTTTCATTAGGGATCCTATGTGCCATTAAAACATTTGTAAATCAATTTGGTTGGATCAAAAATGAGAATCAGCCTGCTGCGTGCTTAAAATTGACCCTGCATGGGGTGGTGGTGACCTGTTGGCATGCTACCTAGCCAAAAAGCATTATAACTGTTTTTTATTTGGACAAAATGCAACACCCTGACTTAAAGAGAGTGGTATGGTCCTTACATTTCCAGTTTCTTTGTGCCTTTGGTTATCTATCACTTTGGATATGTCTCGGGACTGACGTGTGTGGCAGTGGGACCGTTTCATGCCACCTCATGGCGAAGCAAACTTACTACTGTTAAAACTATTCCCTATCCTAGAGTGCCCCCCAGTGTAATGCGTTGTAATGGTTTTTCGTTTTAAAGTCTGCGTTGTAATAGCACTGCGTGCTAAAAGTTGCGTTATAAAGGCTGTTCACCAACCCTATGCATGCAGGTAAACCTAGTTGTGCATTGATGCTGGGCCCTGCCCCAGCATGGCTCATGAGTTCAGTAAACCCTCCTTGAGTATCGCAAACCCACAGCAAGTTTCTGTGACCCATACCTCACCATGTGAGGTTCTGTGGTCCTAACCTATGATGGCAAACCCCCAATGGTGAGTTATGGGTTGAAGTTCACCATGGGTTTGTGGTACTCTGGCGTAAAGCTTGCCTGGTTGATGGATCTTTTTCAGGATTCGCATTACATTGAAACCAGAAACAGTGTCTGCAGTAAAGGTACTCAGTCAAATACTGAGGACAGCAGACGCCAATTTAGATGTCAAGATTCCATGAATCCTGAAAGGATCCTCTGAAACGGCAACTCATTTTATTAATTTATTTTTTATTTAAACCAGCGATTTCCTTTGAGGGTCTCCCAATTAAGGTCTATAGGCCAGGTTGTACTCGCCTTACCCACTTAAGTGGCCTTGAAAACTTGAAATTGTTTCTCAGGACACCGGGGTTGTGCCCTGTATCCTGAAATATCAGCTGCAACAGAAATTTATCTTGCAGCCATTAACTCATTGCACTCTTATCCACTGTTCCAGCCAGGTTGCAATAACTTTACACTGCTATCCTGATAGTGAGTTGGCCTCTTCAGATGGATTTGACTTTACTACACAAATTTAACACTTGCCTACTGACTTTTGTAAAATGGTTTGTTTGTTTGATCTGTTTTTTTGTTTATGTTGAGGATTCATTTATGATGTAGCAATGCACTACATGGATGAAATTCTCAATATAAAAATGCAGGAAATATAGGAACTAAATTTACAAACGTTACTAAGGATTCTGTATGGTCCTGTATTTGCCATCTGTGTCCACTGGCAGACTCGGAGCGGAGGAGGTCCATGGGGTAGGTCGTGAGGGGGTGACACCATGAGTTACCCGCACCGGGTGACACCAACCCTAGTGACGCCACTGGGTGTATATGGCATCTAAAAATATAAAATGTATTTTCTAGGCGGAACACCATCGGCACAGCCCACCACCAGTGCTGGGGCCAGCGCGGAGGTGGTCACTCCAGGGGCGGATGCGGTGCCACCAGTGCCAGTAGGAACTGCTGCTGTGGGGGATGCCTCGGTAGTGGCGGGCAGTGGTAAGCTAATATATTTCTTACTTATTGAGATTGCAGAGTAGGCTCGCTGCAGAGGTGTATATGTTGTACAGTACAAGTACACTTTACTGTTAAGAAGACTTACAAATTTAGAACTAAGTTTTTGTCAACCAGGTAGAAGACAGTCACCCTTTGACTTCGCATTAGCAATACCATTAGCGGTGGGAGTTGACGAGTAACCAATGGCCTCCTCTAAATTTGACTCCAACTCAGCTGTGAAAGTTTTATCATGAAGCCAAGTCAGATCAGAGATGAACTTGATGGATGGGATGTACGAAAAGGGACAGAAGGGTGTAAGGAAGGACGATCGAGTTAAATTAATAACAGGCAAAGAATGATACGTGTTTTTGAATGCAGGCAGAGGTGGCTGGTAGGAATCTGATGCATGGCCGGTTGAAGCAAGGATGGGTGGAAGGAGAACGAAAAGAGGACTGCCTGGGTGGGTGAAACAGAAACTGTATGTGTGCGCAATATATCCTTTGGGTCAAATTCAAATGCAAGTCAAGCACGGATGCATTGGTGGCGGTTTACAAAATAAAATAAAAAGGGTGTTTTCGGTGAGAAAAAGTAAGGTTGGTCCAGTTGAGACATTAAGAAGAATGATTGACATTTACTTTGAATGGATGGATGCCTGGATGGTATCTTCCTCATAGATAGCATAGGTGTATGTAGAGTAGACAGAGTAGACGGTCACTGGATGAAGAGTGTTAGTTTGAAGAGCATGTAACACCGCACCATCGTGCCAGAGTAGGAAAGCAGAGGAAAGTAGAAGTTGTAATTTTTCAGAATACTCCCTTGACTAACAGTAGTTTGCAAGCACATCATTTGTGTATCTATATTGTATAGTTCACATTATCAAGTCAAGTAACAAGTGCCTTCCTCCGGCGATTACGGGACCACTCACAACCTATGTTAATAATTTTTTTTCAGCTCTGTCATTCCTGTGTGGCCTATCGGTGTTCACTCAATCAATAAAAACAAAGCACCTAAAGTCATCCCTTATATAAGCAAATATCATGTGAAGGGATAGATGATCATATTATCTTCTTCATTTTCCTTTTGTAGTATTCAGGGGCAGGGCAGGGTGAAAGTTAAATTAATTGAGCAGTAGCCCTTGTTGTAACTTGTAACAGAGTATGGCCAGTGCCACCCGTAATAGAAAAGTGAGAGCTTCTCCACCTGCATGTACTGGTAACAGTAACACGAGTCTGTGTCATCATGGCTTGCGTCTGTTTTTCTTGGGTGCTAGCTGACTGCGCTGGCATTATGCCGGCTTCCACAAGTTTACGTACTAATTTCGCTAAACAAGAGAGAAGAAGAAGACTGGTGTACTGTCTGAGTCTAATGTAGTGAGTACATAGTGCTAGTAGAATTCCTGAAACTCCCACTAATGTTAGGGCAGAGGCCAACGAAGTGGGAGGTTAGATAGATACATGCCACAAATGTTATGTACTGTGCTTGAAAGTTGCTAGTGCTACTGTGACACAACATTCTGTTGAATTATTTTGTGTTAATCTTAAAGAGTATTGGTTACAGTATTGTTTTCTTTCTTCATATAGATACTCCTTCTAAACTATCAAGGAAGGAGTTGGCTATACGGGCCAGGCGACGGAAGCTGGAGGCAATTGTCACAGAATATCGGCGCCTGGTGGCTCAGGAGGAGGAGGATGACTCACAGTCAACATCAACAGCTGCATCCTCCTCCACTGCCCCTGGGTCATACAGCCAGCGCAATCCTCCAGCGGTACGGCGCCGTGGTTCGGCAGCCACCCGCCGAGCAGCAAAACCAACAGTTGCCCCCCACAGTACCTGCAAGGCGCGTGTGCACCGCCTAACCCTGTGAGTGGCCTACCTTGAGTTGGAGGTGGAGAGGCAGAAAGTCCTGCTCAAGGCCCTCCGGAGAGAGCTGCGTGACCACCTGGCTACAGGACACCGCCGGCCAAAGTAGAGAGAGACTGCTCCTTGCCCCTTTTTTAAAGACCTTTGGGGGGGGGGGTGGGAATTGGGTTTTGGGGTTTTGACTTTTGGGGAAATTTCATAGACATTGGTTGGGGTTAGGGAGGGGGGTGGGTCGGGTCTTGTGGGATAGTTTATTTTTGTTAGGGTCGAAAAATAATTATTTATTTTCCACTTAAACATAGCATACGCGTTTTTACTGTTTTGTGGGGGAGGCAGGGGGGGTTAACTCTACGTTTGTTTCCTGAAACTTAACTGTCTGGTTGATTCAAATTGTCTAAGTAATCGCCCAAATTTGTACAAAAGTGCCACTGACAGAGTTAGTGAATTCAATTGTCCTACTACTTTACTAGTACTACCGTCAGTCTCTTCTCTCCTCCTACTCCATTATTCTTCCTCCCCCAAAATGCTTATCTTACCTGTGATTCGTGTTTGAGAATAGGGCTAGGCACAGGGCTGGCTGCATGGCAAATGGCGATTAAGGTTGGCTATGGAATCCAGGACGGATGAAATAGCATCGTTGTGGTAGTAGTAGTAGTGGTACACACTGGCAGTAGCAGCATATGAAAAAAAAGGAAATGAGACATTGAGTGGCCTGAGAGGAGCATTAGAACAGTACGATAGTACAGTACACAAGAACAGTGCCATAAATTGTAGCCTAAGCAATGCTAAAGTATTCAATCAAAAGTTAACTACTAGTTGCGTGGATTATGGCTACTACAAGAACTAGTACTGAAGGACACAGCAGGATAAGCATTCGTCACGTGTAGGAGGATGTTGTTGATGATGAATCCACTCGATGGCGGACATGAAATTCTGAATTGATTTGCAAATACTCATGGATGTGTGTCAAGCAGAATAAGAATATATCCTCGGATTCCTTGACCTGCCTTGAAATTGATTTTCTGTTGCTTTTGACCTTATCCTCCCCAGCAAGCGTGTGAAATTATTGGTGTCATTTAGTCACACCTCAATGAAAACCACACAGCCCGGTGGGAGAGGGTTAGGGTTTGAAAAATGGATGGGAATGGGGATTTTTGGGAACGTTTTTTGGAGAGAGAAAAAAAACACAGCATGGACAAACAACAAAGGAAGAAAAACAAATCTTTGGATACGAAGATATCCATAAATCTTTTAAGGGACATAAAGGAAGTGCATGCATGAAGTTGTTTGCTAAATGGATGGTTACGTTACTGAAAAGTAGTACTTCCTACAACTTACTAACTAGTACTAAACAATTAGACAGTACAGGGCTGCAGTAGTTACGCAATTTCACTTGCCTATCTGCCCTCAGAGAGAATAAACACTTAGTAGTACATTACATGAGTTTTAAAAATAGCAAAGAAACTTATCAAATAGCTTTAGGGATGAATTTGAAGCAGAGAGCAAACGCACAGAGTCGCACTCATAGAAGTTCACAACAATAACATTATTTAAAAGATAAGGACAAGTGAAGTGGATAGTGTAACTGTAAGTTGTAGTTGTCCTGGTCAAATTGGGAAGTTGCATGCATCCAGCCATTCCTCTTATTCGCGGTACTCCTCCATTCCATCGGGCGCTCCGTTGATCAATCTTGGTGACCACACTGTCCACTGCCTGCCTGGCGGATGCGGAATTGCGGATTGCTATGGTAAGCCTGAGTTAATGTTTTTCCCATCGCACAGGGTAAGTGCCGGCCTGTAATTGTGGATGGAAAAACAGAAAGGGATATTAAAACAACCCGGAGGAAAAATATAAGGTACGGTGTGTAGTGCAAAAATAACACTTTCACTTTCAGAGGTGACAGTATTGCACACATGCATCATTTCTAAAGTGCCTACTCTGAGTCTCTGTTTCCAGGATAATAATTAGCACACAGCAGGCCAGGGCCATGCAGAGGGTCAAGGCAGGCACCACTGAGTGAACCAACCTCCATGAGGCATAGCTCTTTAACACAGACAGACAAAGCAGATCTAATTTTATACAGCAAGCCACATAGCCGCAATTTTACATGAGCCGCTGTCTGGACTCTGGCATAACACTACACTGGCTCAACCACTCCATACTAGACAGACATGTAGTTCTGCTGTAGTTGTTGTTGACTTGTTTACCTGTTTGCCACTCACGAAATGGCCATAGTTCTTCCGTAAATCGACGATGAAGATCCATCCATCCCAGTGAGTGACTGTAAAGATATTATGTAACTTTGGTCATCATGACTCATCATCATCATGGTGTTGGCAAACTCAATGTTGTTCATGCAGTCACAGTCTACACATAGTGAGTCCAAGGGCATTTTCCATATTAAAAAATGCAACGTGGTGGCCCCTGCAGTAGAAGTACAATTTGCATTAAACAAGGTAAACAGAGTAGACTTGAGTTACATTAAGGGGCCCATTACGATGTCGGGCGGATTGCACCCGCCAGGCTGGCGGTAGCCACCGCCAGCCTGGCGGGGGCAATCCGCCCAACATCGTTGCACTAAAGACCCCCCGCCATATTAGGATGGCGGGGGGACCTCGGCGGACGGAAAGACCGTCTGCCGCTTTTCCGCCCTGGTCGCCTTGCGGCCGGGGCAGAAAAGGAATAAATGGTGGCGGTGTCTATCAGACACCGCCAGCCATATTATGATGGGCTTCCTGACATGCTTTTCCGTGGTGGCAATGCTGCCACGGAAAAGCATGCGGAGACTCCCTGCGGGGGCCCGTTGCGGGCCCCATTGGAGTCCGCGCGGTGCCTGTCATGTTGTGCTTTGAAATGCACAACGTGCATTTTTACCATTGTGGCGGGCGGCGCTTTCTGCACCACCCGCTGCAATGGTAAAATTACAGGATGCGCCCGCCTGTGTGGCGGGCGCATCCTAATGCTCAAGGCGGGACCGCTGCTCCTATGGCGGGCGGTCCCGTTTTGCACGAGGACGGCGGGCTGGCAAATTCCACCCGCCATCCTAATGACCCCCTTAGTGTGTAAAAGATTAAATAATAACAGAACACATAGGATTCATTTCATGCACAACAAACAAACAGCAATTGCTTTCATCAGAGCCAGACAGCCAGTGTTGTCCAGTGCATGCCATCTCATCATTCATTACCTGTTCCGCTTTGTGTCAGCATCTTATTCTTAAGTGAAGGGCCACAGGGCAGCCTCTCGTGTCAATTTCAGAAGTAACAGTCAGCATAGTCAGTCATTCCAGTCCCACTTCTTTTGAGGGGACTCGTCTACAAAGGGACAGTTTCTTGATTCTGCGTAATCCGGCCATCTGCCTAGAGGGAAATTGATAGGGGGAGTCTGAAGGAGGAGGATAGAGGAGCATGACTGAGTTGTGAACTTGTGAACAGGGTTGACAGTGGCAGTGTCTACCCGTTCTACTTGAGAACAGACAGTCTGTACCAGGTCAGGTACATAGGAAACCGGGAACAGAAGCATTTAATACTTGTTTTATATTTTTAAATTGCGTCGTGTGGTTGATTCTAATAACCATTCGCTTGACCTGTACATATTTTGTATATTGGTGCGCATGCTTTGTAGTGCATTTTGGGGTGATTTAACAACTTACCTGCACTCTGCTGTCAGTGCTCGATACTGCAGCCTGCCCGCCCCGGTCCGACTCGGCAATTATTGCCGTAGAGCGGAGGGCGGACAGGCAAGAGCCTGACAAACTTCCTCACTTCCGCTAGTGGATCAGGTAGCGGTCTAGCCTCCCACAAGGAGGGGCTATTTAGGCAGCGAGGAGCTGCGCGCTGTCCGTGGATAGGGTTGACAGTGGCAGTGTCTACCCGTTCTACTTGAGAACAGACAGCCTGTACCAGGTCAGGTACATAGGAAACCGGGAACAGAAGCATTTAATACTTGTTTTATATTTTTAAATTGCGTCGTGTGGTTGATTCTAATAACCATTCGCTTGACCTGTACATATTTTGTATATTGGTGCGCATGCTTTGTAGTGCATTTTGGGGTGATTTAACAACTTACCTGCACTCTGCTGTCAGTGCTCGATACTGCAGCCTGCCCGCCCCGGTCCGACTCGGCAATTATTGCCGTAGAGCGGAGGGCGGACAGGCAAGAGCCTGACAAACTTCCTCACTTCCGCTAGTGGATCAGGTAGCGGTCTAGCCTCCCACAAGGAGGGGCTATTTAGCCCTCTCGTCGCCCTGAGCGCGCAGCGGTCGCGCGCAGGGGAGCGCCTGAGGACGCGCCTGAGACAAGCCAGAGAGAAGCCCGTCTGTGCCCGTCCGTGCCAGGACGGGGCCAGGGGCAGGAGACCATGGCTGTCTCGCCTACCATCATGAGAATACCTGATGTGGGCCGCATAACATATTCACCACAGGTACTACGTGACTTATGTCCTAGCATGTCCGACACATGTGCTGTCACTACCCATTTAAATTTAGAAGGTCCTTTTACTTGCCCTAACTGTTTTACATATTTTAGTTCCGAGCTGGTGGTCAAGAGCTCCCTGCGAATGCCAGCGGCAAGGCCTTGTTTAACACCCAATACCGGCCAAATAAAGACTGTCAAAGGTCCCGCTCCTATGGGAAGTAAACATTTGTTATGTAATGTGCGTTCATTACCAAAGCACGCTTCACAGGTGTGGGACCTGATATCCACAGAGAAGCCTGATCTCTGTTTTTTAACGGAGACTTGGCTCAAGCCTCATTCTGTCCCAGCCATCACTTTAGGCATTCCAATGGGCTATAAGATCTCTAGACTGGACCGCCCACATAAAACGGGGGGAGGAATAGCTATTGTATATAGGGAGGAGCTAATGGTTACTATACTGGAGGAAATTAGCTCTCCTCTGATGGAATTAATGATTTTTAAACTTAGCTCCACTTCAGGGGAGAATAGAAGGGGTGCGGTTATATACAGACCCCCAGGCCCGAGTCGGGATTTTTCAATTGCACTTATGGAGGCTTTGGCCCCATTTGTTTTAAATAACCAGAATTTCCTATTAGTGGGGGATTTTAACTTCCACAGTGAACTGGAGACATGTATGGAGGCCAGAACACTTTTCACTGATATGGAATACCTAGGCCTGAGAAAAATGAATCAGGGACCTACACATGAGGCAGGCCATACGCTGGATTTAGTGTTTTCCAATTCATTTTTAAATATGTGCTCATCCCCCACTCAAACAGAATGGACTGATCATTTCATTTTAAAATTTTACACTAATCCCATGTGTAAACCTAGCGTACCAACCGCTTTGGCGACCAAAAGAAGACCATGGCACAAATTGACACAGGATACCTTTCGAGAAGCCTATCAAGCCCCCATAATTAATGAGCAGGAGGGAACAATGCTAACTGAGCTCAATCGCTTTTCTAATGCTGTTAACGAAGCAATTGATAGTACCATACCATTTAAAACGTATAAACCCCGCCAAGCAGCCAGACAAGAAGTCTGGTACTCAGAAGACCTGAGACACATGAAACAAAAAACCAGGAAGCTCGAAAAAGTGTGGAGACACTCTCGGAAGCAGGAGGACAAACAATGCTACCTAACATCTCTTAGATCCTATCACAAGGCAATTAGGATGGCTCGGAAAAGTCACATTGCGATGCAACTTGCAGAGGCTGGGAAGGACTCTAAAGTCCTTTTTCAAATCCTGCAAACTTTTACCAAACCTGTAGCATGCGAGACGGCGGAGATTGCTTCCCAAGAACTATGCGATGGGATCTCTTCCTTCTTCATGAAGAAGATTGATATAATCTATGCTAAGATAATGGCCACGAAATCAATGGAAGTGGCTGATCTCAACAACCCCTCTCACAACAGTGTACAGCTAAATACACAGGCCAATCGTTTAAAAAACTTTCCCCTTATTTCTTTGGAAGAAGTCCTTTCCCTTATAAAAATAATCAAGAGCGGTAGTCCGCAGGACACTGTTCCCGCCCGTATCATGCCTATGCTGGCCGATACTCTTGGCCCAGACATCCAGAAACTTATCAATCTGTCATTAAGCACGGGAGAAGTTCCGAGAGATTGGAAACGGGCATTGGTAAGACCGCTAAGGAAAAATACCACCATTCCTTGGACGGATCTTGCCAACCTGCGACCCATCTCTCTCCTTCCCTTTATGGGCAAGATGATGGAGAAGTTTGTTAATGGACATCTGTCCAGATTTGTTGAGGAGACACATGGACTGGATCCCTCCCAGTCGGGTTTCAGGCCTAGACATAGCACCGAGACCACCTTGCTGTCAGTCGCAGACGATCTACGTATGTACCAGGATGGGGGTTATTCCGTCATCCTGGTTCTGCTGGATTTGTCTGCGGCGTTCGACACCGTGTCACATGACATCATGACCACCAGACTTGTTAACATCGGTCTGGAAGGTGTAGCTCTGGCATGGGTGAGGAGTTTCCTGACAGATCGCACCCAGACTGTCACCCTGGGTGCTTATCGGTCAGAGGAGGTGGGGATCTCAAAGGGGGTGCCACAGGGTTCCTGCTTAAGCCCGACCCTGTTTAATATCTACGTGGCACCCCTGGCAAACATCATGAGATCCCATGGGTTCATCCCAATGTCATACGCGGATGACACCCAACTCCTCTTCCCGTTTAAACATCTTACGGATACGGTCAGGAACTCTTTCTCCTTGGGGATGAAGGCAGTGGCTCACTGGATGGCATCAAACTTCCTGCAATGCAATGTGGCAAAAACGGAGGTGATGCTATTCGGTGAGGCAAAGCTCCTATGGTCCCCAGACTGGTGGCCGCAAGACCTTGGCCCAGTCCCGGAGCCAAAGCAGGTGGTAAAAAATCTCGGTGTGCGTCTGGACCAGGAGCTCTCTCTAAAACAAAACAGCAATCAAGTGGTGGGCTCATGCTTCCACGTTATTGCTATGCTGAGGAAGGTCTTCCCCTTGCTCCCTGACTCAACTAGGAGAACGCTAGTGCAGGCCCTTATACTGAGTCGACTGGACTACTGCAATGGGATGCTCCTATCAGTAAACGAGGGAGTCATTGCGAGATTGCAGGTAGTCCAGAACACGGCAGCCCGTCTTGTTCTAAATCAGCCCCCCCGTACACCATCGAAGCCTCTTCTGAACACCCTACATTGGCTTCCTGTCAAACAAAGGGTGAAATACAAGATAGGCTGCACCATACACAGAAGTCTCCAGAACAAAGGCCCAGAGTATCTGAACAATAGATTCTCTCTTTATAAACCGGTTCGATCCTTGAGATCCAGTGAACAAGGCCTTTTACAAGTTCCAAGAGCCAGAAAAACCAGACAAGGTGGAAGAGCTCTGTCCATCGCTGGACCAAGATTGTGGAACAGCCTCCCTCTCTCATTGAGACTTTGTCAGGAATATCTCCCTTTTAGGAAACAGCTAAAAACCTTCTTATTTCCTAACTAATGACATCTGTTTACCAACTGTTACATGCTGAAAGGTTCTCAAAAGCGCGGAGATATTCCTTCGGGAGATGATCCTAGCGCGATACAAACCCGCAAATAAATAAACTTCAGGAATGCAGACAGCGGCACCTTCAATAAGGAAATAAGACGAAGACAGTGCTGCTGATGGATTTGTTGGGATTAGAGTTTTGTTGTGCTAAAAGTTGCAAAATAAAGAAAGACACACAGAAATAAAAGTAAATAAGGACGGAAACGAAAAAAAATGTAAGTATTTTAAGCCTAGGTGTCAGGGAAGTAGAGCTCGTCCTCAAGCTCTGTGAATTGAAACAGGAGTAGGTCAGTCAACAGAGAAGAACTTCCGTCACCTAAGTCGGTGTCCCCTTCTTCCTGTGTGGATTCACGTATTTTGTAATCTGGTGGTATGAAGTGCTGATTCATTTTTATCATTGTTAACCTCTCCACATTTTTGGGCGAGAGGCGGGTCCTTTTTGAAGTTACAATGGCACCAGCAGCACTGAAAACACGTTCAGAAGACACGCTTGTGAGTGGGCAAGCCAAATAATTTATAGCCAGCTTGGTGATCAGTGGCCATTGAGGCCGTTTCCCATACCAATACACCAATGGGTTCTGATCAAAGAAGACCTCTGTTGGGTCATCCATATAGGCCTGCACCATCCACTCAAGGTCCTCCAGGGGTGCTCCACTTTGCGTACCATCTGCTGCCTTTGCATCAACACTGGAACAAGCAAACCCTTGATGAGTTATCCAATCCGCTTCCGACAATATTATGGCTGGGCCTGGTGCAGGTGATGATGATACGTTGCTAGTGTCGGTAACGGCTCTGAGGGAAAGTGACTGACTTCGGCCACAGAAGTGCACTTTGACGCTGGATGGCCTGCTGCTTCAGTAGTACTTGTGGTAGCTCCTTCAATTTCCTGCCACACTTTTTCGAACCGAGTGGCTGACAGAGCTAGCCAATGTTTGTACTTGGAAACATCTGCTTCAGAAAAAGGAATGAATGTATTGCTGGCCAGTGCCTTTTTGTACCGTGGATCCAGAATAGTGGCACAAATGTAATGTTGTTCAGAATGTATTGCTTTAAGCCTTGCATTGTCAACTAGGCGGCTTAATAAGCTCTCCGCCAACTGATATGCGTCCCGTTTTTCAGCATCAACTCGGAACGTTGAAGACACCGCCTTCAGTTGGTGCTCTAGTATGCGCAACAATGGGATAGCTTTGCCCAAATACAGTCCTCCCTGCTGACTTCATGCGTGGACACCTCAAAAGGACGAAGCATGTCTGTCAGGCTTTTAACTAGGTCCCATTCCTCCACCTCTAGCCTCATGTCTTTCATAGAAGCACCCCGTGCGTGAAAGACATACTCATTGATTACCAAGTACTGCTCAAACAGACGCTCAAGCATGTAGAAGGTTGAGTTCCAACATGTTGCCACCTCCTGGATGAGTCCTCTGACTGGCACTCTACGGTCATGTTGAATGATCCTCATCTGCTTCCGGGCCTTAAAAGAATGGCTGAAATGTGTGCAGATTCTTCGGCAGGTTGTCAGTAACTTACTGACTGTATTTTCTTTTTTCAAGAAATCTTGAACAATAACGTTAATGGTGTGCGCCAAACACGGCACTCTGAAATAGCCACCATCAGCCATGGCCTTAACTATATTACTGCCATTATCCGTGGAAACATAACCAATCATGCGCTTTCATTGCTGCAGCCATTCAAAGACCTTACTGTTAAACTCCTCCAAAATGTTTACAGCAGTATGAGATTCCTCCATGGCAAACATGGCTACTGTTGCATGTTTCTGAGTAGCTTGAAAAATTGTGACACTGTCAACACCTGCAGCTATCTTCTCTCTAACCCCCGCAAAAGAGACCCAGTGTGCAGTGATGCACATGTAATCAACGGCTTGGCAATTGGTCCACATGTCTGTTGTCAGGTGGATAGTGTGAACAGCACTCTTCTGCAAAGCTGCCCCAATCACGTCCCGCACATCTTGATGTAGTGCTGGAACCGCAACTCTGGCAAAATAGGACCGGCTAGGAACCTTCCATTTAGGGCAGACTGCTGCCACAAATTCTCGAAAACCCACCCCTTCCACGAAAGAAAAAGGGAGAAGGTCCAGTCCTAACATTTTAGCCAGCATTGCATTATACAGACGTGCCGTTGGGTGGTTGCTTTCCAATGGCACCTCCGATCAAAACATGCTTTTAATGGCGGTCTGGGCCGTTTTCAAATGTGATGATGATCCAGACTTCTTCAACCCAGTTAGGCTCATTGATATACTTTTTCGCATTGGTGTCTCTACCAGACTCTTACTGTGCCTCCTAGATGTTGCTGGGGTAGAGGGTGTGGGCGCTACCACTGCAGTGCTGCTGCCAGGGGTACTGTGTGTACCAGAAAAATATGTCTCTCACTTCTTCACCTCCCCCCTGCACGATCAGCTCCTCGTCATCAGATGCAATCTCAATGGCTACATTTGGATTTCTACTTTTGGCTTTCCGGATGTTACTTAGGTGCGCCTCCCACTGGATGCTGTGGTGTTTTTGGAGATGACCTCTCTGGCCTCCGGTACCATAGTTGGTACCAAGCTTACCCCGACTAACTACTTGTTTACAAATCAAACAAATAACTTGGTTTCCGCCTTTTTGCTAATACTAAAGAAGTCTGAAACAGGGGAGTTGAGATTTCTGGTGGTGGTGGTGGAGGTGCCACTTTCAATGCCAGATGAAGTGGAGGATGGACTTGGCGGTATTTGACTCTGTTGTGCACTTACAGCACCACTACCTGAGGTAATGGAGGTGGAGCTGGATGGAGGTCCCTGCCGGCCCTTCTGAAGAGAAAATATGGAAGCTGTAGGTCGTGTTGGTATAGTAGTTACCTGAGTTGGTGGTGGTACCAGTGCCATGCCGCCCACATTCTGCGCAGCATTTCGGGATAGGGTAAAAATGTCTGTCTGCTGCATGCCCGCTGGGGCTGGAGTGACGACTGTGATGACTGGGTCGTCATCATCAGACTTCATCAGCAGCAGAATGTACCACTTCTACTTCTTCTTTGTCATCACCCATAACTGAAAGCCTTGCGGGAACCTTCCTTTTACCTAGCTTTGTCGGCTCATGGCATGCCTCACTCTCAGACTGAATTGGTGGGTGCCAATCAAGATCTAGATTATAAGAAGGAAGGAGGCTTGAGGAAGAAGTTGTACTAGCCCTCCTTGACCTTTTCCTTGCTGGGGATCTGGAAGACAATGGATCATCAGGAGTGGCTTGCTCGGCTGATACCTCTGCATGAATCTCGATTTCCTGATGTGCCGCTACTTCTGGAGGAACAAGTATTGTGGGCCGTTGTGCCTTTCCTTGTGCCTCTCCTTGTGCCTCTCCTTGTGCCTCTCCTTGTGCCTTTCCTTGCGCCTCTCCTTGCGCCTCTCCTTGCGCCTCTACTTGCGCCTCCACTTGCGCCTCTACTTGCACCTCTACGTGCTCCTCTCCTTGCTCCTCTCCTTGCTCCTCTTCTTGCGCCTCTCCTTGCGCCTCTCCTTGTTGCACCTGTGGTTGTCGTTGCGGCTGTGGTTGAACAATCGTCAGATGAGTTACACCTTGCTTTGATTGGATGCTACTTTGCGATGAGTCAACGCCAACATCACTGGTCACTGGTCGATGGTGAAAGAGCAATTAAAGTGGCTGCGTCTGCGGCACTCATGGGATTGGGCCTAACTTGGCGTGGTGGCACTGAGACCAATGAAGCGGAGGTGCTGCGCCCAGCTTGGTCCCCGGCGGACACCGCTACTGCAGGCGTAGTTTTTTTTCCCCAAAAAAAGTGTCGGGCGGCACACCAGTCTCCTTGGTAAGTGGCGCCACTTGCTTCTTCTGCTCCTTCTTACTGGCAGTGGCACTGGCAACTTTCTTTGTAGAGGAGCTACAGCCACCTTTCTTTGGGCCCATCTTCTTCAGATGTCAGAACAGCAGGACACAGGTGCACGAGTTGCACAGTTGTCTGTGGCCACACGTGACGTCACGTGACGTTGTGCACACACCGCAGCAGGACTTCTTCCTGGCACTACAACAAGTGATGATGATGAGGATGATTCCTGGTTCTCAGTCTTTGTGCTCCTAAAAGCAAAGAAGCCATTCATAACCCTAGGCCTACTGGCCCGCAAGCTTGCCGGCCTATGGCAAAAACTGCCTGGCCTCAATATGCCCCTCACACCCACATGGCCAGGCCCTGGACCAGGCCCCAACAACACCCAACAAAATCGTAATACACACAAAAATCACCCCAATCCAATTCCATCCATGACCTAAGTGATGTAAATTCCAGAGAGCCCACAGAAAGACTTGGTCCATGCACCACTGACTACCCCTGTGCATAATGGATGAAAAGAAGGCAGACTGGGTGCAGGCCTATGGCACAAAGCACACTGCCTGGCTTTAAAATGGCCCCTAGACCCCCACCCACATGGCCAGGCCCTGGACCAGGCCTCAAAATGGCCCCCACCCACATGGCCAGGCCCTGGACTAGGCCCCAACAACACCCCAAAAATCGAAATACACACAAAAATCACCTCAATCCAATGCCATCCATGCCCTAAATGATGTTTAAATTCAAGAGACTCCACAGAAAGACTTGGTCCATGCACCACTGAGTACCCCTGGGCATAAAGGATGAAAGCAAGGCAGACTGGGTGAAGGCTTATGGCACAAGCACCACTGAGTACCCCTGGGCCTACTGGCTAGTGTGGCTTTAACATGCACCCCAAAATTTAAAAAAACTTCACACTCACACACCCTGAAGGATGTCATGCTTCATCATTGGGCTATGCTCCTCTTTGGGCCAGTGCTGCAATGCCCTACTGGTCCCCTAAAGGGTCTCTTTATCTGAGATCTTTTGATGAAACTGTATTGGTGTGTGGAGGTAAGTGGCCGTAAAGTTCTAATATGTACTTTAAAAAATGGCTGGAAGGAAGGTGAGAAATGTTATGAAGGTGATCCCTCTGTCATTGCTAAAAACAAAGTGAAAGGTGCTGCTATAGAGTATATTATGTCCCTTTGTAGCGAACTAAATTTTATATCCCTGATGGATATATTTTCCGGTCAACATGTTTCGCGCTTCTCTATTGTCTCTGGAGGAGATGCAGAGCGCTTCATCAGGACCAAACAGATTATGGAAGAAAAAGGTTACCAATGGCCTACTTTGATTAATTGCCACTGGACAGATAGGGAGAGTAGTATCTCTGAAACTACAAGAGTGAAAGAAAGGTACAGGTTGATATTAAAATAGTTATTAAGGGATGGGTTCAGTTCACTCTAGTATTTTGCTGGGTCTTCCATTGGCGGGCCAACCTACATTACAGGATCTGGAGAAATCACCCTACTGGTAACGCTTGACGTCTAAGCCCTATACACCAACATCCCACAGGAGGCCACGATAAGAGTAATTGGAGAAACTTTGAGGAAATATGATTCTTCCACACCACTACCTATCAACTTCATCCTAGAATGCACAGAAATGGCTCTAAAAACAACTTCTTCAAATTCCAGGACCAATTCTTCCAACAGACCCACGGGACATGTATGGGAAACACTTTTGCGCCTAGCCTAGCATGCCTATCCATGGCCCATTTTGAGGCCCAACATATCCAAACTGTAATGATTTCCAGGCTTGTTCCGCAGGAGCATCAGGAATCTGGAGAGTAGTCCTCAGCCTTCCCCTACGGCCTTCCGACTCTATCAGACTCTAGAGTATCGAATGGCACGTCAGGGGAAAACAGGGAAACAAAACAAGGAAAGGCGGGGAAATGACGGGTCTTGACGGTGGAACTTCAGTGTGGACACTTGATGAGGAGGCAGGCTGTAAGGGAAGGAAGATGTTACTACCTATACTTTGCTACAAAACAGTGTACATTACAATGCCTACATATATATATAGATATCACCTACCACAGCTAATAGTCTGGACTTTGAGATACCACTGGTGGGTAGATTTGGTGTCCGCTCTCTGTAGAACAAAAGGGCAAAAGAGTATAAGCACTCTATCCCACTCTATAATAGTATATAAAAGAAAGTGATATATGAATCTCACCACGCTTATCTTATCGAGAATACTTGAAAAGCACCAAACTCTATTCCAAGGTAAATGTGCGTGTGTGAGCCTTTATTCTGAAGTATGTACAAGGTATAATCTGCCAGAAAATATCACAGCTTTGTCAAATACAACATTAAACACATACAAGAATATAATAGAGGCAGCGCAACGCGCTGTTACCGTGATTCTAGTAGCTGAGCATCGAAACACACCATACACTGGTCCACGCAAGTGCCCCAAACAAAGAGTATTCCAAAATGCCAAAGGGAAGGCTGGTTGGGAGGTTCACCCAACGGGAGGCAGCTCCGGCCAGTGAACCTATATGTATATGCGGCAGGCAGTACCCGGCCGGACGACGGGGAAAGACCGGGCCCCGGGCGGAGCACCAGGAACAGGGAAATCTGGAATAGGCAGTACCCGGCCGGACAACGGGGAAAGACCCGGCCGTCGGGCGGAGCACCAGGAACAGGGGAGTATGAACGGAGAAAAGAAAAGGTAAAGCAAACACGAATTGCTCCAAACGTGTTTGTGGAGAAACCAAAAAGGAAACAGAAATGCCCCCACAAGGATGAAGAGTGTCAGCGCGATAGTAAGACCGCCAAGGAGGGCCGCAGGATACAACAGAACAGAACGCCCGCACGGAGGACGCGGAGAATCAGAACAGGAAACACAACCGACTAAAACCGGAAGTCAGGCAAATCATACGGGGAAAGAACACCCGGAAGTGGGAGCTTGACGCTAGAACGCAAAGCGGCATTCTGTTGAAGTGGTGCGTCTTATATAGTGACCAAGGCAATCAGGACTTCTTCGCGAGTGGGACCTCGGGGCATGACACAAACAGAAACCAACCCCTTCAAAGCAGAAATAAAGGAATGGCAATGGTACATAGACGATGTACTAGTACTATGGACAGGCACAGAGGAACGCTGCAAAGAGTTCCACTCCTGGATCAACCTACAGGACCCATTCCCTATCAATGTCATCTGAGGAAATGCCTTTCTTGGAGCTATTGATCACTCTAAAAGATGGAGTGATCACCACAAAAACTTACCGGAAACCAACAGACTGTAACAGCCTAATGCCATACACTAGCCACCATCCTAAAACCCTGAAAACCTACCTTATGGCTAATTCCTGAGGATGAGAAGAAATTGTAGCACAACCAGAATTATGAGATCCAGGCAAAAGACCTGAGCAGGAATCTTGAGAGAAGAAACTACCCACGAAAAATCATTAAAACAGTGAAAAAATGAGCACGCAATAACCATCGGGAAGCACTTGTAGAAACACACCAAAAAACGGGATGAAGGTATCACATGTATGACTACTTGCACACCCCAATCTAACCAAATAGAAAATATTCTGTTGAAACATTAGAACATTGTGAACACAGGCGAAATGCACCTGGAGCGTCCAAGATTTGCATTTAAGAGTACACAGATTTTGAAAGATCTTTTAGTCCACACAAGACCACAAAATAAACATTTAGAGGACCAAAGGATACTATGTGGCCTACCCATGGTCAAAGGCCATTATCCATGTGGTACCTGCAACGTATGCCCTCTCACCACCCACACCAAGAAACTACAACTCAATAATCAGCAATGGACACAAAAAAGACACACAAACTGTAACAGAAAGAACTGTGTATACATGGTAAAATGTCCCTGCCACCTTCTATATATAGGAATGACTACCAGACAAGTGAAAATAAGGGTCAACGAACATAGATGCAACATCCGTTGCAACAGAAACACTACCAAAATGAGTAGACATTACAGGCTACTCTTATAATGGGGAAGATATGAATGCCGTCATGGAGCCTAGGATAGACAGGGGGAGTGATTCCACCACGCAGGTTGAGGGGGAGCCAGTGCCGACCTTTGTGATGGCATTGGGCCTGACAAACTTGTGGAAAGAGAGCGAAAAGTAACAACCAAGGCACTTGAGTGACAAATTGATAATGTTGATGAAGGATTACACAAAAAGAGGAAGGAATGTAGGTAGGTCTGAATACAAATTTTATTACTGATTCGATTAAAAAAGGGAAATCACATACAATAATACAAATCATATATAACACAAGGACTTTAAAAAGGAAGAAGAATTTTTTTTAAAAAAACCAATGAAATCAGAACAAGAAACATACAAAACATATTTATAAAATCTCAAACAAATTGATTCTCAAACATAAAATGGGAAAACTTTATAAAACTGTGGCATTAGCTAATAAATTCTCTACGCGCGTTTCGGCGACCAGCGCCTTCTTCTGGAGTAGCAAAAACAACAAGTGATGGACTGAATGTGGATCAATGTCACACACTCCCCCAGTCAAAAGATCTGGGCCCAAATCCATCGTTGTTCTTCTGGAGTAGCCACTTGTATCCTGGTTAGTGAAAACAAAATAAGGGGGAAAAAATAACCAGATTAAAAAATATAATACTAACCTATAACATATTCATAAAAGGTTATCATCTATAAACAATTTAATAAACCCATTATGTAAATCGACCTACATTTTACATCACTTTCATATTGTCAAACATATACATTTTATTTATGCCTCTTCGTTGAGGACCTTCATTTCTTTGTGCATTTCACACCCAACGTACCCGGAGGGGGCGGGGGGGGGGGGGTTTGGGGTTTTGATGCTTGATATTAAACTGGAAATTTCATAGATGTTCATCAACATTATCAATTTGTCACTCAAGTGCCTTGGTTGTTACTTTTCGCTCTGTTAATCCCTGACCTAGGACTTACAGTATCAATTCGTTCAGGGGGTCCTTGATACCTTTACGCCAAACTTGTGGAAAGAACACAACCCACAACAACAATACACTTACTTTTCTGCCATACACAACAGCTTCCCCTCGGCTTGATCACATCTTTACACACCACGCCCAATCGGGCACTATCAGGACAGCCACACATTATGTGCCCTGGATGTCTGACAATTTCCTGGTGGGAGTCAAGCTGAGTGGACCGGCAAGAGATGCCGCCTTGATCCCAAGGCTTGACTCATGGTTTCTCCAAGATCCAAAAATCAAGGAGAAACTCAGAACCACCACAAATCTCTATTTTCAGGAGAATCAGGGGACAGTAACTTTTGCCTGTGTGTTATAGGAGGCATTTAAGACGGTTCTTCGAGGACAAGCCCAGGCTTTGATAGGCAGGAAAAAGGAAAGAAAGCAAGACTGAATGTGAGCCAATAGAAAAAGACATATCAGCCATAGACAGAAGGGTCTTGGAGGAGGGAGGGATCGACCCTTATCACCTGCTACACATGCACCAGCAGGACTTAAGGGCCCTGGCCGAGAATGCGGCACGTAGCCTTGCACAGGCAACGCATCAGTGGCTACATGACATGGGAGACAATGGCATCAAACTCTTGACCTGGCTAGAGAAAAGAGACACAGACCGATCCTGGGTTTTGGACGTATTAGAAGGGAAGGGTGACTTAGATAAGACCAATGCAGCCATAGCAGACACCTTTGCCACCTATTATGAGAAACAATATACTCCCAAAGCAACAGGACTGATGCTGACTCTGAAGAGTTCCTAAAAAACTTTGCCCTTCTGACGCTTTTAGGTGATGCAAGGGAGGCCCTAGAGGTAGACTTGACAGAAGAAGATTTGACAGTGGCTATATGCGATCTACAGTCTGGCAAGGCTCTGGGTTCCGATAGCCTACCAATAGAATTGTTCAAGGGGTTGGTGGATAAGGTAGCCCAATCCATGCTGGAAATGTTTCAGGCGGCATGTGAAGAAGGCTACCTTGCAGGGGACCAACATACAGCCACAATCAAAGTTATGCATAAAGGTCTATATCCCTATTAAATATTGAAGTCATCACGGACATTGTGTATCCAGATCAATCTTTCTCATGCTCCATAGGAGCACCCACCTGTGATGCCTATATATGCTCCATATGACTGGAAGGCCCTATACGGAACAGGCAGTGCTGACGGCTCTGGGCGCCAAATGGCATTTGATAGTATAGAATGACCCTATATCTTCGCCATAGTGACCACACTGGGATTTGGGCAGAAATTCTCCATGTGGGTCAGACTCCTTTATCAGGCACCCTTGCCCAGGGTACATGTCAATAAGATTACATCCCGTGCCTTCACCCTGAGGAAAGGAACTTGGTAGGTGTGCCCCCTTTCACCCGTGATTTTTGCCCTGGTGCTCGAGCCATTTACTACCTGCATTAGGCAAGACCTACTTGTTAGAAACGGGGGTCACTAGTTGGCTGGTTTATTCCCTGTCCAAGGAGAGACCCTTCCTTCTAGTCAGAATAAGGGAGTTACACTTATGAAATAACACCTGCTCAACCCCTTGGTAGCATGGCATGAACAGTCAGGCTTATCTTCGAGGCAATGTGTAAAGCGTGTGCACATAGCACACAGTAATACAGTAAAAACACTACAAAAGGACACCACACCAGTGTTAGAAAAATATCTAATGTTTATCGGTGTAAAACAAGACCAAAAACAATAAAAATCCAACATACAGAAATTGATATGAATATTGCAAGAGTCCACTTAAAATACTGTTCCTTGTAATCGATAGCTCGGTCCAGGTCTATCATGGTGTTGTGAAAAAACAAATCCAAAAGCTAAGGCCGACAATGTGGTCTCGGTCCAGCTAGGGGGTTGGGAAGACTAGTAAACAGTACCTTGGAAATGCAGGGCATCGTGGACCTTGCAATGAGCTCCGAAGAGGCGGCGTTGGCAGGCATTGGTTTCGGAGGTCGACGCATGAGTTGTTGGGTCTTGAAGTCACACCTGTTTCAGGTCGAACTCATTGAAGTTGAAGTCAGGAGTGCTGGTGTCGATGGTATTGAGGCTGCGATGCAAAGTGGCACGATGTGATGTGCGGAGCCAACAGGTCAAAGTGCAGGCAGTGTCTCAATGATGCCATCCGTCGTCGTTGGTGATACCAGGGCTGCAGTGTGAAGTGGGGCGATGTGACATGCGGTGTCCACAGGTCACCATGCAGGCAGTGGCGGCATTACTGCTGAGTCGCCGGTAGACCTAGGGCTGCGCTGCGCCGATGTCCATGTGGAGTGCCGCTGTCGCTGAGACCAGGCGTCAGTGTGAAGCGTGGCGATACGAGCGGTGTAGCCCACAGGTCATGGTGCAAGCAGCGGCTAGATGATGGCATCAGAGGGCGGCCATTGTGAAGTGGGTCAATCTCCCTGGCATTGCCTTCAGGTCACGGAGCTTGCAGTGGCATCGTTAATGGTGTCGTACTTGGTTTTTTTATTTGCAGCACAAAACACACAGTTCCCAGTGCAGTTGGCAGATGAACCTGAAGTCTCTTGATGTTCCTGAGACTTCCAAAAGGAGGCAAGCTCTACTTCAAGCCCTTGGAAAGAGCTAAGGAAATAAATTGCAGAATGTTCTGCCCAGTCCTTTCACTGCAGTCCAACACAGCAGAGCACACAGCAAAATGGTAGTTCCTCCTGACAGCTTCTCCAGCTCTTCTTCTTGGCAGGTTCCTTAGTCCAAAAGAGTTCTAAAGTTCTGGGGTTGGGGCTCCAATACTTATACAAGTTCTGGTCTTTGAAGTTGGCAACCTTCAAACAAAAGTTCTTATTGCTCACAAAATCCAGTTCTTTCATGCTCTGTCCCAGACACTCTGCAGGAGGTGGAGACGTATTTGTGCAGGTCCAGCCCTATTCAGGTGCCAGTGACAACTCCTCCCACTACTCTTAGCCCAGGAAGGAGCATCAGCCTGGTGATGAGTCTTCAGGGTATGCTGGGCACACCAAAGCTTCCCTCTATTTGACTGTCTAGAGTGTATGCAGGAGGCCCCAGCTGTCAGGTACACATACCTGGATTCCACAGGCAGGCACAGAATGGGTAAGCAAGAAAATACCTACTTTCTAAAAGTTTCAAACACAAGAGGGGGACCCAACCTCTGTCTGAATACTAAAGCATAACAAAGAAGTGGTGCCTTTGAAAGCTAAAATGTGTCCACAACCTGATTTCGTAAGTTTAAAACTGCACATTGGATTTATATCCAAACTAAGAGCAGCTGAAAGAAAGTTAAGAATGATGCTCTATTTCTCCCTGCTTATCTTTTCATTACTGTCAATAATTGCCTAAGCCAAAAGGCAGAACATTTCGTTTTAAAGGACTCAGAGAAGAAAAACTAGAACTCTTAAACAAAACGAGTGCAGGTAACCATTGTAAATAAAAAAAGCCTAGTGCAGTAGTGTACTAAATGAAAGGAGAGTTACATTATTGTATTCTGGACTTTTTCTTCCTGACTAAATCCAGTCTCAGGGCCCTGAGGAGAACCCCCTGATAAGGTGGGGCTCGAAACGCGTCGGCGTCTAATACTGCTGGGATAAATTAACTATAAAATATGCTTGGTTGCAGGGAGGCAGAAGAAATGAATGGCCCCTGCACTATAATTGTTCATACCCAGCAGACAACAACCTGTTGATACTCTATATAGAATGAGTATTGCCTGATTAATGTTGGTTGAGGTAATATAATTCGACTGGATTGTACTAGAATCCATTTTCACCATTTTGTGTCTTCATTGATTATGTCTGAATTTCGCCTAAGTTCTAAATGATTGTTCATTATACATGTAATTAACTGCGAAAATGTTATGTCCTATGGTTGGGCCTGCTTTTACAAATGTAAATGAGTTAATAGCAAAAAATATAAATGAAAAGCAAATAAATACTTAAGAACATTCAATTAAGTGAATGTTCTTAGTCTGGTAAATTCATTCCAGCACTTTAATTGTGATAGTTGGGTCCCCTTCTAGTGTTTGAAATTGTTCTGGCCCTACGCAACCTGCTTCGGGACAAACCCCTTGTTGTTCACTACTTTCTAAAAGTGGCATTTTCAAACACGCTATTCAAAAACCACCTTCACTAAAAGGTGTATTTTTAAATTGTAAGTTCAGACATCCCAGAGTCAAACTTTCTATCATCTTCCAATAGAAATCTGCACTTGAAAGGTATTTCCAGCCAGACCCCATGTTAACCTATGGAAGGAATAGCCTTTCAACAGTGAAAAAACAAAATGCACAGCATTTCACTATCAGGACATGTAAAAACACACTAATACATGTCCTACCTTTTAAGTACACTGCGCCCTGCCCAAGGGGCTGCTTAGGGCCTACCCTAGGAGTGACTTAAAAACAATAAAAGGGAAGGGTTAGGCCTGGCAAGTGGGTGACCTCGCCAAGTCAACATGCCAGTTTAAAACTGCGTGCACAGACACTGCACTGGCAGTTCTGAGACACATTTGAAAGACTACTTATGTGGGTGGCACAATCAGTGCTGCAGGCTCACTAGTAGCATTTGATTTACCAATCATAACACGACTTACAATGGGAGCACTGGCACTTTAGCACTCAATAGCAGTGAAAACGTGAGTAGAGACACTAAACCAGCACAACACAGTCCAGCATACCATAAAAATAGGAGGCCAGAAAGCAAAAAGAGAGGGGAACACGCCAAAAGATACCAGGTCTAACACCACTGATATGGGGAATCAGGGTGCGCCGAGGCTGGGAGAAGCATGTCTCTTTCTCTCTATGCCGATAATGTCCCCCTCTATGTTACACAACCATATTTCTCAGTGGCCAGAATCCTGACAATTTTTGATCGTTTTGGCAGTTATTCAGGATATCAAATAAAATGGTCTCAGTCCATAATCTTTCTCCTATCTGGACCTCTGCCACAGCTCCCTGCTGAGTGCATGGTGCCAAAAGCGACGGAGGCTTTTAAATACCTGGGTATATGCCACCAGCGACCCCCATGTATTTATGAGCAGAAACATGCGCTAATAAATTGATAGACTCCATGAAAACATGGCGCATTGGTGCACTTTACCACTGTACTTAATGGACAGGGCTGACCTTTAGAAAAATCCTCCTACATGTTCTTCAAAATATGCCATTCCCAGTTCCTTCTGAGTGCTTTAGCAAAATAGGCAAGGAGCTTTGCTTACTTCTATGAAACGGAGGTACCGCACGCATAGCACTTCGTAAACTGCAAAGGTTTGTACACGACAGGGGACTTGCCACCCCAGATGTCAAAAAATATTATTGGGCATCCCAACTATTGGTAATAAACAAATGAGTATTGTCTGACAGGCAGGTGCCAGCCTTTCGCGTTGGCAGGGATTTGATGGGTCGCATTGGCCACGAGGCAACCCTATACTCTAAGAAAAAGGCAGAGGGACTGCCACCACACACTGGGACGGTTGTCGCGATCTGGAGAGAGGCCCGAAGCTACTTGGGCTGGAGAGGCGAGCTCACTGCTCTGACCCCTGTGTGGCATAACAACCTGCTACAAGAAGTCGGCACTCTAGGAGGTTTCTTGAAGTGGGAATTAATTAGCATAGAACATCTGGATGATGTATGGCAGAAACAATTTATGACACAATTCAAGGTACTCCATCAAGAATATGAATTGGCTGAGACTGAACATTACCAGGATCTACAGCTGGGCCATGTGTTGCGAAAACATATCCTTGTGGGCGAGCAGTTGCCAGAGGCATCACCTCTGGAGGAGCGTCTACTCACTGAGCCAATAACTGAAAAAGGGACCTCCAAAATCCACAGAAACCTGGTTAATAATTTGCCAGACCTGTTGGGAGCCCTACGGGACGCTTGGATTTTGGACCTGGGTGACATCGATGATGATGACTAGGCAGAGGCTCTCCAAACAGCTTAAGATTTTACATAGAGCATACTACCCGAGGACACTTTTACATAAAATAGGTGTGGCCGACACACCACAGTGTCTCAGAGGCGGTAAACAAGAGAGCAAATTCTTTCACACACTCAGGGCTTGTCCTAAGATACAAGTGTTCTGGTGCAGAGTAATTGAGGTGATTTCCCGAGTTGTCTCACAAAAGGTGCCTTGGACACAAACTGGCTGTTAATAATGATATGGGGTAAGACAACTGGCCGAGATATCATAAAATATGAATTACGATGGCAGACGGAGTGGCCAAACTGAACATTTTTTATTTTATTTCTTTTTGATTTTACAGTTATATATAGCACGAACTTGACCCGAATCGGGAATAAGAGCGCTTTACATAGTACCAGTTTCATTACATAAGGACTCATTTATTTTAGTAAGGCAAGGGGAGATTAAGTGATTTGCCCAGAATCACAGGATGTTCAGCGTCATTGCAGAGACTCTAACCCAGTTCCCCAGATTCAAGGTCGACAGCCCTAGCCGTTAGGCCAACTCCTCTCCCAACATAGCAAGGACCTGGGGTGCAATCACCCCTGAGTATTGTGTATTGGGAATACGACTTTGACTGGTGTCAAAGGGCAGAGGAGGAAATTTATTGGAGCCACAGCTGCCCAAAAAATGGGAGAAGGTTTAGGGGCCCTGACTAGAACTAAGGGGCACAGACCTATGAGGAGCGGGGTGGCGACTTGTGTGCCTGTTGTATTGCAAGTAATTAAAATCCTGTGTCGACACCAGGCCATACAAGTGCCACTTGTGCACTCACAGTTCATCCACCTGTTGAAAATTGTAAGACTCTCAATGGCAACACAACTCTTTTGTGTAAACAACAAGGGGGGACGGAAATGGACAATATTTAGAGGGGTCCAGTGTACTTGTCCAGGACACAAACAAGAAAGAATGTACACTGTTCCCCTAGGGTTAAACAGGTAATAAGGTCTCTCTCAAAGTTAGCTGATAGTCAGCTAGAGGGTGTGGGGGTGCCGGATGGTCAGCAAGTTCCTTGACGGAACTAAGGAAGCCTCAAACAACTGATGAGCTGGATGACATGTCTCATTCAGCCTACTTGGGATGTTGTTTATATCATCGGCTTCCTGCTCCTGCGTCGGGCCGGCGCTGCAATGCCCGACGGGTAACAACAAGTGTCACTCTTTTGCGGAGGTCTTTTGTTCCTTGCCGTGATAAGTAGAAACTTGTGAGGCTTAAAAAGTGAGGTAGTGAGCAAAACGGTGAAAAATTAAAAAAAGTTGGATAATCCACAGGGAAGTCTTTATTCAGGTGGTTAGCCACTTTATTAAAAGGTATAAGGAGGGGTACTGAGGACCAACGTGACTATTGGTGTGGCCTCATATCGACCCTCCTCTGGCGCACTGTCACCGCGGGCGCGCCCTCTTCCACCGGCCCCCGCCCCCACTCCGCCCCCAAACAAGCTGTTTATAATGGCGGACGTACTGCACACCCTCTAGCTGACTATCAGCTAACTTTGAGAGAGACCTTATTACCTGTTTAACCCTAGGGGAACACAACTCTTTTGGAAGTTGTATTCCTCTCCTGCATGTATTGTGTGATGAGCAATATTCAAATAAAAGGAGTTTATAAAAAAACTTGCATGTGATTATCAGAATGTATACATGCAGTGGCCAGGCCAAGTTTGATCCCTATAGCTTTTAGGGACCTCAGCCTTCAATAGAGTAAACAGGCCAAAACTATGGAATACCTTCCTAACAGGGGTGGTGGAACAGGACATTGTGTTTTTTTCTGAGGGACCTACTTATGAACATGACTGCTGTTGTTCATTAAAATACTGACGGCTCATGTACACATCCATTTTGGGTGGAAAGAGGAGTCTGACAGCTCTGTATTTGAGCTCTATTTTTGTTTATACTTTATGTTAATATTTTAGAAACACCCTTGTTATTGAAGAAGATCGATCTCCCTAAAGTCAGAAACCATTTGCTCTATGTGGATAATGTGGTGCTCCTAGCTAGAACTACCTTAGGGCTTTGCTGTAGCGTTTACTGGACCCAAAAATTGATCACTTACAATAACAATAAGTTCCACTCTCTTGGTCCTCCAATGGACCTTGCTATGTGCTGAGAGGAGTTGGATATAAAGGGTTCTACCAGTTATCCAATGTGGACAAGGAATTGGAAAACTGAACTACAAACTTGAAATCAAACTCATGTAAATTGTTCTTAACACAATGCTGTAAAGATAAAGGATTAATACTGCTAGCCCAAATCTCCTAAAGAAACGTAGGTGAACCAATATCATACGCACACTAAGAATTCAGACAAAGCAATACAAAATGGTAGCATGAGTATTTGATAACCTGTAATGTCTCTAATCCGATCTCCTTTAGTCATTTAATAAGATTTTAATTGAGAATGCTCATTCACATTGAGTATGGAAAATCATGATAATGGAGTCAATTTAGTTAATAGATTCATTTTTCAAATATTTAAGAAAATGTAAGTGCATTATCAGGAATAAGACATTTAACAAAGAACAAATCTGTACCCAAAGCTCACGAGCTCAGGAAAGGATGTAATATTTGCCAGTTCTAGTAGTCTCGGAAGGATTAGACCACTAAGCGCATATAGCCTACGGCAAAGTTAAGAAAGGAAGCCAGGTGTGTCTGCATCAAAGTTCTGCAAATCATTCCAATCCATTTGTAATTAGCCTGCATGCAGAACTGCAGCCGTCTGTTCTCACCATCAGCCACATAAGCTCTTGACTCCAAGAGTCTCAGACTCTCTGAAGAAAGCAAAGAAAATTTGAATGCCACACGAGCCCAAAATGAGAGAAAAAGGAAAAGGAGCCACCAATCCGTCAATATAATTTGGGCTTTCCGGGGATGACACTTCCTGGTGTCACCTCTTCTGATCAGACCACTCAGTTCATTGGTCAGTTCATATTAGAATGTGGATCAGGCGACGTAAAGAAGAGGAAATAGGTGAAACTATTACACAGTCCTTAAGTCATCCTACATTTGAAACGCTAAACAATACCCCTTTAGCTAGAGCACATAGTAAAGTTTGAAAGAGCAGTTTCCCAGACAAATGTCCTGTAAATGGTATCATAAATGTAGCAATATCTTTATACAATACATGAGAAATCAAGGGAGGAAAAGAGCTTGTAACATATAAATTGTTGCATCGACTGATTCTCTCACACTCAGTGTGCAGAGTGAAGCAGAAAACACTATGAATACAGTTTTGGCCTGTGTTAAGTTAGGCTAATATAACATAGTGGCATATAGAATTATCAGAATATATTTATACTAGCAGCTCGTCCCGACGTTGTCCGGGTATGAATTGCTGCCGGCCAGTAGAATATTGTTTTGTAGGATTTCATTTTGATAGCATTTGTTATCTGTGACAGGCCTGTGAAACGCTCCGATTCACAGTGCACTGCTGATGCACTTAAGAGTGCGCGTTCAGTAGTGTGTGAACTCGAGTTTCCCTACTTTATTTTTCCTTGCAATATTATATAAAGCGAACTCTACAACATGGCATGAGCACAATTTACATTACAGAAGAACACATTCATTTGTGGTAGGCACGGGGATACAAAGCGATTTGCCTGGAATCACAGGATGTTGAGCTGATGCCGAGATTCGAACGTAGCTCCCCAGCTCTAAAGTTCGCAATTCTAGAACTTGTGGCGGGAGGTGTGTCTAAAAGTGTATGTCGGTGCTGGCCATCAATGAGAGAGACCTGTGCATTTTTCAAATGGGTGGTGAAAAAATATGAGTATGTTGCTGGAGATGTGGGCCGCCGTGCCACCAATGTACTTACCAGGGGAGGGTAAACACCCATTATTCCGCAACTTTCTTTCCGCATACCATCACTCCGCATACTTTCATTACGAAAGTACCATGACTTTGCAATGCCATTATAACGCATGGCATTACATTTTATATGCTTTTACCACGCATACATTTACAATGAAATTCGTTGTAAATGCATGAATGGTAAAAGCATGTTTTTTTATGTTTGGATAAGGTAAGTATGGGTATAGGGATATATGTTTTGGGGTACTGAGGTATATGTTTTGGGGTGTTTGGGTATTTTAAGGGTTCAGATATAGTTTTGAGTTATGAGGTACAGGGGTCGTTTTAGGGTTCAGGGCTAGGTTTGAGTTTTGGGGTATGGGGGGATTTTTAGGGTTCAGGGGTAGGTTTGGGTTTTGGTGTACAGGGGTATTTTAAGGGTTCAGGGCTAGGTTTGGGTTTTGGGGTATAGGGGTATTTTTAGGGTTCAGGGCTAGGTTTGGGTTTTGGGCTACAGGGGTATTTTAGGGTTCAGGGGTAGGTTTGGGTTTTGGGGTACAGGGGTATTTTTAGGGTTCAGGGGTAGGTTTGGGTTTATGGGGTACAGGGGTATTTTAAGGGTTCAGGGTTAGGTTTGGTTTTTGGGGTACAGGGGTATTTTAGGGTTCAGGGGTAGGTTTGGGTTTTGGGGTACAGTGGTATTTTTAGGGTTCAGGGCTAGGTTTGGGTTTTGGGGTACAGGGGTATTTTTAGGGTTCAGGGGTAGGTTTGGGTTTTGAGGTACATGGGTATTTTTAGGGTTTAGGGATAGGTTTGGGTTTTGAGGTACAGGGTATATTTATAGGGTTAAGATAGGTTCGTGTTTAAGGGTGTTGGGGTATTTTAAGGAGTAGGGCTGGTTATGATTATGGGGTACAGGGGTATTTAAAGGGAGCAGGGTGGGATTAGCACATGATATGAGACATGGCATGAAGGGCGAAACGTACCACACGCCCCCAGCGTTTTACACACCCAAAGCACACCGCAGCCACGCGCACAAGGGACTACTTTGCTGACATGGTTCTTTAACTTTTAAATGTATATGGTGGGCGTCTGCATAACCTATGTCCTTCTGCTGCAACTGCCCTTTCCAACGCTGTATTGGGTGTTGTGATTGGTGCTGTGGTTCCTGAGATTACCCGCCTCAAAGGTTTGGACTCTCTCTTTGTTATATTAGTATGGATGAAATCATGAAGAAGTTGAGATTTTAGTGAAATTTCTGATGCACTTTGTAAGATTTAGTATGCGCAAAATAAATTCAATTAGAAATAGGGTACTACTACATTTATAAGTATCAAGATGTAAATGCACTTTAAAGTGTATGTTACAGTTTTTTCATTTCAAGCAATTATTATTAGCTTATATGTAAAGAACAATTTCTGAAAGTTTCATAACTGCATCTTTTAGTACAACAGTGTAGCACCTGTTTCTCTTTGTCATTTACGGTGCTCGTCGTTATTATATACAAAGGCTAAAATCATAAAATTCACTTTCAAAATCAAGATTAATTATGCTATTTTATTCAACTCATTAGTTAAGCTTATATTTCAATTTAAATGTAAACCAATTAGAAGTATATTCAATAACCTGAGAATTTCATTGTGTACATAGTTTCTAACACATGTTGATGAAACAAGATACTTTTTCTTTAGTAAACCAAAACCTATGTTACTTATATGTACGATATCATTCTATATCACTCTTTTTCTGCATGCTTTTACAATTCAGTAACTAAAACTCTTTGTTTTCCTCATCTTTTCTATAATGTGTAATTGATGCACGTTTATTTATTTTCCCTCAAAAGTGTCATGTTCAGTTTTTGTTTGTCTTTAAAAGTGTAAATGTAATTTGCGCTCTATCAGCTTCAATCACCAATCGATTCATGTGTAGCTTTTAAGGACACCTTGGACCTCTCCACGAACTTTAACAAGTATTATGTAATGGTGGCAGGCCCAGGTTGACCAAGCGTAGATCTTTTTGAGTACAAGGTTTAACTATCCAAGTAAAGTATTTTGACTGATTGAGTACAAGGTCATAATCTCATGGGTAAACTTCTTCCCCTACCTTCATGATGTATTTGATAGTGAAGATTCCTGGTCTCCCCTTATGAAAGGGAAAGAAAAGTTCTTTCATGAGGCCTGTCACTGCAGTTACTGATTTTGCCTCTAGGCTGAGTAAAACACTGATAAGCATAATGTTGAAAATATTCCAGTCAAAATGTGTGCCCACAGTAATATATGTGTGTATGGCAATGACATCTGGGGCTTTGATGAGACGTCTATTTTACAAAGTGTTGAAAATAAATTTTGTAGGAGCCTATTGGGCCTGCCACAATCAGTCATCTTGCATATTCAATCAGGAGCTATGCAAAAAAATTCTGATATAATGGGTCTTTGTCCTTAATTAAGGTGGGTCACAATTTGGGCAAGGCTTGAATGTAAACTAAATAGAGCAATTTTAAGTGACTGTCTTGTCCTCGATAATTGATAGCCCATCCCATGGGTCAAATATGTCAGGGACTCTTTCCTTCTGCGACAGATGTGAATTTTTTAAGACCCCTAACAAAGTTAACCATCATGATATGGCCTGGGTCAGAAAATATGTTTTTGTGGTGTTCACTTTAAAGACAGGAAGTGTAAATATTTAAGCTCTCAGTTCGTGCACGTTTTGGCTAACACTTTGCCTTTTTCTGAACTGTATTTGCTGCTTGGTGATAGGGACTTCTCGTTAACCAGGTTCAGGTTAAATCTAGTGCATTTGTGGCTGATACACCCCACCGCATGGCTTCCTGTCATATGTTATGGTCCTTCTGGATGTGACTCTTTGTCTCCACACAATACCTTTTATCTTTAAAATAATTTGTTGGCACTATGTGAAGTCTCGAAAAGATTTTATCCTTCCCCTTTTGAAGGGAAGGAATTTTACTCAAGTATGACCTGAGTTAATGTTTTTACAATTATTGCATGACGAATTGATATGTCATTCTATTGCTTATTTTTAAATAACTGCAATTTAACTCAGGAGGTATCTTGATGGTTAATGTTATTATGATATTATGATTTTACTGGTGATTTTATATTGGCGCTCATATGAAGCCTCTAAGGATGGCGACCTTTTATTAAAAAATGTTGTATTATGTTTCATAGGTAATTTCATGGTGTTTTTACTTTTGTGTTGCATTCATGTATTTATTGTGCCTATTTTTATGTGTTTTAACCTCTGATGGCTCCCGGCCGTCATGAGTCACAGTAGGCATGTGCTCATGACGGCTGGGAGCCGTCCGAACGTTGCCGCTCCTCCCACGCTGTGTTAATTCCCCGCCAGTGCGGGAGAATTAATAAGTGGGAGGTGCTCGGATGGTTCCCGGGTGTCATGAACACACGCCCACCGTGATTTATGACGGCCAAGAGCCGACATGAGTATCGCTGCGCCACGCCCAAAACTTGCCCCCCGCACCGCAGCGGAATTTGCGCCGCGGCGAAGGGGTTAACCAAATAAAGTAATTTGATGATGATGATGATTACCATGTTATTTTAACAACGGTATTAAAAGCAACACTAAAAAAACAATTTTCTTACCTGTGATATTCCTCGCGATTGCATTTTCTACGGTACAATATTCTTGCAACGATATTCTGGTATCACAATATTTAAAACTCTCGTTTTTTCTCAAACGTCTTTCATAGTAATGGAAGTTGTTCGAAGTATACGAAGAGAATGACAATTCTCTAACCAGTTCTCTCCATTGATTCATGTCATCAGTGGCTTTATGATCTGTATGCATTCTGAGCATGTGTGATTTCTTTGACACTGTCCAAGACCTTATATCAATCCACCATCGTACCAAGGAGGTACCTTTTGGCCGGAAAAACGGATGTCAATTCTCTCTCGGGCCAATACCATGCATAGGGCTGCAAATTTATTTTTCACGTTCCTCTTTTTTTGGCATAGATGCAAGCCAAAGACACAATGTTTAATATTCAGCCCAACCATATCACCCAAGACTGTTTGCATTGTTAGAATAACTTCTTCCTAATAGGTTTCTATCACCTGCCACTCCCCTGTCTTTACAATCTGCACTGTACTGGACCCTTGGGAAAGTGTTTTTTTCTATCTGGACAGAGCCTATTTAAGATAACAGGTGGCATGCGTACACAATGCAGGAATTTACATTGTGACTAATTAAATCTGGCATTGTCTCTCCCTGTTTTAAAAGTTAGGTAGGCATTTCAATTCTCCCCCTCAGTTAACTTTTCCTCACACTGAGTCCCACTTGGCCTTAACATCCAATGGGGTCAACAGACAGTCCACATTCAGGGTCCGGTAAAGTGTGGATACCCACCTCAGATCCAATTGTTCATTCAGTAGGGTGCCAACTATAGATACCTCCGTCTGGCGCTCCTGAAGCTGCCTCAGGTCAACCTTGCTGCTTTGGAAAGTTTAGTATACAGCAGAAACTGCTCCACGCTCACTCTGAGTCTCCCTTGAGCTGTAGTGAATGACGTATACTTATTATTTTAGAACAGTTGCCCCATTGTAAGATAACAATTTGAAGCAATCTCAAAACTGTGGTATATATTCACATTTTAAGGAGCAGGGGAAATTCCCCCTGTTTCGCCTCTCCATTAAATGCTGCTCCACCCTCTACTCTCTAACTGCATCTCTCCCTGGCCTAAGACATTAGTGAGGGGTCTTTCATCCCAGGCGAAACAGGTGGCCGAGGTATAATAATTGTTTTTCAGCATATTGTAGCTGTGAAGTCAAGTAATACAACTCCAGGGAGTGAAACTCTTGTCAGGAACCCTTTTTTTAACGAAATGACTCAAGAAGGAGTGAGAAGTCTCTTTCTGCCGGTGGCAGAGGCAGGCTCAATCCACTTAGCGCTCTGGGTGTTATCAGCTGCACGGATAGCGCTGCACGTTTAGCGCGCTATTTTTAATTGTTGCGATTGAAGCTCCTTTAAAATATTTTACTGTGTATGTTGATACTGTTTTTAAAAACTTGAATTTGAATGTGAAAACTGCATTGCACTATACCTGCTCCCCTCGTAATTCTCCAGGCTGAGTCAGAGCTTGGGGAATCTACATAGTCCGCCCACTCCCGCCCTGTTCCGCCGCGTCCAATCCTGGGCGTTTGAGCGGAGGGTGAGGAGGAGCCCAGCACTTCCGGGTTCAGGGCTCACAGCGCAGCGCTCTGGCGACACTGTGAGTGGCTACTACTTAAAGTCCAGGTAAAACGCACTCGCGCTGTGGAGTAGAGTCTTGCCGGTGGCAGAGGCAGGCTCAATCCACTTAGCGCTCTGGGTGTTATCAGCTGCACGGATAGCGCTGCACGTTTAGCGCGCTATTTTTAATTGTTGCGATTGAAGCTCCTTTAAAATATTTTACTGTGTATGTTGATACTGTTTTTAAAAACTTGAATTTGAATGTGAAAACTGCATTGCACTATACCTGCTCCCCTCGTAATTCTCCAGGCTGAGTCAGAGCTTGGGGAATCTACATAGTCCGCCCACTCCCGCCCTGTTCCGCCGCGTCCAATCCTGGGCGTTTGAGCGGAGGGTGACGAGGAGCCCAGCACTTCCGGGTTCAGGGCTCACAGCGCAGCGCTCTGGCGACCCCCTCCCCCTCTATAAATGTGTTTGGGTCAGCGTCCGCGCAGCGGACGCGTGCAGCGGGCGCGCCGGAAGCGAGCCGAAGTCGAGCCAAAGTCATGCCCGTCTGCGCCCGTCCGCGACTGGACGGGGCGTGGGGCACAAACCCTTGGCTCTCTTACACCTGACACTGTAAGGTATGGCAGACAGGAACTGTTAGACTTACAGCACCACACTCCCCTGTGTTGTAACCATGCCATGAGCGCTCTATCACTGAAGAATTGTAAATTATGTATGTTTACGCCCCTTATTAACATGACTTCTGGCAAAACCATAAGCGCAGTAAAAGCAGCATTACTGAATTGTAGATCCATGCGGAAACATTGTGTAGAGATATTTCATCTACTTGAGGATGACAATATTGATATCCTGTTTCTCACGGAAACCTGGCTGGACAGTCATTCAGACCCAGATATTATCGTTATCCAGGCCCTACCACCTGGGTACTCCCTATCACGACTGGATAGACAGAATGGTAGAGGAGGCGGAATCGCTGTCGCTACTAAAGCACCTTTTGAATGTACCCTAACTACCATCTCTGTTGACCACTGTGAAGCTGGATCCTTCACAATTACTACAGGGCCTAATCATTCTCTCTCGGGTATCCTTATGTATCGCCCCCCTGGCAGGATTTACGACTTTATTCCCACTCTCATGGAGTCCCTAACTCATCTTGCTCTCAGGAGAAATCGCCTACTGGTATTAGGCGACCTCAATGTCCATTTTGAGGATTCCACAGACAAGGAGGCAGCTGATATTATAGCGGAGCTACTCTCCATACAATTAGAGTTAAAAAACTCCGAACCCTCACACCAACAAGGACATCTATTAGATCCTGTTTTTGGGAACTGGAAGGGAGTACAAGTCCTTCCTCACCAGCCAATACCTTGGTCTGACCATTTTGTCATCCCGATAAGACTCCTAATGGACGGCAATGAACGTCACAAACAAAGTGTACAACAATACACTTGCAGGAAATTTTCTATTGATTCCTTTAGTAGAATCCTTCAAGAGGCTGGACCGCCCAAAGGTCGGGATTGCGACACAGCATATAATCACCTTCAAACCTGCATCACTAAGGCCCTTGACAGCATTGCCCCCAAACGCATCATGACTAGTGCCACGAGGAAAACTAAATCGTCCCCTTGGTTTAGTCAGGAGCTACAAAATGCCAAAACTGCTTGCAAAAAGCTTGAAAGGGAATGGCGCCAAAACTTTTGTCCAGATAAAAAAACCCATTATAAAGCCGCACAAAAAGAATATAATAAAATGATACGTGCGTCTAAAGCCTCTCATTATAATGACCGGATTCAAGAAGCCGAGAACTCCTCCAAGGAGCTCTTTCAGATATTTAAGGAAATATCAATAATTGACTCCAGCCCTGTCTCCCACACTGATTCTGTGGAAACCTGCAACAAAATCGCGAATTACTTCTCTGGTAAAATCGAGAAGATATATGCGAGCTTTTCTGGTAGTAAAATGTCTGGCTCTGACTTTGTAGAATATAAAGAGCATACTAGCACTCAATTTTGCTTAGACGCCTTCTCTGTTCCCTCTGCCGACATTCTAATATCTACTTGCAAAAGCATTAAATCCGGCTCTCCTAGTGACCCAGCCCCTCCTAAAATCTTAGCAGATAGTCTGTCAGTTCTAGAGCCCCATTTTAGGCACATCCTGCAACTCTCCTTCTCCACTGCCTGTCTACCCGCTGCCTGGAAGAAAGCCATAGTCCTCCCCATCAAAAAAAACCCCAATGTTAGTCAGGATCTGTTAGAGAATCTACGTCCCATCTCCCTGCTACCTTACTTGGCCAAGCTAGCAGAGAAAATTGCCAATGTCCAACTCATGGCACATCTTGAAGCCCATAATGCCTTTCACACATCTCAGTCCGGTTTCAGACCCAGATTCTCTACTGAAACAGCCCTCCTGAGAGCCACCAAAACTATGAGGGAAGGAGCCGATGAAGGCAAAACTATGGCCCTCATTATGCTAGACCTCAGTGCCGCGTTTGACACTGTAGCTCATCACATCTTGCTACAGTGTCTAAACCGAGCGTGTGTCATCAAAGAGGCTCTGGGTTGGTTGAAAGCTTTTCTTACCAACAGAAGCTTTCAGGTCCAAAGAGGGATTTTCCTCTCAGATAGCATGACACTTGCACAGGGGGTACCTCAGGGCTCTGCCCTGAGTCCCACCCTGTTCAACCTGTACATGGCTCCGCTGGCAGAGGTGGTACAATCGTTCGGCGTAGAGCTGGTCTCTTACGCCGACGATACCCAACTACTGATCTCCCTCTCACAATCCCCATCCGCAGAGGCTGAAAACTTTAAATCTTGCATGAGTAAATTGGCTGTCTGGATGAATGAAAATTGCCTCAAATTAAATGGCACTAAAATGGAGGTACTGGTAATAGGTGGAGGAGACTCTCTGTGGACAAAGGATTGGTGGCCCACTAGTTTGGGTCCTGTACCTACTCCTAGTCAAGAAGCTAAAAACTTGGGTGTCTGGATAGACAACAAGCTATCATATGACAGCCATATCAAAAAAACGGTGGGCAAATGTTTTGGAGTTATGAAAACTCTTAACCACACCCTAGATCTGCTTCCCCTGAATTCCAGACGCACAATGACTCAGGCACTTATCACTTCCCGAATAGACTACGGCAATGTACTGCTGCTGGGAACATCGGATAAAAACATTAGAAAGCTGCAAGTCCTGCAAAACTCAGCGGCTCGCCTTGTGCTGAGACTTCCTCGTAGGGCTCCGTCTAAACCTTCCCTGGCCTCCCTTCATTGGCTACCCATCCGACATAGGATACTATTTAAAGCCCTCCTATGGTGTCACAGGATCATCCATCTAAAAGCCCCGTCTTATTTGTCCGACTTAGCCATACCTTATGAGCCGAACAGGACCCTACGCTCTATGGGAATGGGGCTGCTTAAAACCTCGCGCATAAAAAAAGCCAGGATGGGTGGCAAGTCCTTCCGCACCCTTGCGGCTAGGAAATGGAATGCCCTCCCTGCATCCATCAGATTAGAACAAAATGAGGCTTCTTTCAGGAAGCTGCTGAAAACTCATTTATTTACTCTATAATGTACAGCTTCTCTGATCTCTGGCCAAGACTTTTCTCTCCACACAGCGCGGGGACACGCCGGGAGGCGTCACCAGGCGCTTTATAAGCCCCTTAAAAAAAAAAAAAAAAAAAAAACTTCATCTTCCCAAGTACTGTACTTTAACCAAACGAAAAGAGAGGATACCTTGGTTTTTGCAGTGCATGTGTGTGGTGTGTCCAAGATCCACAAGTAATGACACCCATGTAAATAGGTGCCCTTCTTACATTTATCTCAGACCAATGTTTGAAACTTGTCTATTCTAAGATGACAAAAGGGTTTATATATATATATATATTGGATAAGTATTCGATGCTCAATCCTGCCCTGTATGGGCTTTCTACAAATAGTGACAAATCATTGCTCTTAGTACCTGTGTCTATTCTAGGCTTCCAATATATTCAACTATATATATATATATATATATATATATATATATATATATATATATATATATATATATATATATATATATATATATATATATATATATATATATATATATATATATATATATATATATATATATATATATATATTTATATTACAACCTGTTGGAAAAAAGGGGCATTGAATACTTATCCAGTATGAGTTATATATGTGTGCTGCCCATTAGTGGGCTCTATTGAATTTAAACTGCATCAATTATGTGAGTGCTTATACACGATGCTGCATGATTGTCTTGTTTGTCTTATTTTTGACATTTCAAGATGGCGCTTATGTATTTTGCCTGGGCGATGGCGATCTGCTGTTGTCCCTTGTTGATTTTTTTGAACGAATGAGTGTTTAAATACGTGTCTATGTGGCGCTTTGGTAAACATACAAAAAGTTTTATACCGGAACGCGTCTGTTGTTGCTGTGTTTGTTTGCTGTCAATAAAGACTCAAACGGCCCCCAGGAGTGCTTTTTTTTCCCTTATGGATGGAAATCCAGAGTAAAGGAGAGTGACGCGGAAATATATATGTATTTCTTTATATATATGTAAATAAATGTTTTAGGGTGCTCACCCACAGATACCACGCGTGGCATGCTTCATCCTCATTCCCACACATGAAGTGTGTGAGTGGACTCAATGCGTTTGTAAGTGGAGTGCTAACTGTGAGTGAAGGCAGGGGATTTGGATGTATTAAAATAGCCTTCTAAACATAAAAAGTAAGTTGAATTAAAAATAATAACGATGCTGTTAGGATTTAAATGATCCCAGTTGTCTATTTAGGTCGACATGTTTCTGTCATACGGACTGCCTCAGAAGGTCAATTGGCTTTCTTCAGGACCTTGGTGTACCCTGCTAAATTATGGTAAAAAGCCTATTAGCATGTGCAGTAAATTATTTTTGAAAATTAGTGAAAAAAGCATGCACATTTGAATACAGACCATACTGTGGGACTTTTTCCTCATATGGTCAAAGATGTCTAAGTGTATTTGCCGACATCATAGGGAGTTACAGGGGTGGAGACTCCCTGTAGTCACATAGTCGTCAAGGGTACGTGTCCGCTCATCACTGCTGTTTTTTTTTTTTTTGGACTTTGACTTTTTTCTCTTCTTCCAAAATATAGCTCTTTTTTTCACGGACACGCCCCATTTTTGCAGGGTTCATTGCAACTGAAGGAGGGCACCATTCCTCCAGATAAGGAAATTAACCAGAAAGGAGTATCAGTTACTTCCTGCCTTCGAGAGTATTCACTTCAGGCCTCCTGACTGGTCTGGGTAGGCCATCAGCGTGGAGGCCTGGTATTTTTAAATGTATATGCTTAATTTCTGATGTTACCTATATGCTTGTTATGGCTAACATAGTATTATACAACTTATTATGTCCCTATATACCTATATGAGGGTACTGCCTGAGGGGTACTGGAGAATATAGAAAGCTCAAACCCAAGACCTCTATTTCGCTCCCGCTATGCCTTCTTCTCTGTGTCCCCCGGGCCAGGTACCATGTGCTTGTATTTCATTCAGAGTCAGAAAAGGGGGTGGTGATGAACAGAGTGCCTGAATTAAGCAGACCACTCTTACCCAGTCCAAAGATCAGGGCTTGATCCATCACCGTTTTTTAGCTCACTGCACCATCCCAGCTCAGAACTTGGCTATATGCAAATTAGTCTGTTCCTGTCCCAGTGCATAATGGGAACAGGGCAAACCAAACTACCAAGCCAATTCTTGTACTGGGAAGGAAACAAGCTTCCGGGGACCGGTTTCTGCCATTTCAGGCGTCGTCGGCCCGGCTTGCTTGAATCCTGATGGTGCAATGAGCAAGAGACTCACATCTGAGTATACCCTTCCACGCTTATGGTGGACAAAATGATTCAGAAAAGGGGGTGGTGATGAACAGAGTGCCTGAATTAAGCAAACCACTCTTACCCAGTCCAAAGATCAGGGCTAGATCCATCACCGTTTTTTAGCTCACTGCACCATCCCAGCTCAGAACTTGGCTATATGCAAATTAGTCTGTTCCTGTCTCCTCTTGTAACTTCTATTTTTATGTAAAGTCTTTTGCATGGCTCTAGAAAGCATGTGCCCCTGCCATAGGTATTTTTAGGTCTGGCATTGCTCAAAATATTTTGTTTTACATAAAATTCTTTATATATATTATGTTTGGCAATATGGTCGTTCAGCCATCGGTCTTCATCCATTGGTCTGTCAGTGTGTCATTCACATATTTCTTCTGCCCACTACAGCATACAGTAAGGGGCATAGGGTCAGTCCACTTCAACCATGGGATTATCTTTTTGTAAGTCATGGCATTCAGCTCTTGTGTAATATGTACTTACACACACACACACACACACACACACACACACACGCAATTAGTCCTCTTGTACAACTTTATAAAAACATTCACAAACATTAAGAAAGCAAAATGGTGGGGGCGTGGCTTGCGCGCAGGCAAGATGACCACATCTCTGTAAGCTCCGTCTCGTCGCCGGGAGGTTGCACGTCTAAATATGTGACCGTCGCTGGGGATGGGGCGGGATGAACGAACCCTGTGGCTTTTTCTGTGTTCAAACGTTAACATATCATGATGTTCTTGACTAAAGTTAGCGTTCCTCAGTGAGAAAGTATTAGAAGTCTACCACAGGACAGTTGTATCAGACAAACACAATCTCCACATACAGAACAAACCTTTACAGGAACCAAGTCAAATCTCTTAAAAATCAGTAAGTAAAGTGGAACAGTGAACAGCAGCGACCGGTGCAGGTAAGTGTGCTGAGGCGGGGGCAGGGAGGAGGTCAACAGGTGATGGAACAGGATTTATTCAATTTGACCTATTACGTCGTCTGTCCACTTCCCGCTCTGCCCCCGCCCCGCTGCACTTTGCTGCACTGGCCGCTGCTGGCAATGAATGCAATATTACTATTCTTTAAACTAACCCAGTCACAAGAAAAGCAATAAACACCTGGCACAGTGCCTTGAACAGCAACACACGAGGCTTCTTGATGGAAAAGCCCCTTACTCTGTTAAAGACAAAAACAATCAAGGAATTTCAATTCTCTTCATGTGCTTACAAAATAAAACCATCATCCTCTGATGATATTCACATACAGCAACAAGACTGTGCCTAACTTATGGTCTTTCAAATACAGAGATGTGGGCTTCTCTGTTCTCAATAAACTACAATTCTTAAGCCATTAATTGATATATTTGCCTTTGGACCAAGATAATAATTGCCAAATCAGTTTTGCTATGCCTAATTGTCTTTACAATAAATCTACCCTATGTGTTTTTCTTCCTTCTGATGTTCATAATCAGTTATGGATTTTTCCAATGATGTGTGCGCTAATGCCCATTTAGCATGATGGAAATTGAATGTCTCTCATGTCAGCTGTAAGGAAATGACTCTTGGCAGATGAAATGGTAGTGATCCGTAGGCGTGTGGGGATGTTAGAATGGATAACTGGTTCTGTCGACATCTCATCAGAAAGAATGTCTGCACGGAAGAGACAGGATGCACTTGACACACTATACTTCCAGCTTCTTTCCAGTGGTCTGAACTCATACCACAGCTCTGACAATCGAGCTCTGCGGGCTTGGAACAGTAAATATTTGGAATTGGTAGGTGTTTCAAGATACTAGCTTTTGTCGCTGTAAGGCCGGATTCTCCTAGCCGAGTGATTGTAGGTGCCACTGTGTTCTCTTGAAGTGAAAGCTCAGGATCCCTAGCAATCACGGCTCAAAGTACCAAATTTGTAGCAGAAAGGGGGCTTCGTCTTGACTCTGTGAGCGAGCAATTTGTAGGAGTTTTTGTGCATTAATAGAATTGTGCATTATTAACAACATACAGAATAGCAATCTACACTCCAAGTTACGTGTGTACACTTATATAAATTTTATTGTTTTTCAAATTATTTTTATATGACCTTGAAAGTGCCTTTTGTTGGCTTATGTTACTTAGGCCTCAGCTAAGGCCTCAACACCATCTTGTTCAAAATGAATGCTGCGTCATGTCATATTCACTGTTAATTCTGCTGCCCATATTCAAGCAAATCATGTTTGTTTAATTCTGAATTATGCTGTTCTCGAAAAAGACACTCTAACTTGGCCTCATGAATGTAACTTTCCTTGAAGGTTCTTCCACCTGCTTACGATTTTGCATTCTTTACAATGGTTCACTGTTCTGGTGTAACTAATGTATACTGATATCTCCGGATGACATTAGCAAAGAGGATGGTGAATATTCATGTAGTTTGATTAGGATAGTGCTTAGGTAGTAAGGCTGTATGCTGCTCTTCAGTGCTGCTGTAATTTGTTGAAATTGTAATTCTTTTGCTCACTGCAAGATAAATCGCAATTTCAATGTTAGTCCATAAGAAGATTTCCTATATATACCCTACAATTTCAGGGGTAAGTCTGATGCTGCTCGATTTCTTACTCATTTTGTTGCTCATTACTGACTTGAAATTTCTCTGATTTTGCCTATTATTCTGTACTGCCCTATTACCCAGTGCCTTCACTGTAATTACTTTATGGATCTGCGCTTTACAATTCTGTATTGTACCCTTTAAAATGTTTACCAATACATTTTACTAAATTTTCTAATGCCTCACTTGAATGCACTTACTGAGGCTGTCTTTCTTAATTTTACTGTATTTTTGAAATGCAGTTTTGCACCTTATTTTGGGACAAATTGGCTCATGAAATTGAGGTTTAACACCGTCCCAGATTCATTCACAGTGGGCATGTAACTGAGGTATATTTTGGGGTGTAAGATTTTAGGGGACCCCCACACCCACAAAAGTTTGGTAGTAGATGATAGTTTGAAGTAAGGAGTGCCTTTTAAGACTCACCTTTGCCCTGTTCTTAGACTGGTTTTCTGTCTGCATTCCTGATAGCACTCTTGGATTAATTGCTGAGTTCCTGGGAGCTTTGCAGTGCTGTTACTGAGCAAAAGGTTTGTGAGATTCTTGAGATTGAAAGTGTTCGGTGTGCTAGTGATGCATTGTAGGTTGTGTAGTTGAGAGTGTGGTTTTGTTGAGTGATGGACTGTCATGCTGCATGTGAGGTTTTTGGTTATGCAATGTTGATTCTTGGTTCAATAGGTGGTTTAACTACTGTTATTTTGGTGTACTTGTTATATTTGTGAATTGCATTGAGGAATGGTTTTGGTTTTATTATTTGTTGCTTCCTAATTTATCTTAATTCAAGATCTTAAGCTATTGTGGATATTGTTATTGAACGCGTCTGCAAGGATAGTGTGATGTGCGTGGTGCCGCATTCACACAGATAGGGATTCTTTCCAAATAACCCTTTTTTCTAGGTTTTTCGTTCCTACTTTGTATTGGTGTAATTTGCTGTCCATGCATGGGAGTGAATACACTAATAAGAGGTGGATTGCCACTGCAGAGGAGTCTGCTTTATTGTGAAATGTGTTTGACAAATGCAGGAAAGGTATTGGTCTTGTTTCTACTGATTGCAAGACTCTTTATGTTTAACCTGCTGATTTTCTCCTGTTCAGGTTGAACATACAAGATTTATTTTATGTATTTTTGTGCATTCAGTGACAGGAAAGGCACTGTATTGTTTTTCAATTCATGGAAAAAGCTGTGCTGTAATTGGTCAGTCAGCCAAGGAGTCATGCTGGTATTGGTGAGACATCACCACAGCGTCATGCTGTAATTGGTTGGTTACTGTCAAAGTCCTACTGTGATTGGATGACCTTTGGATTAGGTGCGGTGGGATTGGGAGCTGTTTGCTTACTTGTTTTGTGTAGTTTTTTTTAAACTTTTTTACGTGAGAGTATGGGTGCTGAGTGGTAAAAGCCAAAATCTTCTAGTGTGCTGTTATGGAGGGACAGAGGATTCCTCCAGAGGGCTCACCTACATATGAAATGTTGACAGCTGTTGAGGTCTATACATGCACATGGATTGAAGAATGGAATGAGTATACCTCTGGGGACAAGGACTTGCTGTTTTCTATAGAGCGTACTTTTAACATTAGAATTCTAGATTTCCTGAGGCAAACAATGAATGAGAGAAAGCCACTACATAGACCTACACAATTTGAAGTATTGAATACATTAGGGGAGAGGATGTGGCCTAACGGGCTAGGGCTGGTGATCTCAAATTAGAGGAACCGGGTTCGAGTCTCGGCAATGACACTCAGCAACCTGCAATTCTGGGTAAATCACTAAATCTCCCTGTGCCTAAAAAAAATGAATGTGATCTTGTGTAACATAACTGGTGCTCATGTAAAGCACTCTGATGCCTGATACCTTCAGGTCAAGGTCATGCAATTGTGGTAAATAAATAATTAATTACCGGTATTATTTTTCTATGCATAAAATAAAACAGATAGCTCAATAAATAAGAGGCAGGATCCGGGGTATCTGAGTTGAACAGGCTTTAATCAGGCATAAGGGAAGGGACAGGATCGGAACAGCCTGAAATAGAATGGCATGGAATGGCAGCTGCAACGTTTCATCAACATTACATAGTATATATAGGAAAATATTACAATTGCATTGAATACAGTAGGCGTAACAAGTGACAAACGTAAGATAAGAACAAATGGGCGTACAAAGAAGGCGTGTACGTAGACATGTGATGAAAACGTCACAGAAGTGTCATAAATGGGTGGATACATGGAGGGGGCTACCTGGGCAGCTGGAACCTTTAACCTAGTGGTGCGCGCAAACGGGCCATGACGTGTAACTAGGGAGAGCTGGGGGCTCTGACTTCTGCACTAGAAGAGGAGACTAAAGTCTGAGATGTCAGGACGACATGTACCTATATCATATCTGGTATCTTGTGTTTGGAGTACATGTTGATAGAATCTAAAAGTCATCAGAGCAAAGGCTACTTGACACTAAGGCTGGTGCATGCATATATTCTCCGTGTATTGCGTGTGCTATGAATCTTCTATGGATACTAATTCAGTAATTCACTTGCATGGAGACAGGAAGACTAGACTATAGCTGAAGATGTTTATGCGGTTCGTTAGCTTAGGAATGTGAAGACGGAGAGCTGAACTGATAACTGTAGGCATAACATATTCTTGGCAGACAGGCAGGCCAGGCCGGGCACCGCGCTGCTCGGCAGGAAGTAAGCGAAGGGTCAGGGATGCAGGTGGGGGCTGCATCGCTCCTCGGAGTGGTTTCAGGAGACTGGAGCTTGAATCTGGTGTTCAGGCCCTTTATGAGGCCTAGGAACGGGGACAATTCGATGAATTAACGTGCATAATGTAAAACGTTGGCAACATAGGCCTAATACTCGTTGCTTTCACGAGGACTGGATAACTGGCATACTAACATTGGACACAACTATAATTGCGTCTTTAATCGATCATAGGGGGATATATGCATATTAATCATGCACATATTACATAGGATGGGGAACACGTAGGCACACATGACAAGGCAAAATTCAATTTTCCTCATTCCCTCCTTGTGCCCTACGTTTCTATCAGGAAACATCAATATTCATGATACCATCTATCTGTTCATAGAGCATCATTTGCTCGTCTCGGATTTTCTTGGAACGGGACTTAGGACTTGGAATACAAGAGGTAGCGTCCAAGCCGCAAATCGCAGGGCCACATTGTAAACATAGGCAACAACTGAATATGATTATTACTACTATTCCTAGGAATGACAGTACTTTCCATCCCCATCGAGATATTATACTCCAGAGCCAGCCGGACCAAGTCCAGGTGCCTGGATTCTGGTGTAACTGATGGGCTATTTTGTGAAGTCTGGTTATAGCTGAATAAACAGACGGTGCGTTATTAGGAATGAAAATGCAGCAACTAGATCCGATGACTCTACAAGCTCCGCCCCTATCGGCCAGTATGACGTCAAGGACGAGATGATTTTGGAGCACGACAAATCTCATAGCAGATTGTTCTTCGGTTAAGTTACCTAGAGCGGAAGTAGTCTCATTCACTACTGCTTCAAGGGTTCTGGTTAGCCTACGTATTAGCTTACTATTCTGGACAGGACCTATGAAGTAAAAGAAACCTTTATTGAAGTCTTGATACTGTTCTAAGGCAGTTTCAGTTTGATCGACAATTGGGGACTCGATCTCCCTTCTATGTCTGATGTGTACTAGATGTGTGTTTCTGTGATAATCGGATGGGGCTAGAAAAACTGGTGGCAGTAGGAAGGCAATGTAACATGTTCCATCCCAATCGAGAGGCAGACGAACATATGCGGTCTGACCACACACAAAATACGAATGACGTGAGGCTTTGAAATTAGATTTCCCACTGTCACTATACTCGACCACAGTAGTACAATCACTATGTCCTAGATGTACTGAACCATTCTTTCTGACACATAATTCGCCTTTCACTGGTAGGACTGTAATAGCAGGCAAATCTGGAGTAGTCTCGGACTGAACATTCAAAACCATGAAATTTGAGGAATAATTACCTAGATCATATACTTCATTTTCTAGATCTAACCCTGTTCTATGGGAAAGACCTTCATTGTCTGGGAAACATGTTCTATTCAGAAGGGACATATCGTTTGAGGATGACGTTAACGTGGACCATGCTCCACACGAACCATTGTGTGAAAACGGATAGGGAAAGAGTGGCAGAACTCCCTTCGGTGTCTGGAAAGGGGGGAGTCGACCACACACCCAACAATTAGTGGCATTGCTAGTCTGGTGTGAATAGTGTAACATACGGATAAAAGTATTGTTGCGCATGGCAAGACGATAGGATAACTCGTGAGGAGGCAGTTCACTAAATGTGTGCTGTACTGTAACATTAGAGGAAAAATGTACATGTGAAACGATAGGAGGAAAATATATATGTAAAACATAACTTATGCCTGTAATCGTAAAACTCAGAAATAACATAATTAATAGAGTAACAATGCATCGACTTCGAAGATTTTTCTGATAACGTATTCTCTTAGAGTTTCGACTAACTCTCTCACTATGTGGGTCTATCTCATACATGTCAGGAACCTGTCTAACCGTTTCACCCGAGAGGGACTTAGACAATTAAACTGGCTGACTTACTAGACCTTAATTTTTCTTTATATTCCTGCTGTGGAGTTTTCTCTAACAGGGGAAGTTTAGAGTCAGTATCTGGGCAGTCCTTGAGAACGGGGCAGTCCTTGAAAAGAGTCTTTGGACGGAGTCCATGGAATCGTTTAACGTGACTGGAATGCAACCAGCCTTTGCGGCCCTCCACCTTGATTGCAGTCCTTGTTGTCATCAGAACGAGTTTTGGTTCTTTCCAGCGGGGCTCCAGCGGACTTGAACGATCAAAGTTTCTAATCAGAACGAGGTCGCCTGGTATGACCTCGTGCGGTTTCACTTGGGTGTTGTCTGGAAAAGCAGCGGCAACCTGTGAACGACAAGAGAGTAGTGCAGACATCAAGGAAGCCAGGTAATCTGTCAGCATATTACTGTCAACATCGGTAATTGTACGTGGTCTAGGTGTACCCCACATGTTTGGGGGACGACCGAAAACTACCTCGTAAGGGGACAGACCTGAACGGGAGTGGGCAACCATTCTCATGTAAAAAAGGGCGACTGGCAGTGCTACCATCCAATCTACGCCTTTCTCTGCGCATACTTTTGCAATGCGGATTTTCAGGGTCTGATTATGTCTCTCGACGAGACCAGCTGCTTCAGGATGCCGTACACAGTGGAACTTCCACTGGTACCCTAACAGAAGGGATACTTGTTTCATGAGCTCGGAGGAGAATGGCTGGCCGTTGTCTGAATACACAACCCTCGGTAATCCATAGCGAGGGAAAAATTCACGAACCAACTGCCTGGCAGTGGTCGCGGCAGTGTAATCTGGGACTGGATATGCTTCTGTCCATCTGGACAAAGCGCATACAATTGCGAGGACATACTTGAAACCTCGACATCGATCCATCTGAATATAATCCATCTGGAGGACTTCAAAAGGGTGGTCAGGAGGATGGAATCCACCTTGTTCCACCGGAACACCTTTACCTGGATTGAACTGACAACATATCATGCAGGTACGTACTTTCTGCTTGGCTGCTGCTCGTAAATGTTTGTTAAACCAGAGGTTCTGAATACTGTCTAACATGGCTTTTTCTCCTAAATGTGCTGGACTATGTGCGGTGTTAATAATGACTTGAACCATAGAGTCGGGGAGAAACCATGTGGCTTTTCCCTTCGTCACCCATCCTTGATCTGTCTGGACCCCTCCTTGTTCAGACCATTTCTTGATTTCGTCGGGAGTAGCATGTGACTGTATGTCTAGTACATCTCGTGTAGGGTCTTTAACTGTCATACAAGTAGTCTGATCTGGAATATCTGTCGTTGTCGTGTTAACTGGAATGTCTGGAGTCTGGGCTGTAAGCTTGGCTGTTCGATCTGCCAGGTCGTTACCCTGGGAAATGATGTCAGTGACTTTCGTATGTGCCTTGCACTTCATGATAGCGATAGCTGTCGGTAAATGTATTGCATCTAACAGAGCTTGAATGAGGGGGCCATGCTGAATCTTGGTTCCATGAGAAGTCATGAAACCTCTCTCTTGCCAGAGGATTCCAAAGTCGTGTACGACTCCGAATGCATAACGTGAATCTGTGTATATGTTTACTTTCAGGTTCTTGGCTCGTATGCAGGCTTGGGTCAGAGCGACGAGCTCTGCTGCTTGAGCAGACAGGGTATCAATACGATGTGTTTCTATAACTTCAGTTTCAGTAGTCACTGCATACGCGGCTACTAACTCTCCTGTACTTGTCCTCATACATGAACCATCCACATAAAGTGTCAGGTCGGGATCAGGTAATGCAATGTCTGTCAAGTCTTGTCTTGGCTTTGTCATGGTGTTAACAACTTCCACACAGTCATGTGTGGCAGGATTTGAAGTAACTGAGGGTAACAGTGTAGCGGGATTTAAAATGTTGCAGCGTCTGATTTCTATGTGTGGCTGAAACAGTGTCAGTTCATAACCTGTTAAACGTGCAATTGTCAAGTGCTGAGTCTGTGTTCGGTTCAAAAGAACTTCCACGGAATGTGGAACTTGTACTGTCAGGGAGTGTCCTAACACTATGGAATCACTTTGTCTGATAGCTAGAGCTGTGGCTGCAACTGACTTGAGGCACGCAGGCAGAGCCTGGGCCACCGGATCTAATGTGCTAGAAAAATAAGCACAAGGCTTGTGTTGTCCTGCTTGATCTTGTGTAAGAACAGATAATGCTGTACCATCACGTTCAGTGACAAAAAGTGTAAAAGGCTTACTGTAGTTTGGTGTCGCTAGAACAGGTGCTTGGCATAAAGCTTTCTTTAACTCATTGAAAACAAGTGTATGTTCTTGGGTCCAGGGGAGGACAGTCGATGTGGCTGCCTCCTGTGTTGTTAACTGTATCAGTGGTTTGGCTAGATATGCGTACTGAGGAATCCATTGTCTGCAGTAAGAAGTGAGGCCGATAAAAGCTCGTACCTCCTTCTGCGTCTTGGGCTGTGGAAGATGTGCTATTAACTTGATACGGTCAGGTGTCAACTGCCTACCCCTCTTGGACAGTAAGTGTCCAAGGTACACCACTTGCTGGACACAAAATTGCAGTTTCGAAGGGGACACCTTGTGCCCCATTTCTGCCAGGAAATACAAGACTGTAAGTGACGCACGTTCGCAGTCACGTTCAGAACGGGCTGTGATTAATAGATCATCGACATACTGGAGCAGGGCAGTGTCATCTGGCATGTGAATACTGTCTAGTTGTCTTTTAAGTGCTTGACTGTAAATGCTAGGACTTTCTGTGAAACCTTGAGGAGCTCGTGTGAATTTATAGCTTCTTCCATTTAAACAGAAACCGAAAAGGAATTGGCTGTCTGGATGAATGGGGACACTAAAAAATGCGTTCTTGAGATCAATAACAGTAAAGAACGTAGCTTCGGAATCAATGGCAGTCAATAGGGAAGAAATATCTGGAACCACTGGGTACTGGGGTATGATACATTTATTAAGTTCTCGAAGGTCAATCACTAATCGATAAACTGGAGGTGCATTGGGATCAGTACGTTTAAGAATCGGAATGATAGGAGAATTACATACATTGGAGTCAGTTTCTACAACCACTCCTTGAGCAATGAGCTCGTCAATAATTTTGGATAAGGCTGCTACAGCCTCAGGTGTCAATTTGTACTGTCGGATTCGTGGTAATACAACACCTTGTTTCAGAGTGACACGATAGGGTGTAATGTGCATACAACCTACATCAGTTGGACCTTGCGCCCATAAATGCTGAGGTACATTCAGTAATCTTGGATCAAAATCACGCAATACATAATGACCTTTAAAATCACGTAAAAACAATCTCACACCTTCTGGGGAACAGCATATAACTGCTCCTAATTCTTTCAGGGTCTTAATACCTAGTAAATTTTCAGGACAGGATCTCGTGAGTAACAAGTCTGTAGTTCGGGACAATGGACCAACTTCTAGGGATACTGGTTTCGATATTTCATTAACAATAGGCTTTCCTGAAAATCCAAGGGAAACATTTCTAGAGCCTGAGAGTGGAGCCCCTGGAACCTCGTCATGACTGATGGTAGTCCTACTTGCCCCTGTATCAATCAGAAACTTTCTGTCTTTCCCTAATACTTGACTGTGTACATAGGGACCCTCTTGATCTACAGGAACCTCGATGAGAGGCAAGCCAACCTCCCTCTCTAGGCTGTTTCATGAATACTGCTGATATTCTGGATATTCCGACTGTGCGTACTGGTACATCTGCTGTGTAACGTGTTGTGTGGCAGCTATAGGCTGCGGTACTGTAACTGTCTGTTGTGCGTTCTGCGGTGGCTGGGAATTCTGCGGAACATGTTCTTGTCTAGGAGGACGTGGTCTCTCTTTCGTCTTACCTGTAGCTATGTTGTGTTTTAGAACTGCACATTCGTTTATGTAATGACCTGGCTGTTTACAGTAATTGCATGTCCCTTTAACAGGAGCTGTAGAATGACTAGTTTGACTCGGACCCCTCTTCTGACTGTCTTGTGGAACAGACTGTGCAACTAGTACTTTCATTTTCGTATCTTTCATACGTCTTCTTTCGTGTTCCTGCTCTTCCCTGATTCTGTTCTGGTGATACTGTAGCATCTGGAGCATTTGTGATGGAGTATTAGCTTGCCAGGTACTTTCGACTTTCAATACTCTATTTTTAACTTGCGGTAAAGAATTCTCAACTAGTTTGGTAACAAAAAGATGTGGATACGATTCACTACTCGTTTTCAAACCGCTATTAGTAATGAAACATTTCTCAAATCTAGAATAAAAATCACTAGTGTCTTCATCTTGTTTCTGTTTACAGGCTGAGATGGCATCCCAATCTTCCTTTTTCGTGGCTAGTAATCTTGGCAAGACCTGTATTAACAGTTCGGGTAATTCTTTGGCTTTATCCCCAAGACCAGTTCCTGGGACTCGTGCATTATCTTCGGTCTCTAACGCGGTCCAATCTATCTTTTTCTCTCCCACCTCCCATTCTTTTTCTTTGAGTTTTTCATATATGCCCGCAGGCAACAGGACCTTTAACATTTTAATGATATCAGGATACGTGTATTCTCCCATACGGAGCATGTCCTTTAATTCTCGATGGAACCCTGCTGGATCTTTATCGTGACAGGGTATTAACTTTTTCATTTCTAGAAGTTCTATTTTCGTGATAGGGGTGTAAACAAATACTCGTTCGAGATTTCCTCCCTCTCCCTTAACTGGATGCACTTCTCGTAACGGATTCTGTCTGTCTATGTAGAATGATTTTCTTACTGGGGGTGGAACAGGAACAAAATGTGGATTCAGGAACGTTCTGTATTTGTGGCGCTGTTCTAAAATGACGCTAATTAAATCGGTACCTAGACCTTTCCATCGGTTTAGGAGTAACTCGTTCAGTACATCATGTAATGGACCTGGATCAGAATGCTGATCCTCATACAGTGTAATGAGGTGCTGGATCATATACATACCCACCAGACGCTGCTCGGCTGGGGGCAGTTTCAGAAACATTTGAGCCACTACTTCGTCTGGAAACGTGGCAGAATCATTAACCCATCGGACTGCTGATCGGGCTAGTTCTTGTTCATGCATGGTACTAAGTTCACTATAACCTATTCGTAGTTTCAGAATTTTATCTGTAGCCTGGAATATTTGTTCAAGAGAACACTGTTCTGGTACGGAAGGAGGAAAAGCTTTCTTGTAATCTAGGCGTGAATGTCTATCGGAAAGTCTAGTTCTACCTACATACGCTATTCTGGCGGGATTCTCGCTGTCTACCTCTTCGTTTGAAGAGTCATTCTCTTTCTGGGCTACTATTCTTGCTTTCTCCTTTTGGTGTATACTTATAATTTCTTTACGGATCTTTCTGTACATAGTTTCTATACAGTTTTGTGTCTTGTGTTTTCCGTCTGCTATATTGTCACTCCATTTTGTCAGGACTTTCATCTCTTCTGGACTTTTATCAGGACGGTCCTGTTCTCTTATTAAACAATTTATCAGAAATTGCAAAATCATGCCTTGAGTCTCGACTTTCCTGTGTGCCATAGCTTCGTGAATACTTCCTGGATTCTCCCCTGTTTGAATAAAATGGTATATTCTGTCTAGATGTGGTTCCATATTCGATATGGTAACCAAGAAGCTTGCAACTCGACGTAAACGTACGGAGTATAATATCATGTGATCCTCGCCTGGTACTGGATCATATCTACAATCAGTAAGGAACTTCTTGAGGGCTTCATACGTAGCCACTTTGGGCGTACGCTGTAACGCTGCATCTCTCAGCGTCAGTCGTTTTGTTTGAGGCGGGGTGGTAGGAGCACCTCCCCCCGCTCCTCCTGAACTGGAATCGTCAGTTAATACTGAACGTGCTGGTAAAGTGACTGGCAAAACGGGCACACGTAATGTGGGCTGGTCCGGGGGTACTGGCACATTAACGGGGTCCCCGGGACCAGTGGCTGGAGGAACAGGAATTACATTATTAACAGGGTGCTGAGGGTGAGCAGGCGGAATAGAATTTGCATATTCTGGGACTGTATCGTCCAAATAGGAAGAAAGAAAAATTTCAGCTGCAGTCGGTTTATGACGCAGTTTAGTCGGGACTAATGGTGGGGGTAATTTATGGGGTGCTTCCGGGGTCGCCTTTGGCAAACCCTCGGCGAGAAGAGGATACATACCTTTAATTAGGGCATTTCTCTGTCTGTCTGATTGTTCTGCTCTAACTCGTTCACCTTCTTCTAGAAGTTCCCTTTCTTGGGCTTTTTCTGAGGATTCCCTACTTAATTCTGCTTTTCTGAATTCTTTCTCTGTTCTTTTATGGGATTCTTTGCGCCATAATTCTATGGCATCTTTCTGGGACTGTCTGGCTTTCTTTTTCCATAATGCTTCTTCTACTCGCATGATGCACTCGGCATCCCATGTACCTGATACAGGCCATCTATATTTCTCTTCAAGATTCTTTGTATAATCCACCCATAAGTCTAGATATAATATGGCATCTAAGCCATGCTTGTGATACATAAAGTGTCCAGGACTGTCCCTAGGAGGGACAGGAACTGCTTCTTCGAGTAACCCTTTTCTGGTTTTTATCTGACGTAACTTTGAAAACAGAGGCATATTTGAGTCGTACTTGAATTAAACACAATACACAATAATCACAGTAATGAAATGGCAAACAAATCACTCATACCACGACATAGAAATACATTAATAACAGTTCGAACAGAATACTACCAAATACACTGAAAAACTTAACACTTGAATTTCTCGAGAAACGGACTTACTAGAATTACTAGATGCACTGCTAAAACAGTACAGAACATACCGGTCTCATAAAGAGACACGTCATACCGTATCCACCTAGATGGACACGTCGGACTGGATCTGTGTACCCAAACCCATCGGACCGCAGACAAACTAATGACCCCGTCTAGATACTCCCCCAGCAACGGTACTCACCGGGAAGCAGAACTTGAAGGCCTCGGACTGGACTGGACTGCTACGACGTCTGGTTACTACTACGCACTACGAACTTCGGGCTTCGGAAACAGGTGGGCCTCCGGATACCTCGGACCTTGCTCTCTCGGCTTGGGCTCTGGTCGGGACGAACCGCATTCCTCACCGCCTCGTCTGGATGCCGGACCGCAGTCTCCGTCTCCTCCGTGGGCCTGAGGGAGACTTGATGAAGCAGAAATATCTGCACGTGCACGGTAGAGTTCCGTCACGGCTGTAGAAGGGTCAGGGGGCCTGCGTTACATCGCCGGCGCGTGGGGAAGGGGCTCGTCCCTATTCGGGCGCCATTATGTGGTAAATAAATAATTAATTACCGGTATTATTTTTCTATGCATAAAATAAAACAGATAGCTCAATAAATAAGAGGCAGGATCCGGGGTATCTGAGTTGAACAGGCTTTAATCAGGCATAAGGGAAGGGACAGGATCGGAACAGCCTGAAATAGAATGGCATGGAATGGCAGCTGCAACGTTTCATCAACATTACATAGTATATATAGGAAAATATTACAATTGCATTGAATACAGTAGGCGTAACAAGTGACAAACGTAAGATAAGAACAAATGGGCATACAAAGAAGGCGTGTACGTAGACATGTGATGAAAACGTCACAGAAGTGTCATAAATGGGTGGATACATGGAGGGGGCTACCTGGGCAGCTGGAACCTTTAACCTAGTGGTGCGCGCAAACGGGCCATGACGTGTAACTAGGGAGAGCTGGGGGCTCTGACTTCTGCACTAGAAGAGGAGACTAAAGTCTGAGATGTCAGGACGACATGTACCTATATCATATCTGGTATCTTGTGTTTGGAGTACATGTTGATAGAATCTAAAAGTCATCAGAGCAAAGGCTACTTGACACTATGGCTGGTGCATGCATATATTCTCCGTGTATTGCGTGTGCTATGAATCTTCTATGGATACTAATTCAGTAATTCACTTGCATGGAGACAGGAAGACTAGACTATAGCTGAAGATGTTTATGCGGTTCGTTAGCTTAGGAATGTGAAGACGGAGAGCTGAACTGATAACTGTAGGCATAACATATTCTTGGCAGACAGGCAGGCCAGGCCGGGCACCGCGCTGCTCGGCAGGAAGTAAGCGAAGGGTCAGGGATGCAGGTGGGGGCTGCATCGCTCCTCGGAGTGGTTTCAGGAGACTGGAGCTTGAATCTGGTGTTCAGGCCCTTTATGAGGCCTAGGAACGGGGACAATTCGATGAATTAACGTGCATAATGTAAAACGTTGGCAACATAGGCCTAATACTCGTTGCTTTCACGAGGACTGGATAACTGGCATACTAACATTGGACACAACTATAATTGCGTCTTTAATCGATCATAGGGGGATATATGCATATTAATCATGCACATATTACATAGGATGGGGAACACGTAGGCACACATGACAAGGCAAAATTCAATTTTCCTCACAATATAAAATTTGAAGATTTTGTTTTTGGATTGAATGGCCACAGAGAAAGATAGAAAGAAATTGAAGAAACAGTACTCCTTGCAACTCTCCTGTGAGAAGCATTAAAAGACTGTGCGGTAAGTGGAGGATAGTCTAAGACATTGGGTAAGTCAATCAAACTGTGATTCCATTTTGCCCGGCGGTACAAATCCTGCTGTAATATTGTTTCAAATTTCTGTGAATGCAGAATGGTATACAGTCACTGACTTATGCCAAGCATCCTTCTACAATCCTTTGAAGGAGAATACTCAATATGTTTTTGTATTTCTGTTTCAAAATAAAGTTCTAATTTGGTGTAGAATTCAACAGGGGTATACTGAAAGTCCCTCCATTTTTAGTCAGATCCTAAAGAAAGATTTGGAAAATTTGAAATACCCTGTAACTTAGTTGTGGTCCAATACAATGATGACCTACTTGTAATATCAAGAACAAAAGAAGTCTGTAAGCTGGATAAAATTGTACTCTTGAATCATCTTGCTGACAACGGATACATGGTCTCACCTACAAAGATACAGTACTGTAGAAAATAAGTGATTTATCTTGGTTAGAACATAGGAAAAGGAGCAAGGAAAATCTCAAAAGAATGTGTTTCTGCAATCCTGAAAATGAATCCTCCAATCACCCAGAGGGAGGTGAGGATGTTCCGGAGTATAGTAGGTTACTGTCGTTAGTGGATTCCAAACTTTTCCTTGACTGCAAAGCCTTTAATAAGGCTTACTCAGAGTGAAATCCTGGATTCGGTTCTGTTTGATGCGAATGCATGAAAGTCTTCTGAGAATTAAGAGAAAATATATGTATTGCACCTGCCCTCGGAAAGCCTGATAAGGAATTCTGTCTTTTTTGTCATGTGGAGAATGGGTGCTTGCTTTCAGTACTTACCCTAAAACATGGAGAGGTGATGGAGGCCTACTGCTTATTTTTCTGCTGTGTTGGATTCAGTAGACGTAGTTCTTCCTAGTTGTCTGAAGGAGGTTGAAGCCGTTTGTATGGCAATTCACCAGTTCACTGACAAAACATTGACCCCAAAACATCCCTATACCACAATATCGAGTCATAAATATAGATGTTAAAAATATCGACATCCTATATTTCTAAAGGTAAGTAAAAAAATATAAAAAAATATATATACCAATGACATAAATATAGACGTAAACAATATTGTTGTTTATATATGTGAGAGGGATGGGTGGAAAATAAAGCAAAGAGGTCTTATAGGCTATTGAATGATGGCTGTCTTTATTTGTCAAACCATAGAGAAAACAAATCGAGGGTATATCTGTACATAGTGTGATGTGTGGATAAAGGAAACCGCTATCGTTGGTGCCCTGGAAGCACGTTGGTTGTGGCTTTTTCTCGTCCTTTCCTCCGTTGGATGGTGACACGGCCCCGGGTAGAAAGAGAAGAAAGTTGGGGTTAGATGTTTGTTTTGTTTAGGGTAAGACACAGCTAGTGTGAACCATTCCGCCACCGTGGATGCAGTCAAAAGAAAAAATAGAACGTAACCAAGGAAATAGAAGAGGGGAAAAAGGATCAAGAAATATAGCCCGGCGTGACAGCTGACAGGTATCGTCAGGACCGAGGGAAGGGAAAAAAGAAAGAGAAAAAGAAAAGATTGTCAACAGCAATAAAAGTGACCTATCGGTTTCAGTGGTTCAATTTAACTTACCCCCTCCTTTTCCTTCAGGAGAAAGACTTTTATTCAGCCTTAGTACAATTCGTATAAGGTATGTGGTTTGTTTTCAGTAAGGTATGCAGGGTGTGGGAGAAACGATAGGGGAAATGAAGAAAGTTGTGCAAAGAAAGGAACAACCCCCCACCGTATCATGCCCTGTGAGTCCCTAGGACTCGCCACCCCCTCCTTTTTTCCAATCTTAGTGACCCCTGTTCCGCTTCATGTACTGTGGGGCAGTAGCTCTCCTGAGCTACGGCTGCGTTGTAGCGACCTCCGGGGAAGTTCACCAATCCTCCGTTCACTCCTCCCGCCCGATGTCTTTTTCCTCCTTGTAGCGTAGGGGTCCAGGTCTGCCATTCTGCTTCTCGTCCTGGGGTCCAGGTCTGCCATTCTGCTTCTCGTCCTGGGGTCCAGGTCAGCCCGTCTGCTTCTCTTCCTGGGTCCTATGGGGCACTTCCTTCTGGTCTCTCCGTCTCCCGGCTTTCCAACTTTCCCTCAGCATCTTCAGGGTTCTCTATTTCCGCAGTTAACTCCGCACCTGGTCTACGCGTAGCGTCATTCCATTGGCCATCATTTGGAAGTGGGCGTTCCTCGTCCTGCAGGGGAAAGGGTCCGAAGGGAGTTAACTCTTTCTGTGCCTCTTCCAACCTTTTATTAGCTTGACCTCACATTGTTTGTGGTTTTATCAGGCGACTTCCCGGAGAAGATCCGTCAGAGGGGAGGCTATTTGTGAAAAGTTGGGGATAAATCTCCTGTAATACCCCAGAATCCCGAGAAATGCCCGTAGTTCTTTCTTTGTTCGGGGAAACGGGATGTTGGCAATGGAGGCTACTTTTTCGGTCTGCTCCCCTGCGGCCCCGCCCACTTTTCTTTTTGTACCCCGCCCATTGGACACCCCGCTCCCGCCTCCCAGCTGCTCCACCCTCCCACTTCGCCATTTATGGAGGTTGCCGCACGGGAGCGCAGCGGACGTGCGCAGCAGGTGCGCCGATTGTGCGCCAAAGGCGCGCCAAAGGCAAGCCCGTCTGCGCCCGTCCGCGCCTTGACCGCGCCCAGTGCCAGGACCCCTGGCCCCCGCCGATGCAAGACCACCCGACCGACCTACGATGCCGCCACCCTCAACGCACTCAATGCCGGCTGGAACCCCGCCTGCTACCGAGCCACCCCGAAACGCACCCATGGACCCTTCACCTGCAAAGCCTGCTGATTCACCTGACTCCGAACCTGCACCGCACCCGCCAAGCCGAGCACCAGCAACAACCACCTCAAGTGCATCTTGCTCAACACCCGCTCCGTCCACAGACACGCCGTGGAACTCTGGAACCTCCTCGACACAACTTCACCAGACGTCGCCTTCCTAACTGAAACCTGGATGAACGCCTCCTCAGCCCCCGACATCGCCATCGCCATCCCGGACGGGTACAAGATCACCAGGAGGGACCGCGTCAACCAGACCGGAGGAGGCATCGCCATCGTACACAAGAACACCATCCGCATCACGACCAACTCCGACGACACCCTCACCGCCGCCAAACAGCTCCACTTCCAGGTACACACCGACCCCAAGACGACCCTCAGAGGCACCCTCATCTACAGACCCCCGGGACCACGCACACAATTCAGCGAAGACACCGCAGACTTCATCAGCCAGCACGCCCTAACCTCCTCTGACTACATCCTCCTAGGGGACTTAAACTTCCACCTGGAGAACAATAACGACACCAACACCACCAACCTGCTGGACAACCTCGCCAACCTCGGACTCAAGCAACTGGTGAACACCCCCATCCACTACACCGGCTACATGCTTGACCCAGTCTTCTCCTCCAGCAAGTACATCTCACATCAGCCACTTCACTGGACTTCATTGGACTGACCACAGCTGCGTCCACTTCAGCTTCAGAAGAACCACGACTCACCACCACCCGCAACAGGTTCCCCGCAGGAGCTGGAACAAGATCACCGCCGACCAGCTCACCACCTCCCTCAGCCAGAACCCTCCCGCCAGCACAACGGACCCCAACAAAGCAGCCAGCAACCTCACACAGTGGATCACCAACTGCGCAGACAACCTCGCACCACTGAAGACCCCTCCCAGCAGACCCGGCAGCAAGAAAACCTCCTGGTTCACCGACGAACTCAAGAACTCCAAGAAGAACTGCCGTACCCTCGAGAAAGCCTGGAGCAACAACAAGACCACAGACAACATGACTGCCCTCAAGCACGCCACCCGCAAACACCACCAGCTGATCCGCACCACCAAGAAGACAGCATTCAAGGAACGACTGGACAACAACGCCCACAACAGCAAGGAACTCTTCAGCATCGTCAAAGAGCTCTCCAACCCCAGCGCCGGAAACAACGATATCACTCCCTCGCAAGACCTCTGCGACTCACTTGCCTCGTTCTTTCACAGCAAGGTCGCCGACATACACAACAGCTTCGGCGCACAGACCAGGCACCCAACCACTGAACCAACGCCCCCCACCACCACCCTCCGCGCCTGGACACCGGTCAGCACCAAAGACACCACCCGCGTGATGAACACCATCCACTCCGGATCATCAACCGACCCCTGCCCCCACCACGTCTTCAACAAAGCCAACTCCATCATCGCACCCCAACTCCGGGACATCATCAACACCTCCTTCAACACCGCCACCTTCCCGGAGAGCTGGAAGCACGCCGAGCTCAGCGCCCTCCTGAAGAAACCAACAGCAGACCCCACCGACCTCAAGAACTACCGTCCCATCTCGCTCCTCCCTTTTCCTGCCAACGTCATCGAGAAGACCGTCAACAGACAGCTTGCCGCCTTCCTCGAGACGAACGGATCCCTCGACCACTCGCAGTCCGGCTTCCGAGCCAAACACAGCACCGAGACCGCCCTCATCGCAGCCACAGACGACATCAGATCCCTGCTCGACAACGGGGAAACAGTGGCCCTCATCCTCCTGGACCTCTCCGCAGCGTTCGACACGGTCTGCCACCGCACCCTAGTGCAGCGCCTCAACAACATCTGAATCCAAGAGAAGGCACTGGAATGGATCATCTCGTTCCTCACCGGAAGAACCCATAGGGTCCACCTCCCCCCGTTCAGATCCGAGGCCACCAAGTCATCTGCGGCGTACCACAAGGATCATCACTCAGCCCCACCCTCTTCAATGTCTACATGAGCCCCCTCGCAGCCATCGCACGCCAACACAATCTCAACATCATCTCCTACGCCGACGACACCCAGCTGATCCTCTCCCTCACAAACGACCCCGCCACCGCCAGAACCAGCCTACACGAAGGGGTGAAAGACGTCGCCGAGTGGATGAAGAACAGCCGCCTGAAACTGAACTCAGACAAGACAGAAGTCCTCATCCTGGGATCATAGCCCTCCGCCTGGGATGACTCCTGGTGGCCCCCTGCCCTGGGCACCGCTCCCATGCCAACGGACCACGCACGTAACCTGGGCTTCATCCTGGACTCCTCCCTCTCGATGACCAGACAAGTCAACGCCGTCTCGACGTCGTGCTTCAACACCCTGCGTATGCTCCGAAAGATCTTCCGGTGGATCCCCACCGAAACCAGGCAGACGGTCACCCAGGCACTCGTCACCAGCCGACTGGACTACGGAAACACCCTCTACACCGGAACCACAGCCAAACTTCAGAAAAGACTCCAACGCATCCAGAACGCCTCCGCACGACTCATCCTGGACATCCCCCGACACAGCCACATCTCCGGACACCTGAGAGACCTGCACTGGCTCCCCGTCAGCAAGAGGATCACGTTCAGACTCCTCACCCACGCACACAAGGCTCTCCACGATCTGGGCCCCAGGTACCTCAACAACCGCCTGACCTTCTACACTCCCACCCGCCAGCTACGATCCACCAGGCTCGCCCTTGCCGCCGTTCCACGCATCCGCAGAGCCACCACCGGAGGAAGATCCTTCTCCTACCTGGCAGCCAAGACATGGAACTCCCTCCCCATCCACCTCCGGCTGACCCAGGACCACCTTTCCTTCAGGAATCAACTCAAGACCTGGCTCTTCGAGCAGTGGCAGACCCCCCCCCCCCCCAGCGCCTTGAGACCCCTCCGGGTGAGTAGCGCGCTATACAAATGCTATGATTGATTGATTGATATATCCTTCCCCCAAAAGGTGTCCTTGGTATTTTACCAAACGTGCTGCAAGCCTGCTTTTGGTGGGGTTGATTGTAAGTCCTGCTTCTCTTAGGGCACAGATTATCTTCTTTAGGTGGGCCATGTGTTCGGTCCACGTTGGACTATAGATGACGATATCATCAATGTGTATGCAGATGAAAAAGCTGAACACGGTTTTAACACCGTGTTCATCAACCGCTGGAATGTGGCAGGAGCCCCATGGAGACCGAAGGGAAGGTCTGTGAAGTGGTATAACCCACTGAGTGTAGAAAAAGCTGTTTTCTCTCGGTCTCCGGAGTTTAAGGGTACCTGCCAGTATCCCTTGCATAGGTCTAGGGTGATGATGTGTTTAGCGTCACCCAAATGTTCCACCATTCGTCGACTCTCGGAAGAGGATAGGAATCGAACTGGGAAATGTTATTTACTTCCCGGAAGTCTATGCAGAATCTTATGGACCCATCTGGTTTGGGCACCAATACTATGGGCGAATTCCATTAGCTGTGGGAGGGTTCAATAATGCCTAGTTATAACATTTGTTGCACCTCTTTTTCTATTGCTAGCCTACGCGTTTCTGGTACACGATAAGGGCGCAATTTTAACCTTACACCTGGAGGTGTAGCAATGACGTGCTCCGTTAAATGTGTTTTCCCTGGAAGAAGGGAGAAGACCTCTTGTAGGGGTCTTAATCGGGTCATGAACTCCTCTCTTTTTTTCGTCCGAAAGGTCTGGATCTATACTTTGGACAAATAGAGGTTCGGGGCTTGGGGTAAGTCCTAACTGCACTGGCACAGCTCCCTCCCATTTTTTTAAAAAGATTGACTTGATATACCTGTGTGTTAGATTTCTTTTTTGGGTCAAGTTCCAAACGCTAGGTAACAGGAGTAACCTTTTCTACAATATGATAAGGACCTTGCCATTGCCCCAACAGTTTATGGTCAGAGGTGGGCATCATCAAGAAAACATAATCATTAAAATCGAAGGAGCGAGTTATGGCTTTTTTTATGGTACTGGGCTTTTTGGGATAACTGGGCTTGTTCCATGTTAGGGATTTTTTAGAGCTAGAAGCTCCTGAGGCGAAAAGCCGGGAGCAGGGAAACCTTTGCGAACAAACTGGATTTGTTCTTTAGTGTGTGTCACTCTCTGTTTTAAATTGCACGCTCCGTTTTGGGCATCATTTTAGTTCTTTTTTTAAAAAAAAGCCTATTTGCTTACTACTCATCCTATTTGGCTCTTGCTGGGGTTCTCCCTTCTTCCAGGGGCCGATTGGGGCTCGTACTGGTTGCGGGATTGATCCTCCGGTCGAGTTTGGTCCGGCGCCATCTTGGGAGGAGGCGCAGGTTGACGCGCTAGTGCTCCGGGCGATTTAGTCTCGGGTCTACAAATTGAGCATCTCGCACTACCACCTCTGTTTAGAACTAGAAGCTCCTGAGGCGGAAAGCCGGTAGCAGGGAAACCTTTGCGAACAAACTGGAATTGTTCCTTAGTGTGTGCCACTCTCTGTTTTAAATTGCACGCTCCATTTTGGGCATCATTTTAGTTCTTTTTAAAAAGAAGCCTATTTACTTACTACTCATCCTATTTGGCTCTTGCTGGGGTTCTCCCTTCTTCCAGGGGCCGATTGGGGCTCGTACTGGTTGCGGGATTGATCCTCCTGTCGAGTTTGGTCCGGCGCCATCTTGGGAGGAGGCGCAGGTTGGCGCGCTAGTGCTCCGGGCGATTTAGGCTCGGGGCTACAAATTGAGCATCTCGCACTACCACCTCTGTTTAGAGCTACAAGCTCCTGAGGCGAAAAGCCGGGAGCAGGGAAACCTTTGCTAACAAACTGGAATTGTTCTTTATTGTGTGTCACTCTATGTTTTAAATTGCACGCTCCGTTTTGGGCATCATTTTACTTCTTTTTCATAAAAAGCCTATTTGCTTATTACTCATCCTATTTGGCTCTTGCTGGGGTTTTCCCTTCTTCCAGGGGCCGATTGGGGCTCGTACTGGTTGCGGGATTGATCCTCAGGTCGAGTTTGGTCCGGCGCCATCTTGGGAGGAGGCGCGGGTTGGCGCGCTAGTGCTCCGGGCGTACTCATCCAGCGCTACTTAATGTGTATCTCTTCCCGACAGCGCAGCGGGCGGGCGCAGCGGGCGCAAGCCCGTCTGCGCCCAGCCGGGCCTAGGGCCAGACTCAATGCCCCTTTCATTGAAACACTCGATCTGCTACTCGCGGAAGGATCTGCTTCAACTTAGACCTATGAAAAATCCCAATTGTTGTTATCTACATAGGCCAGGTGACATATACACCTATTGCAGTCTCTGTAATCAGATTTCAGAGGGAAGGAAACATGATACACCCATTAGTACTAACGTGCGTATGGCCCTATTGAATTGTAGGTCTCTCCCCAAACATTCTCTGGAAATCAACCTCATGATTCAGGATCATAAATTAGATATTTCGTTTCTGACGGAAACTTGGCTATCCCTGAATTCAGAAGCCGATATTGTAAGTTCGCTACCCCCAGGGTATCTTATTCAATCACAGAACAGGCCCATTGGGAGAGGGGGTGGAGTAGCTATCCTGTACAGAGACCATTTTATTTGCAGGATGGAGGATGGTAGTATTTCTGACTGTGAGAGTTCTCATTTCGTTTTGCAAATCTCTTCCACCACTTCTATATCAGGCCTGCTGGTGTATCGCCCCCCGAGCTATTCGGGGCACTTTGTTAGCTCACTTATGGAAATAGTAACTGTTTTGGCTTCTACTGCGTCCAATTTTATTGTTCTGGGAGACCTACATTTACATCTTAACGACCCCCATGATAAAGTAGCGGCTGACCTTCAGCTGGATCTTAAATCATATGGTTTTGGTCTGATTAATATGGATGCTACTCACATAAAAGGCCATCTTTTGGACCCCATTTTTTCCAACATCCTGTCACTCCAGTCCAGCTCCCCCTACCTCTTCCTTGGTCGGATCACTTCCTGGTCTCTTTCTCTTGGCAAGCCGAGATTGACCTACCGCGTATCACGGCCTTGCACACTTTAGAAAGGGCCTGGTCTAACTCCCCGTTGAAGGCTGGACCCTTAAGCTTGAACAATCTATTCCCCTACCTGACCCCGACCGCGTGGTAGCTGATAATAACTTTAAGAACTGGCTCGACAGTTCATTGGATTTAGTTCTGCCGAATAAATCAATTGAAAAAAAGGGCAGATCCTGTAAATCTCCTTGGTACACCCCTGAGCTCATAGCCTTACGGAAAGGATGCAAGAAGCTCGAGCGCGTATGGAGAAGGGACTGGGCCAGTCATAACAAGGAAGCCTATCGCTCAGCAATTAGGGCCTACAAAGTCTCTCTTAAAAACGTTAAGGCTGCATTCTTTGAAGAAAGAATTAGATCCTCCTCCAACTCCTCGAGAGAAACTTTTCAGATTGTAAAAGAACTACTGAAGGTTCCTGACCCCCCCATAGCCCCGGACATCTCCGGAGGCAAATGTAATGAGCTTGCTTATTATTTTGATGCTAAAATTCACAATATCATTAAGACTCTACCACAGCCCGACTACACAGTAGATACCTATAGTAGGCCTATGGTGCTCGGCCCTCAGTTAGACTCCTTCAACCGAGTTTCTGTGGAAGAATTCCAAAAGGTCCGGGCTGCCATGAAAAGTGGCTCTCCCAGTGACTCCGTTCCAATATCTATTCTCAAACGGGTTGCCTCCACCATTTCCCCCCTGGCTACCAACCTAATTAACGCCTCCTTTTGTCAAGGCATTGTCCCTTCAAGTTGGAAGGGGGCTGTTGTAAAGGCCCTATTGAAAAAGCCGCAACTGGACCCTACGGAGTTGGCTAATTTTAGGCCTATTTCACTGCTATCTGGACTCAGCAAGATTGCAGAGAAAATGGTCAACCAACAACTGTCCACTTTTCTGGAATCTAATGAGCTACTACGCGGCTCTCAAACAGGCTTTCGCCCGGGCCAGGGTACTGACACGGCCCTTATATCGGTCATCGAAGAGGCGAGGTGCATCTTGGATTCAGGAGGATCAGTGGTAGTGATCCTCCTGGATCTAAGTGCAGCCTTCGACACGGTTAACCACCGTGTCCTGACTCAGCGCCTATGCAATATGGGAGTGTCTGGTAAGGCCCTGGACTGGCTAACATCCTACTTAGATAATCGGACTTTTCAAGTCTGGCAAGGCACTGCGCGGTCCAACTCAATCCCCCTCCAGTGTGGCGTACTGCAGGGCTCATCATTGAGCCGGACACTGTTCAACGTGTACATGTCCCCTCTGGAGGATGTGGTTGCCCCTTTTGGGATTAAAATAGTAAGCTATGCTGACGACACCCAACTCGTCGTCTCGCTGACTCAATCAGACCAGTGTTTTGAAAACCTTCACGCCTGTCTGTCCAAAATTCACGCCTGGATGAGCGGGTCCTCTCAAACTTAATAGTTCCAAAACGGAACTTATGCTGTTGGGGCATAAGGGGACTTCACTGTCTGATGCTATCTGGCCTACCTGTATGGGAGTTCTTCCCCCTCCAAAACAAGAAATCAAAAGTTTAGGGGTCTGGCTGGAACAGGATCTTTTGTTTAAAACCCATGCCAAAAAAACGTCTGGCACCTGTTTCGGCTTACTCCGCTCAGCTCGGAAAGTCCTCCCTCTTCTCCCCCCTCTCTCAAGGAAGCTGCTAATTCAAGGGCTGATCCTTTCTAGATTAGATTATAGTAATGCCTTGTTCTTGGGCGCCCCGGAAGGAACAATCTCTAAACTGCAGCGGATTCAGAACTCCGCAGCCAGGCTGCTCACAGGCACTTCTGCGAGGGCCTCAGCGAAACCAGCCCTCAGACAACTTCACTGGCTGCCTATTCGTGAGAGAATAATGTTTAAATCTTTGTGTATCGCTCACAAATCTCTGAAAGGCAAGGGACCTCCGATCTTGAAGAGACTAGTCGCGCCCTATAAAGCTAATAGATCCCTTCGCTCTGATCATGAATATCTGCCCATAATCCCTAGAGTTAAGAGGGCGCGCACTGGAGGCCGTTGATTTTCCGTGAACGCAGCGTTTCTGTGGAACTCACTCCAGCTGAAGCTGCGAGCAGAACCATGCCATCTGCGGTTTCAGAAACTTCTTAAAACTTTTCTTTTCCCTCAGGGCCCCTAAGCTTCTCTCCCCCAGGAATTTTGGCTCTCTCTCAGCGCTGGGACGCTCCCGAGTAACCACGCGCTTTATAAATCCGGTTACATTACATTACATTACATGTGGGCTTGTACTATACTTCAGATCTGTTCTAAATGGGTTTTTAGGTTTAACACGTATTCGGTTAAGGGTTTTACCCCCTCGGGCTCTTCCTCCCATTCCTTCCGCAACATGTCTAATAGAGTGCGGGGTTGTCGGCCGTACAAGAGCTCAAAGGGTGGAAAACCAGTACTCTTTTGTACCTAACACCTGATAGCAAAAAGGGCCAAAGGGAGCATATCCGCCCATTTCCTAGTTTCCAAGTTCAATAGTTTTTTTAGTGTTGTCTTGAGTGTGGCATTGTAACGTTCTACTAGTCCGTCTGTTTGGGGATGGTATGCCGACGTGCGTATTTGCTTGATGTTTACTAAGAGACATACTTCTTGCATGAGGCGGGACATAAAGGGTGTTCCTGATCTGTAATAAGTTCTTTAGGGAACCCGAAAATGGTGATCATTACTTTGGCGATTTGAGTGGCGTTAGGTTGGCGTAAGGCCACTGCTTCAGGGAAGCGGGTGGCATAGTCAACCAACACCAACACAAAGCGATAACCTCCGCGAGAGGGCAACAGGGGTCCTATGATGTCCATACACACCCGGGAAAAAGGTTCCTGTATAATGGGGAAGGGGAGCAATGGAGCTCCGGCTGGTAGTGACCTATTATTCTTTTGGCAAATGGCGCATTCCCTGCAGTACCTTCTCACCTGGCAATAAACACCAGGCCAATAAAACCTTTTTAGTATGGTGTCTTCGGTCTTTTCTTCCCCAAAATGTCCTCCTAACAAATGGCTGTGGGCCAGAAGTAATACTTTTTCTCTATACGGTTGACGCACCAACAGCTGTATTGGGCCTGCTCTTCTCCCCTTACGGTAAAGGAGCCCTTTTTTCTCAAACAACTGTGGACCTACTTGTAAGGGGTCCTCTTCCTTCGTGGACTGGTTCCAAGCTTCACGTAATGCCGGATCTTCTCTTTGGGCTTCCCGGAACCCAGGTTCAAACTGCCATATTGGGTTGCCTTGGTTTTGGGTCAGGATAACTTGTTTCCACTGATTTTTCTTTTTTTTTCTGTTTCTTGCTCGTCCGTGTTTTCCCAGGGAGACAGTCTGGCTCAAGTTCCTGAGAAAAGGGTGCAGATTTTCTCCACTCTTCCCCATCCACCCACGTTTCTTGTACCAGGTTAGACATGTGTGCGTAATTGTTTCCGAGGACTAAAGGCTCGGGCAAACGAGGTATGAGGCCTACTTTTAAGGGTAGTGCGTCCAGGGAAGGATCGCGTTGTACCTCTATCTAAGTGGTGGGGTACTGCCGGCTGTCCCCATGTACGCACTGGGTGGTGACGTATCCTGAAGGGGTGGGGTCTCCCCCTGGGATGGCTTGGGGTTGGATCACACTTTGCAAACACCCGGTGTCAACAAGGGCCTGTCGTTCTTCCCCGTTAACCTTTACCATCCTATGGTAAGGAAGGTGTGTTCCAGAGAGGCTACAGTAGTAGTTCTCCACCAGCCCTACCTCCATGGGTTCTTCCTTCTGGGGACAGAACCGAGCAATATGTCCTACATTACCACAATTGTAGCATTTGGGTCCTGGTGGGATGGGTGCTCGGGGAGGGATTAAGAGGGGCCCAGGGTGAAGGGTAACAGTTTCCTGACGGCGCGTAGGTTGGAGGGGTCGAGGTGACTTGGTCAGGACTCCTGAATGTTTCCAGTGTGTATCTTCGCGTCCCCTTTGGGACTCCTGGCCCTGTGGTACGCACTAGCTATCTCAATGGCTCTGTTCAGATTAAGTCCGGTATGCTGTTGTACCCATTTCTGTCCGTGAGGATTCAGGGAGGATAAATATTGTTCAAGGTATACCTTCTCCATTATCTCATCTTTCGTTGCAAGATGGGGTTTTAACCACCTGTCAGCCATGTCTCTTACCCTATAAGCCAAAGCCCTAGGGGTCTCATGAGGGCCCTCCTTAATCTGGCGTAAACAGATAGGGTATGTATCATCATCTCTACCTAGCCGTTCTAGTATACTCCTTTTCACATCGTCGTAGGGTGTAAGACCTAGTGGATTTGCAGCCTGACAGGCGGCCTGGAGCTCTCCTGATAGTAGCGGTGTGAGATATTGGCCCCATTTGTCTTGGCCCCACCCTGCTGGTCTGGCCATTCGTTCAAAAGTCGCAAAGACAAAAAAATCAGGATCCTCTCCTTCAACATATTTTGGAGGACCACTGAGGGGAACCCTGTTGTACTCCTCTGTTGTCCCAGGGTATCCGCCAATTTGACAATCACAGCCTCCTGAGTTTGTCCCTGCTCCATAAGGGTTTTGTGAAGGTTCACCCGGTCCTCTTCGGCTGTGGTGAGGAACCTTTCCATACAGCGTTCCAATTTCTCATGGCTTTCAGCCATCTTCCTCAGAGCTGCCTCCATGTTCCCCAATCCCACTTCTGACACCAGATGTGTGAGGGATGGGTGGAAAATAAAGCGAGGAGGTCTTATAGGCTGTTGAATGATGACTGTCTTTATTTGTCAAACCATAGAGAAAACAAAATCGAGGATATAACTGTACATAGTGTGATGTGTGGATAAAGGAAACCGCTATCGTTGGTGCCCTGGAAGCACGCCGGTTGTTGCTTTTTCTCATGCTTTCCTCCGTTGGATGGTGACACCGCCCAGGGTAGAAAGAGAAGAAAGTTGCGGTTAGATGTCTGTTCTGTTTAGGGTAAGACACAGCTAGTGTGAACCGTGCCACCACAGTGAAGGCGGTTAAAAGAAAAAAATAGAACGTAACCAAGGAAATTGAAGAGGGGAAAAAGGATCAAGAAATATAGCCCGACGTGACAGCTGATAGGTATCGTCAGGACCGAGGGAAGGGAAAAAAAGAAAAAAAGAAAAGATTGTCAACAGCAAGAAAAGTGACCTATCGGTTTGCCCTCGTTTAATTTATCTTGTCCCCTCCTTTTCCTTCAGGAGAAGTACTTTTGTTCAGCCTTTGTGCAATTCGTATGAGGTATGTGGTTTGTTTTCAGTAAGGTGTGCAGGGTGTGGGCGAAAACGTGCGGGGAAATGAAGAAAGTGGTGCAAAGAAAGGAACAACCCCCACTGTATCGTGCCCTGAGAGTCCCTAGGACTCGCCACCCCTCCCTTTTCCCAATCTTAGTGACTCCTGTCCCGCTTCACGCACCGCGGGGGCCGTAGCTCTTCTGAGCTACAGCTGCATTGTAGCATCCTCTGGGGGAGTCCACCAATCCTCCGTCCACTCCTCCCGCCCGATGTCTTCTTCCTCCTCCTCGTAGCGTTGGGGCGTATCGTCTGCTTCTCGTCCTGGAGTCCAGGTCAGCCATTCTGCTTCTCTTCCTGGGGTCCAAGTTTGCCCGTCTGCTTCTCGTCCTGGGGTCCAGGTCAGCACATCTGCTTCTCGTCCTGGCTCATCCGGGGTGCTTCCTTCTGGTCTCTCCGTCTTTCCAACGCACCCTCAGCGTCTTCCGGGTTCTCTATTTGCCCCTGGTCTGCGTAGCATCATTTCATTGGCCATGATTTGGAAGTGGGCGTTCCTCATCTTGCAGGAGAAAGAGTCCGAAGGGAGTTAACTCTTTCTGTGCCTCTTCCGACCTTTTATTAGCTTGACCTCGCATTGTATGTGGTTTAATCAGGCGACTTCCAGGCCCCTTCTCACATCATATATAACATAATAAATATTAAATAATAAACGTAATTGAAAACTAGATATAATATAAATAATAAACATATATAATAATTATTTTATATATTTACTGTAAACTACTAATTTAAATGTATTTTATAATTTAAAAAATATATAAAAATGTAACAAATAAATATATATATATACCAATATCAAAAAATGTATGTTAAAAAACATTTTATAATGAATTAAAACATTAAACTATTTAAAAATATGTAAACTTAAATATCCCACTCCAGACAATGCAACAGTAGCGAAAGCGTTGGATAGCGGAGAGGTACAAATTACTATTCCAACTTCAATAAAGGCAAAAGTAGGGAAAGTGTAGGATAGCGGAGAGGTAAAAATTACTATCTCCACTTTAGTCAGTGCAACAGTAGTAAAATTCTTGGAGAGCGGAGGGTTCAAATTTACTATTCCTACTCCAGTCAGTGCAACAGTAGGGAAAGTGTTGGATAGCGAGGGGTAAAAATTACTATCCCCACTCCAGTCAGTGCAACAGTAGGGAACTTGTTGGATAGCGGAGGGTTAACATTTACTATTCCCACTTCAGTCAGTGCAACAGTAGGGAAAGTGTTGGATAATGGAGGGTTAAAATGTACTATTTTCACTGCAGTCAGTGCAACAGTAGGGAAGGTGTTGGATAGTGGAGGGGTAAAAATTACAATTCCCACTCCAGTAAGTGCAACAGTAGGGAAAGTGTTGGATAGCGGAGGGGTAAAAATTACTATTCCCGCTCCAGTCAGTGCAACAGTAGGGAAAGTGTCGGATAGTGTAGGGGTACAAATTATATTCCACTCCAATGCATGCAACAATAGGGAAAAAGTCGAATAGTGGAGGGGTAAAAATTACTATTCTCACTCCATTGAGTGCAACAGTAGTGAAAGTGTTGGATAGCAAAGGGCTAAAAAATACTATTCCCACTCCAATAAGTGCAACAGTACATTTAATGGACACATGTCTTCATTGGCTTGTAGACAACCTTAAGAACCTTAAGGATTCTCAAATGGGGAGTTATCAATTGGCCAATAAAATGATCATGGCTAGGAGAGTGGAGTGGGTGAGCAGTACAAGAAAATCCTTAACTGGTGACTGCGTGGTCATTAACTTTAATAATGCCTATATGGGACCCCGCCTTTTAGACAATCTTTATAGATGTTCTACAAGTAACTCGCAGATTATCCCCTTACCACTGTAGCATTTTTACAACCAGGGTGTAATGCCATGGAGGGATTATAGGATGAGAAGAATTCCAGTTTTTACATGCCTGAAAGGCAACAAGGGCTACAATACTAGCTTGGGGATAAGGCTGCAAAACAGATTCACAGCTCTTTCAGATCTGGAATCTTGTGATTGACTAAATCCGCCAGCCCCTTAACCACCAGGAAGGGTAATTACTCTGGTTCCTCCAGTGCTTAACTTACAGGTGAATCCATCAACACCACTGGTTTTAGGGAGGACCCACATAGTAGTAACTCCCGTCCCAAGCAGCCAGGAGAGTGCCTTGAGTACCTTACCTCCGCCGACTGCCACAGAGGATATTAGGACCACTATGGCATCCTGGAATGTGGCAGGAATGAATGAATGAATACACACTTGTATAGCTCATGGCTACCCAAGGGCATCCCAGCACTTCCTGTGACACCTTATCATTCACCCGGATCATGGAAAGAGAAATGTCTTCAACTGCTTCCTGAACCTAAGATAATCAGATTCAAGACGGATGTCGTCTGGAAGCTGGTTCCAGAACTAGGCTGTGTTGTATGGAAACCGTCAGCCTCCAGTCCATGACCATTTGATCCTTGGGACTACAAGTAGTCGCTTATTATTAGATCTAAGAGTCCTATTGGTGTGATATATTTTCACCATGGACTGAATCAGAGGGGGGCCATTACCAACAATGGACTTGTGGACGATGCACATTGCCTTGAACCTGATTCTTTTCTTTCCTGGACAGGAAGCCAGTGCAGCCGACTAAGTGCCAACTTAGCAGAATTATGCTTTGGAACATTCATTAAGAGATGGGCCGCGCAATTCTGGACAATCTGCAGCATCTTTGTAGTTCCTTGTGGTGCACCCAAGTAGACTGCATTCACGTAGTCCAACCGGGATAGAATGAGAGCCTGGACCAACATACGCCTGGCTTCAAACGGAAGAAGAGGAAGAATCCTCCTTATCAACCTGGGAAGACCATAACAGCTAGCAGCAACTTTACGTGCTTGAACTGTGAAGTTCAGGTTACAATCAATCCAAACGCCCAGACTCTTAATCTGTTTTTTCGAAATAGGAGGGGGACCAAGTAGAGGGTATAGGAGGGGGACCAAGACAACTAGGCCACATGAGATCCACATGGGATGGGGGGCAGCATGGCCCAGTATCATAATTTCAGTCTTGGAGCCTTTAAATTTAAGATCCATCCACTCAGAGACCTTCACAAGGCAAGAAGTTAGACCCGAATCGACTTTGTCTTGCTGACTAAGGGACACCACCAACTGGGTGTCGTCAGCATAGGTGACAGTATGGATCCCCCAGGGAGTACCACATCCACAAGGGACCTCATGTAGATGTTAAACATGGTGGGACTCAAAGAGGATCCCTGGGGAACTCCATACTGTAAAGGAATCTGCTTCGAGGGAACATCTTCTTCAAAGACCTCAAATGATCTATCTGCCAGGAAGGACTGCACCCATTTCAGGGCAGTGCCAGCTACCCCCACCTCCCTGAGTCTTTTGATCATAATTTGAAGGTTTACAGTATTAAAGGCTGTGCTGAGATCTAACATAATAATGGCAGTGCAGCCTCCATTGTCCAAGATGTTCCTAGACTCTTCGACCACGACAAGAAGGGCGGTCTCCATGCCCTGATGGTGCCTGAAGCCGGTCTGGGTGTGATGGAGGCAGTTATTTTCCTCCAGGAAAAGCTGCCAGTAACGTGTTAACATGTTTTTCTGCTAATTTGCTAATACCTGGCAGCAAAGAGATGGGGCGATAGTTGGCCCAATCATCAGGATCTAAATTGGGTTTTTTCAAAAGAGCTTTGACTCTTGCCTGTTTCCAGAGAGGAGGAACCTGCCCCCTTAAAAGGGAGGAATTTATTACATCCTGAATAACAGGAGAGACAATCTCTAAAACCAGATTAAGCATAGCTGGCGGGGCAGGATCCACCGGGGATTCCGATTTAAGTTGCCTAAAAAGTTCCTGCAGAGATGGTAGGGTCAGTGGAGCAAAGTCCTCCAGCATAACTTGTTGTGTGGGCAGTGGAAGGTTTATATCCAGATTGGTTTGCTGGAACGTAGAATAGATGTTATGGACTTTGGTAGAGAAGGAATTAGCTATTTCATCACAGCGCTTTTGAGCATAATCGCATTCAGTGGAAGGACTAGAAGGGGTAAGCAAGGATTTTACAATTTTAAAAATTTCCCGAGGAGAATTAGATGCAGAAGCGATTTTTCCATGGTACTAACTAGCCCGAGCAGCTTTTATTTCACTTTTATAGAGCTTGGGTGCTTCTCTATATTTATTCGTGCCTATCTCTGTAAAATCCTTCCTCCATTTCCTTTGATATTGTTTACAGGATTGTTTGAGCTGTAGGAAGAACTGAGTCCAAAGAGGACTCCAGCCAATTGTTGAAATTTGCATTAGCCATCATAGGGTCTGCATGATGAAGAAGTACAGAATTTGTAAGATTGGTTGCCCAGCTTTCCACAGAAAGTTTGGACCATATGTGGCCAAACATTTTAGTCCTGACAAACGGCTGTGGCAGATCTTGAGAGGTCCAAATAAAGGATAGTAAGAAATGGTCAGACCAGAGAACCACAATGGACTCAACCAAAGTAATATTTGTGAGATTAATAAAAAAAGGATCAAGCAAATGGCCTAGGATGTGGGTAGGGCCGGTCACAATTTGTTTAAATTTAAACATTTCCAGGCCTTCACTGAGGTCCTGCGAAGGGGAAGAGTCAGGATCATCAAAATGTATATTCAAATCACCCAGGATCGAAAAATTGGAAGTAAGACTCGCCCCATTGGTAGCTATATCTGGCAGATCATTGCAGAAATTACCCAATGCTCCTGGAGTATGGTATATAAGGATTCCTGAGAAAGTGCAGGTAGGTGAAAAACATACCAAAGGATAGGCTCTCACAGTCAGCTAAAAGGCTACTGGTGAATCTACATCTATAAAATTTTTTGTATATAATAGCAATACCACCGCCACGGCCACTGGCCCGATCTTGCCTAAGAATGCTATAATTAGAAGGAAGAGCTTGAACCACATCAGCATCAGAATCCTTGCTAGTCCAAGTTTCCGTCAAGAAGAGGGCATCTCGGCTACTCTCTTCCAGAAGTAAATGGATTTCACTGGAGTGTTTGGGAAGGGAGTGGCAATTAAGTAGTAACATGGATATGGGTTTACCTCTGCCTTCTCCAATTGCCAAAGGGAGAGTAGTGTGGGAGAACTTGAAGTTAAAATTGCAAAAAGGACAGGAAATAATCCCCTCCTCCATTGACATAGTATGCAAACACTCACTCCTCATCTCACCTCTAATCCTGAGGAGCTGATCCCTGTTATAACATTAATCATCAGAAAGGGGTCCTGGCCCCTGGCCCCGTCCTGGCGCGGACAGGTGCAGACGGGCTTGCCTTTGGCGTGCCTGCAGCGCGCCAGCGGCGTGCCCGCTGCGCGCGTCCGCTGCACGGAAGCGTCATCGGATCAATTTGAGTCCGAAAATGCGGAAGTGTGCGTCAGCGTCCACGAAGAAACTAGAACACTGACCTAAGGTAGGCAAAATCGGAAGTTCATTTCCCCCTGAGCATTTCACACAGCTCAGAATGGCCCCCGCAATTGATAAACTACAAGCAATGCAATTGGTTACAACAATTATTAAAAGCAACAACAGTTAAAAAGCCTCTTGCTCCTGACAAAATCAGAGCGAGTAGAAAAGGTGTCACCAAGATAAGAAATCCCCACCGGCAAAATCTGTGGCAATCACTGGAGACTATATTCTTCCAGGAGACTTGGGCCAAAGACCCAGTCTTTTTCCTGGGTTTCATACTTTTCATACTGCCGCAATTCCATCATCCTCTGCATGGGCGAAGGGGGGATTATTAACCCTAATCTCTAACACCATTCCTTTTCAAGTCAGACAGGTTGGTTCTACAAATAGCTATTTCCAGCTCTTCCAACTTGTTAATAGGAAAAAAGAAACTTGGTTAATTATTAACTATTACAATAACGAATTTGTGAGAAATATGAAGGCTTTGGTTATATGTTAGCAAATGAGATAGTGAATTTTAATATAGCCTTAAATAAGGGCTGTGTAAACCTCATATTGGTGGAGGATTTTAACATCTATCTTTGCAAATTTAATGAGATTGTCGTGTGTGGAGTAGAAGACCCCCATGGTAACCCTCTTCAACACTTCACACATAATGATTATGGTGAAACCTTAAATAGATTACTACATAAGTGGAATCTGGGTATAATGAATGAAGTACAAGAGGGAGAGATGGGGACTACGTTTAGAAGGGGAAACCAAGATTCCATCATCGACTTTATTTTAGCAACTGCTTCGCTAGATGGGAAAGTGGTACGTAAGGGTACTCAATTTTCCTGTCACAGTGATCATGCCATCCTATTTATTCATCTAAGGATCCTGCCCAAGGCAAAAGATCACCAGCAGGTAATGGATGGTGTGACTGGGACCAGGAAAAACGGCTACCAACTGAAATGGTCACAGGCCCAGAAATTAAATTTGGTCCCCGAAATTTTAGCTAAAGCTAAGAAAGAACTTATACTATGCCTAGAAGCGAATCCACCGCCCACATTCTTGGTAACCCAGTTTAGTGCCCTCCCGATGAAACTAAAAGAAGCACTCACTTGTTCAAAGGCAATAAACGCTACCACAACCACATGATGGTTTGACTCACTATGCGTTACAGCAAAAAAAGCCCTTGTAATGCCTTAAAAACTCACCCCAGAGATCCCACTAAGAAACAAGTACTACGCAATGTTTGCAAACAGGCGAGAAGGAAAAGAGAGAAGGACCTCAGGGAGCAGGCTTGGGAATATCTTTCTTTTTTTTTGGGCTTGGGTATATCTTGAACAAGCAGCTATCTCGGGCAGTAGTGGGGATTTTGGGAAAACTGTGAACGCCCCTTACTTTAAAGATTCTAATGTAGACTCCCATGTAGATGAAGATGCATGGGTGGGACATTTTGAAAATATTTTTTGTTTTACGACCCCTTCCATATGCCCACCCTATGCATTAGATCTTGCAGCTCAGGGCGGGCTAATCTTCTCTTTATCTGAGGTTAGAAAGGGGCTGGAATCCTATGCCCCTGGAAAGGCTCCGGGGCCTGACGGAGTCCTAATTGATCTTTTCCAGGAGAATTATGACATGTGGATCCCTCTTCTAACAAATGTTTTTAACACCATTCAGATATCGGGTCTCCGCCCCATCCTGGAAGCAGAGTGTAATAGTGTCTGTATACAAGAAAGGCGATAGGGGTTCCCCAAAGGGTTATCGCCCAATTTCCCTTCTCGATACCACTGCCAAGCTTATAAGATGGCTCTTACTAACCAGATTGGAGGACTGGGCTGAAAACAATGGCATTTTTATGAAGGCCCAATACGGTTTCCGGAGGGGAATGGGGACGGTGGAACAATGCCTAAACCTCTATTTATCGATAGGAAAATACACTAAGACAAAAGGCGGGAAGATCTACATGGCCTTTATGGATTTGACCGCAACCTTTGATTGTGTCTCCCATCCTATTTTGCTCTAATTAATAATTAGTTGTTAATTAATATTATGGGTGGGTGAGTAGCTCTTTGAGTGTGTGTATAGATAATTATGAGAGGGTGTGTGTGGCTGTTTTGGAGAATGAATGTCTGTGTGAGTGGCTGTAAGGGTGAGTGAGTGGTTGTATGGATAAATGAATGGGTATTTAAGTGGTTCTGTGGGTATGTGAGTGGTTGCTTGGGTGAGTGAGTGGAAGTGTGAGTATCTGTATTGGTGAGTGTTTGGGTGTGTTAGTACCTGTATGGGTGAGTGAGTGGATGTATGAGTTCCTGTATGGGGTATTGAGTGGGTGTGTGATTAGTTGTAAGGGTGTGCAATGGGTTGGGTGACTGTATGACTGGATGTGTGAGTGGTTGTATTGGGGAGTGAGTAGGTGCATGAATGACTGTATGGGTAAGCTAGTGGGTGTGTGAGTGGCAGTATGAGTGAGTGGATATGTGAATGGCTCTATGGATGAGTAATTTGTTGTGAGTACTGGTATGGGTCTGTGAATGGGTATCTGAGGGGTTGTGTGGGAGTGGGTGCATGAGAGGTTATATGGGGTGTGACTGGGTGACTGAGCCATTCTGTGGATGATGTCATTAGTGATGTAATTGAGATGTCATCAGTAATGTCATCAGTGACGCCACTGACCATGTCATGAGTGATATAATATGTGAGTTCATAAGAAGTGCATTGCAGGGGCTTAAGTTATAGTTAGTTCAGGTAACTATAACTGTTGAATTTCACTAGTTTTGTTCAAGTGAATTATGAATCTAATTATAATGTCCCTGTAACCTTTGTTTTTTTCAGTGAATTTCTAAGGTTTTTCTAAATTATATTTCCTAACTGTAATGTCCCTGTAACCTTTGTTTTTTTCAGTGAATTTCTAAGGTTTTTCAAATTCTATTTCCTAATTATAATGTCCCTCTAACCTTTGTTTTTTTCAGTGAATATCTATGTTTTTTTTAATGTTATTTCCTAACTGTAACCGGTAACCTTTGAGAATGAGTGTGTGAGTGAGTGCATAAGTGTCTCAGTGGATGAGTGAGTGAGTGTTTGAGTGTCTGAGTGAGTGTCTGTGTGGGTGTCTAAGTGGGTGCATGAGTGTCTGAGTGGGTCTGTGATTTGGTGTGAGAGGGTCTGATTGGGATTGTGAGTGCCTCCATGAGTGTGTCAATCAGTCTGTGAGTGATTGCATGAGTGGGTATGTTAGTGGGTGTGTGAGTCTCTCAGTGGGTCTGTGAGTTGGGTGTGAGTCTCTAAGTAGATCTGTGAGTGGGTAAGAGAGAGTATAAATGATTCGCAAAGTTGGCGCATAGTGTCTGACTGGGTCTGTGAATGTGCGCGAGAGTGTCTGAGTTGTTCTATTAGAGGGAGCATGAGGGCCTGAGTGGGTTCTGCTCATTCTCTGTTCATTTTCTGCATTTTTCTGCTCACCTCTGACCTTTATTTTGTCTCCTTCCGCTCGTTGCTGACCTTTATTTTGCCTCTTTCTCCTCATTTTTTACCTTTAATTTGTCTCTTTCTGCTTGTTTCTGACCTCTATTTTGCCAGTTTCTGATCATTGCTGACCTCTATTTTGCCTCTTCCTGCTCGTTTCTGAGCTCTGTCTTGCCTCTTTCTGCTCTTACTGACCTTTATTTTGGCTCTTTCTCCTCGTTTCTGACTTTTATTTTTTTCTCTTTCCGCTCATTTCTGGCCTCTATTTTGCCTCTTTCTGCTAATTTCTGACATCTATATTGCCTCTTTCTGCTTGCTGCTGACCTTTATTTTGGCTTTTCCTCTAATTTTTGACCTTTATTTTGCCTCTTTCTGCTCATTTCTGATCTCTATTTTGCCTCTTTCTGCTCGTCGCTGACCTTTATTTTGCCTTTTCTTTTTCATAAAAAAACTAGCCCCGGGGAGGGGGTGGTCCCCAGGGCTCAGGGGTTTCCTGCATCCCCAAACATATTCACATAAGCCCCAGGGAGGTGGTGGTCCCCGGGGTCTATGCGATCCCCCAAATTAAAAATTACATTAGCTCTGGGAAGGTGGTGGTCTATGGGCTTTATGAATCCCTTGAAGGGGGGCCCCATATGCCCACCTCCATTTAAAAAAAAGAAACTCTGCATGCCCCCAGGAGCTGGCTCACCTGGGGTTTTAAGTATAAAGAAGCACGGGAGCCCGCACTTGTTTTCTTTTTTAATTTTTGCTGTGAATTTGCAGCAAATTATTTTTTTTAATGCTTTTTTTGCCCTGCCAAGGTCCATCTGGGACCTCAAGACCAAGGCTTGGGGTCAGGGTATTCCTACCCTTCCCCTTTTCTATTTTTTAACTTTTTTCTGGTACTTGGCTGAAGCAGACTCCCAAAATGGCTACCAACACTTCCTGGTTGAAGTGTTGGCAGCCAATCAGAGCTCTACATTTCCCTGCACAAGCTCATTATTATTCATAAATTAGCCACGATCCCAGATAAACAAATTTGGATTTCCTTAAATTTCTCAACAACTGCTGAATGGATTCACACCACATAACTGAAAGCGTGTTCTGCGAACCAAAATCTAACATCCTGCCAAATTTGGTTTAATTCCATTTAGCGGTTCGGGCTGCTGTCGTGTCTAAAGCTTCTATGGGAACACACACTTTTTTTACCCCCTCACCTTGTTCTCGGCCACTGCTTGACGGATCACCCTGAAACTTTCCTTGCCATCAAGACTCACTTTGACACTTATTTTAGGTACATTTTGTGAAGATTCATCAAACGACCCCAAAGATATAGGCAAGTCAAAAAACGCTTTTTCTATCGAAACAAGATCCTAACTATAAATACCTACTGGTGACCGCCTTGAGTTCCCCCTGCCCTCCTACCCAGTCAGTCTCCCCTCTGCTGGGAGTATGCATCCGTCCCCCTCCTGTGCTTCCTGACAGAAATAGATACATTACTTACAACATTTCAGACTTTAGAGGCACCTGTGAATGGAGTGCACAACTTTAAATTCAGCTTTGTAGAATAACATGACCTTTGTCCCAAAAACTGGGACATTTACTTGAAATTAAGAAAAGTATCGGGACACCGGGACAGTCCTCTGAAAATCGGGACTGTCCTGGGAAGTCCGGGGCATCTGGTCAGCCTACCTATAATGTTGACATCCAATTCCAATTGGCCAATTAGTTTTTGTGTTAATTTCTGAAAATGGAATGCCTTGTTTGTTTGGTGCATATTCTATTTTCTGTGTGGATGATCTAATGGTATGCTTAGGATAAGCATACTCCGTCTCACAACTCATTTTTACAAAGAGATATTGACAGATACCTGTTGTCATTGATGACAGAGGAAAGACTACCTTTTCCTTACCAGTAGGACTATTTCACTTCCATGGTATGCCCTTTGCACCATTTGAAGTACCGCAGCATTTCGATTATGGGAGGACCGATTAAAAGGACCACACCAAGCATACTCAAGAACATATTGAGACAGGATCCTCACCCATCACTTAACATATATCTAATCTCTATGCAGTATGTTCCATAATTGAAGCCGACCCATAGTATTATTCATTGGAGGATGAAGAGCAGATGGAGAAGCATTATTGCAATAAAGCTTATGGTCCTAAGTCTTTCAAATGTAGATCAGCATGACTGCCAAAATTCAAGAACTCCATGTAAATATCATACTCACATGCACCTGATGAGATGGCAGTCTGCACAGTTGACAATCGCCACAAGTTCATACATAAGTAACTCATCTATTACATACTTTTTCTTTGCATTCTAGAATTCGTAGGTATGCTTTTATATATTATCTGGACGGCGTGGCGGGAAGAGTTAGGACCGTACATTTAATTTGTGTTGGGGACTCATACAGCAGACTGCGAGGAGTAGGAACGCCCATCTTCAGGGAGGCTTTTGGTGTCTACTCTGAGCGGTATTAAAAAGTTTATAATTCAAGGATTCTAGCTTAAACATGGATCTGTGTGATTTGAGGAACGCGTACCCTTGATGTATAGGACTTGCTGTGAGACTGAGGGTGAGGATAAGACTCCAGATATGTTTGTACCCTTGTCCTGAAGAAGCCGAAAGAAATTGTGGGCTGAAACGCAACCGCGTCGACAAATATAGAAGGAGTGCAATTATTTTTAATTTGGCCTTAGATTAGTGGCGCCTATAAGCAAATGAGAAAAGAGGTGTGATACCTCTGGCGCAAAGAGGACTACCTCGGAGTGTATTACTCAGAAGAAGTAGTGTACAGCAGTATAAGTAATAATTAGGGTTTTCGTATATGTTGTATATATTGTGTATATGTATTGTACTATAGATGTGATTATGATTTATATGTGATTATTATGTTATTGTTTATGTCCTGTATATACTACGTTTGATGTTCTATGTATGAGTATTTGATTTTTGTACCATAGTCTCGCCATACGATACGTGTATCTAATAGAATCACGAATACTTAAATGCACAAAATATGGAATGTGTCAGGGTAATTAATGGTGCCTTGTACGAAAATAAAAATTTGAAAAAAAAATTGATTGATCCCTCCATACTTTTTTCTGTTATGCATCTTAGATGTTTCATGCCCAGGTATAGGAGGGTTATTTGGGCATACCCCTCTAGTTGCATTTTATAATGTGATAAGAAGGACTACACGGGGGGCGTGGCTTGGCGCCCGACGCGTATGGCGGTGTCCGGGTGAAGCTCTTCGGACTGTCCGGTGAACGGCATCTCTCCTGACTCGCTCAGCCCTTGCACAGTCTTCGTTCAGCGATGTGAGGACGTCGGATCATCTCTCCTCCATCCCTGTTTCTTGGCGGCTTCGCTGGAGTGCGACAATGCCGATTTCCGACTGATGTGAGTTGCGCAGTTACAAGTCGCGATGCGACCGCCATTTTGATTTCTCACCGGCTGAGCTTTGTCGCAGTATCAAGGACTTCCTTTGGATTTCTGTGGGGATTCCTTCTTCAATCCTCCTATTCCTTTCTTCCTTTCAGGTATGCTGCAGTTTACGCTCATTTCTCAATAATTCCCTGCCTTTTTTGACTGACTTTCATTCGGCGGCCATTTTACCTCTTTGACGACCTCCAAAAGTTATTAACGCCGACTTCAGTTCTCTCAAGGCTATATATGGGTAAACCTAAAGGCAATACAACCGCTGCGCCTACCAAGCATATTTTCATTAAAAATTCGAAGATTTTCACCGAGTTTTCTCGGTCTCATTCTACCTTATCTTCCCTCTCTGAAGACAAGATGGCGGCGTCAGAGTCTCTACCAGCTCCCTCTGGGAAATCTCTTACAAAACGCCCCAGGCAAAACCCCCCTTCGCCTCCGAAATCATCATCTCCTGTTTCCATGGAGTTATTGTTGGAGGAAATCCGGGCTTTGCGCCCTTTTATGGAAGATACTAATGCGAAACTCCAAGTGCTCACTGATTCCTGGTCACAGCTTGACAGCAGGGTTACGGATGTAGAACAATCCCTTTCATCTCTTGCGAATGACTGTGCGAAGATATCTCCTCTACATTCTCAAGTTACTACCCTTCAGCGTCAGGTGGAGCAGCTTGAAAATCGTAATAGGCGAAATAACCTTCGTATCTACGGCCTTGAGGAAGGACAAGAGGGGACAGATCCTATTGGTTTCTTCAAATCCTTCATCCCCAAAGTTCTTCATATGCCAGAGGATACCCGGTTGAACATTCAAAGAGCACATAGACTAGGTCGCCCTCCGTCCTCCACCTCCCCTTCTCAGAAACCTAGAGGGGTGATCCTGTATTTCCTGGAATACACGGACCTTTTGAAAGTTCTTTCAGCGGCAAAATCCTCTCAGCGCATTACCTGGTCCGGTTCTACATTATTCTTTGCACAGGATTACGCCCAGGTCACTGCTGCCAGGAGGAAGGCCTTTTTGGACTTACGACCTGCTCTTCGGGACATGGGTGCTCGTTATGGCCTTTTTCATCCGTGCCTCTTTAAAGTTACTTATAATAACAAGACTACAACGTTTGAGGACCCTCTTCGCCTTCGCAGTTTCATCAACGCTCACCATGCTGATCCTATGGAATCCTCCTCCTCCTCGTCTGCTGGCTGAATTTATATTCCCTACTCCTTGCTGTTTATCTTCTTGTCCTGCCACATGTTTTTCCCATCTTGTCGTATCTGTACTAACTGTCTCATGTTCTTTCTCCACAGTTATTCCATCCCCTTGAAATGATGCCTCCCGGCCCTCCGTCCTGTTTTCCCCGGTACTACCGTCACTCCGTCTGGTTCCTCCTTCCCCCTTGTTTCTTTTGAATCCGTCATTCGTAGGTATGTTACGATTCTATGTTATTATTTGGTCACTGTGTCTTCTTTTTTTCTTTCTTTCTCCTTACTCTCTTTTCTGCTCCTTACATCTTCCTTCCACTTTTTACTTGCTTTTTTCTTCACCTCTTTACTCTTTTTTCTTCTTGACTTTATCCTTTTTTTTCCCTTTCCTTTCTTTCATATTTTTCTCTCAATACAGCTTTCCTTTTTGCACTTTGTATTGCATTGTTTGCATTATTTTCTTTGATCATACTATTACCGTTTATCGTTCAGAGTTACATCTTGGAATGTTAAAGGTTTAAATAGTCCAATTAAAAGACAGCGTGTTTTAGCTCATTTGGCTAAGTTAAAAACTGATGTTGCCATGTTACAAGAAACGCACCTTAATGATACTGAATCATCTAAATTGAAAAGACTCTGGGTTGGTCATACTTTTTCCTCTCCCTCTTTGGGAAAAAAAAATGGTGTAGTTATACTTATTCATAAAAAATTTGCCGTTACTGATTCTCATTTTGAAATTGATAGTGATGGACGTTTTGTTTTATTAAGAATGAAGGTTGATAATGTACCTCTTGTTATTTTTAATGTTTATGCTCCAGTTACTGTTGATCATACCTTCTGGCCCTCTATCTCAGATAAATTAATTTCCCTCACTGATAATTATATTATTTTTGGTGGTGACTGCAACCAGATTCATGATCCCTTCCTTGACAGACACTCCCCAGTTACTTTTGTCCGATCCAAAATGCATAACCAATTTACTTCCGCTGTTCGTCGTAATTCCCTCACAGATATTTGGAGGCTCTGTCATCCTGCTCTCCAAGAATACAGTTATTTCTCCCCTCCTCACAAAACTCAATCTCGTATCGATTACCTTTTCCTTAGTAAATCCCTTACCCAATGTGTCCTTAATTCTGAAAGTGGCTCTATTCTCATATCTGATCATGCCCCTGTCCTTGTAGATTTTGACCTGATTCCCTTCTCACCCTCACCAGGCAGATGGCGTTTCAATAACTCTCTTTTAGCTGATCCCAAATTCACAGACCAGTTCGGTGCTTTCCTTTCTGACTTTTTCCTTACTAACTCTACCTCTGACTCTTCCCCTGCCATGATTTGGGATTCCTTTAAGGCTACGGCTAGAGGTTTTATAATTAATTTTGTTTCTAAAAAACGAAAAGGTTTCGAACGTCAAACCTCCCTCCTTTTAACAACGATCAAAAAATTGGAATATTCCTACTATCAGGCTCCTTCCGATTCTTCTCTTAAAGACCTTATTTCTGCGAAAGTTGCCTTTAATAAAGCTTCCACGGATGCCGCTTCCTCCTACCTTTTAAAATGTAATGCCCGCTATTATGGCGGTCAGAACAAGATGGGTAAACTTTTGGCCAATTATCTCAAAACACGAAAAGAGAGAACTCGGATTACGTCCATCACTGACTCGGAAGGAATTTCACACTTTAAAGATGAAGATATTTTACACAATTTTGTTTCCTTCTATAAGCAACTTTATACCCCCGAACAACCCACTCTTCCTGATGATTTAACTTCTTATTTCCATTCTCTTACCCCTCCTTCCTCTGCCCATGTTGACTTTTCCCTGCTTGAATCTGACGTTACTTTAGCAGAAATCTCTCATGCAGTCTCCATTCTCCGTCGTGGGAAAGCCCCTGGCCCTGATGGGTTTACTATTGAATTTTATAATCATTTCTCCAAACAACTCTTACCCCATTTGCATTCTCTTTTTAATTCCTTTATCTCTGATGGCTTTTCTCAAGGTACTTTTCAAGAGGCTATGATCTGCCTTATTCCTAAAGACGGCAAAGACCCTACTTTATGCAAAAATTACAGGCCCATATCTCTTGTAAATACGGATTACAAAATCTTTGCCAAACTGCTTGCCCTCCGCTTAGATCCCGTTTTACCGGAACTCATTGGTCCGGAGCAATCTGGTTTTATCAAAGGTCGCTTATCGTCAGACAACTCGAGGGTTTTCTTTAACGTCCTTACTAAAGCTTCCACTCTCCCATGTCCTTTAGCTGCCATTGCTCTTGACGCCGAAAAGGCGTTTGATCGTATTAGTTGGGATTTTATGTTCCGTGCTCTTTCCTGGATTGGCTTTCCCCCAAAATTGATTTCCCTCATTGCTCTACTATATTCCGGCCCCAAAGCTTCTATTTTCGCTAATGGTAAGATTTCTGATTATTTTTCCCTCTCCAGAGGAGTTCGCCAAGGTTGTCCTCTATCTCCCTTATTGTTTATTGTGGCACTCGAACCCTTTTTAACAAAAATCAGACAAGATGCTTCTATTACTGGCTTCACCCTTGGCCCTACCCAAATCAAATTGTCAGTCTACGCTGATGATATCCTTTTGTACTGTTCCAATCCTGAATCTACTATCCCCTCTTTTCTTCGTCAAGTTCATGCTTTCTCCTTAGTCTCTGGATATCGCCTTAACCGTGACAAATGTGAAATCCTTCCCCTTAATGTCTCTTGTTTACGACATTATTTTGATCTAACTGGTTTCTCCTGGCAACCCTCAAAAATTAAATACCTAGGCCTTTGGTTTTCCCCTTCCATCTCAGACACTCTAAAATTCATCTTTGATTCTATCACTAAGAAGCTCTCAGACTCTATTACCAAATGGAACCCGCTATTTCTATCTTGGTGGGGACGACTGAACTCAATTAAGATGATGCTAGCACCTCTTATTTTATACTCCCTCTCTATGATCCCTGTTCACATTCCTAACTACTATTTTAAACGCTTAGACTCTCTTCTCTCTAAATTTCTCTGGCAAAACAAACCCCCTCGAATTGCGCTCTCCTCTCTCAAGAAGGAGAAATCCCAAGGAGGAGTAAAATTCCCTAGTTTTACAACTTATCATCATTCCTTCTCCCTGAAGCAGACTCTTCGTTGGGTTTCTACTGATCTTCCTACTTATCCGCCGACTTGGTTATCCTTGGAAAAGTCCTTCATCTCTCCTTTTGACTTTTCTGAACTTCTTGCTTTTTCAGCTCATACTTCCTCTCTACGTTCTCCTATTATTACGCACTCGTGTCATGTTCTTTCCCCTCTTCTTCCCTCTACTTATCCGTCCTCTGCTTCCTTATCTCATCAACCCATCTGGCATAATAAGCAGCTCCGTATTAAAAACCGCTCCTTCTGCTGGAAATCCTGGCATTCTAAAGGAATAAAATGGGTTTCGCAATTGCTTTGTGATGGTACTCCCTTATCTTTCCCTGAGTTACAAACTCGTTATCTTCTTCCCAACTCCTTTCACAAACAGTATACTCTGCTCCTCCCAGCACTTTTCTCCTTCCTTCAATCTCTCCCAGCTTCTTCTGACTTTCCTCCACTTTACCCTCACTTATCTCCTCTCTTAACTTCTTCTCCCTCTGCCTCTCGTATCTACTCATGCCTCTTAATGCCTTTGGAGCGACCTAAAACCCGCACTGAACTGGCCTGGGAACAAGACTTATCGGTCACGTGGTCTATTTCCTTGTGGGATAGGCTGTGGATCAAACTTCACAAAACTTCTCGCGCTGCCAATACAACACAAACCCTTTATTTTATCTACCAAAGGCTATTGTTTTCCCCTTCTAAATTAGCGTCCTTCTCTCCTGACCTATCTCCGGCGTGTTGGTCCTGCCCTTCCTCTTCAGCTGATTTATCCCATATGTTGTTCCATTGTCCCAACGTTACCTCATTCTGGCATGGAATTTGGTCACGTATCTCCGCTATTTTCCATTTCCAGACCCCCTTCTCTCCATCCGTTGCTTTCCTTGGATCTCTGTCCCCAGACTTACCTCACTCCCCCTCCCATTACAAGTTACTTGATCTCTTTCTAGCTGTAGCTTTCCACTTAATTACTTCCAATTGGAAAGACGCCTCCAATCTTTCTTATTCTGCCTGGTGGAATGCTATTTGCTTTAATCATCGTTTAGACACCAACTATGTATCCCCAGTCTCCCTTGCTATCAAGCGTGATCTTCTGTGGATTCCACTCACTGCTTACCTTTCCTCCACTTCTCCCTCTTATCCCCCTCCAATCATTGCGGCCCCTCTCTCCATACCTGATGCAGTTCGTAAGCCACCTTGAACTATGTATTGTTGTCTTTTTGCATACTCCTGGTCCGATTTTTTACTATCTCAACTGTTATTTACATGATTGTTTTCTTGTTACTAGTTTGCATTCAATGTAATCTGTGCTTTTGATATTGTAACCAAGTTGATTTTCTTATTTACTCTCATCCTCCCCCTCTTTTTATTTTTTCCCTCTCTCCTTCCTTTTTTCACGAACGAGAGTATATTGTTTATTGATTCCGCTTTGCTATTTCTTTTTGCATTACGTATTATTGCATTCCTATATTGTATTTCTCCGTACAGCATTTCATCCTGTATTTTCTGTTGGTTTCAATAAACTTGAACTTAAAAAAAAAAAGAAGGACTACACGACCCAAAATGCAAATAAAATAAACACATGGACTGAAAGAACTACTAATCCACGCAAATGGGATAATTGAGAGCTCCGGCACTGGGTCTTGTTCTAATGACAGGATTTGGAGGAATACGTTCTTAAGGGCAGATGGAAAAAGACATACTATGTTGAGAAAAGTAAGACATACACACAACTGACGAATACGCAATCAGCGATTCATAAATGTAATCATGGAGTAATATTTATATCAAAAAGTGATTTTGGCATGAAAAAGCATTAATTTATTCAAAGCAAGTTTGTCTTTGTTAGTTTATTGTACTTAAGTTTCGAACTAGCTCCTCTAAAATGACCCTGAAACAAAAATAGAAGCTCAAAACCTCTGTTTTATGGAAGGGAGGGTTTACTAACCTTCATTTTAACTTCTTGGTGTGGGCAGGTACGGTCTGGCCCCTCCCCCCGCGACCTTTCCCGTGGTACGCTCTGACACCTGATAAGAGGGCGGCGTGGGCCAGTAACTAGACTGTTTTACTGCTCAGTGGGGATGAATCAAAGTGAGGTGGAGAGACGCGGCACCCAGCAGCAGGAGGAGAAGCACCACGAGGATGCGGGGCCGGCAGACCCCGCCGCCGCTGTGGAGCAGGGCTCGGACCAGCGGGCCTGTCCGTGCTCAGAGGGGAGGGAGGAGACCCTCGAAGGCTGCTGCCCCGCGCCCTCCCCGGCGTGCCTGCTACTCCTCAGCGATGAAGTGCTGCTGCTGGTGCTGCGGATGCTGGACCCCTTCTCCCTGCTGCGGGCCGGCTGCACGTGCACCGTGCTGTGGCGCGTCTGCTCCACCGCCTCTCTCTGGCGCAAGCACTGCATGGTTAGTCCCGCACAACAGAATGTTGTACTCTTCTGTAGACTGGGGTTTAAGTGGGCCGGGTCCTGCAGGTGCTCAGCACCGCTAGTTCTAAAAAGCAGATGTGGAGACTGGTCTCTACCGGGCTCTCCATTTTTGTTTAAGTTAGTTAATACGTTAATAGTTTTATAACAGACGCATTTCCGCTTAGTTTACTAGGGAGCGGGATATTGTACCAAACCGCGCTTCCTTGAGCGCTAGCGCAGCGATGTATACCTGGCAAGTGTTTATAAGGAACGATATTAGTCTTTTAACGACCCTGTGGTAGTATTTTCCACCTTCATGTTGCATTCTGGGGCATGTCGTTTTCGTTTCCTGTTATAAGTGGGCGCCTTGATATTGGCCGTTGGCTAACGGACCAGGACTGGCTCCATGACGGGTCCACACGTAGTTTTGCATGTTAAACTATCGCCAATGTTTTCGAAAACGGCAGAAAAGTAATGGTTTGGAATGCACTGGTTAGATGGTCCGCGCTAAAGATGCAAGCATTCCTCTAAGAAACCACGCTGGTGGCGGTGTGCGCGGCGCTGTGCAAACGCTTTAATGAATTACGTTACTGGTCTCAAATTATAAATGAGAAACTGTTTTTTTTTAGGTTTTTTTTTTTTTAGTATGTCGTACAGTGATGGGGGTCACAGTAAGTGGTGATATTGCCTGTCAAGGAAATGTGGGTGGGGGTCTGTGCAACCAAACTTTGTGCTGACTGGATGGGTGAAGGCGAGGTTACCCTCTAATATTGGCGTGTTAGGGGCTTGGGTGGATAGGGGCTGCTGGGATGGACAGGGGTCTGTGGTGGGCCCTATGCACGTCTTGGTGGAAAAGTGTAAGTTGTGGGTGTTGCTGGGTGGGCGAGTTGGTTGGAGAAAGGCATGTGAGGAAAGGAAGGCACGGAGTGCCCAATGAGATAGAACAATAAAGAGAGGCAAGGACAGTGACGCAGGCGCCTGTTGGTGGATACCGATGTCATGGGTAAAAGCGCTCTGGCGGTCAATCTTGCTCAAGTTTTTTTCGCACAAATACCTGCGGAACTTTCCAGTCAGGATTTCGGGGAGCTAGAACGTCCAGTTAATGTGCTGCACGTTTTACTAGTACCAGGCAAATTCCAGCTGGTGTAGGTAGCCAATTAAGCAGCTTTCCCTTTTTTGGTGCAAAACTGTTGAAGGCCTTTGAGGCTACCTGTTGACTTTAACCTGGGTAGCCAGCACCAGCACTGCAGATATTTTGCTGCGCCTAGTTCTAAAACCTTGCTTTTCATTAAAGCTAGAGGGTTCACTTTCCTGGGTGCACCAGGGGAAGAGACATCAATTTGTTTTCTTCAAAGTGTAGCTTCTAGTCAGTTCAATGAATGAATGGCTGTGCATGGGCGTCCGCAGAAATTTTTCCAGGGAGAGGGGGGGGCAAAATGTTAACGTCATCATCATCCTCCGACATGTGTGCCAGGTGGTGCACACGACGTGTGCCAGGTGGTGCACAAGAAACACTGGGGCGCAAGAGGAGCCATGGGGGGCAGGAAGCAGGCCGCATATGATCTCATACACTATAGGGTTGTTGTGCCACAGCCATCTTTATTTTGTGGCACCCCAAAATGCATACATGCCCTGGTCCCTAAAATTACCCCCTAGCACCCCAAAACCCATACCCACCCTGAACCCTAAAATTACCCCCCAAAACTCATACCCTCCCTGAATCCTAAAATTACCCCCCAGGCACCCCAAAACCCATACCCACTCTGAACCCTAAAATTACCCCTGCCCCCCAAAACTCATACCTGCCCCAAACCCTAAAATTACCCCCCTGGCACCCATAATCCATACCCACCCTGACCCCTAAAAGTGTCCGTAGTGGAATAGAGTGTTTCCCTTGGCACAGTTTATTTGTTAAGCCCACATGTTAGTTTTGAACATTTTAACATTTAAACACTATAAAACAAACCAATACGTATGTAAAAAGGCTGATATAAATTTATTATTCTTAAAAACATTAAGAATCACAAGTTAAACTTGTGATTCTTTGTTTTTAAGAATAATAAATTTATATCAGCCTTTTTACATACGTATTGGTTTGTTTTATAGTGTTTAAATGTTAAAATGTTCAAAACTAACATGTGGGCTTAACAAATAAACTGTGCCAAGGGAAACACTCTATTCCACTTTGAACAAGTACCCTAGTCCCCTGGTTTTAAGGGGTCTCTCTCTTTCAAATTAAAAAACCCTAAAATTGTCCACCTGGCCCCCCAAAACTCATACCCACCCTGAACCCTAAAATTACACCCCTGGCACCCCATAACCCATACTCCCCTGACCCCTAAAATTGTCCCCCTGGCATCCTAAAACCCATACCCGCCCTGAACCCTATAGTTTCCACCCTTGCACCCATAACCCGTACCCACCCTGAACCCTAAAATTATCCCCCTGGTACCCCAAAACCCATACCCACCCTGAACCCTAAAATTATCCCCCTGGCACCCCAATCCCTAACCCACGTGAACCTTAAAATTACTCCCTGGCACCTTAAAACCCACCCTGAACCCTCAAGTTACCCCCTGGCACCACAAAAGCTGAACACTACATTCTGATTGTGTATCGCGCCGTCTCCCTGCTCAGGGAGGATCTTCTGGTCCGGTTCGGCTCGCCCTGGTCCGGTTCTGCTCGCCCTTCTCTGGAGCTGTTCTGCCTGCCCTGTTCCTCTTCCGGACCCACCTAGCCTGCCTCCGTCCACACTGCCTGGACCAACTCGGTCTGGCCTGGTTCTTTCTCCTTTGGACCCTCTGTCTTCACTGGTGGAGTTAGAACACATGTCTCACTTCTCTGAAGCTGCTCTCCCTCACCCAGACTCCCCTCCACTTGTTCCCTCATCTTCCTTCCTCCCTACTTCTCGGTCTCTCTTTTCCCCACTGCTTCTCTCTCTCTCTCTCTCTCTCCCTCCCTCTTCGTTCACTCTCACCCCCACCGTATCCGTCTCCCGACCCTACTAAGTTTTCTTCTGTCCCCCCTCTCTTCCTCCTCCTCATGTCGGTGATAGGGAGCCCGGGCCCTCTCTGAAAATGCGAGCTGGAGGTGACGTTAAGTTTGAAAACACCAAGGTGTGAACCGGGAAAAGAGGCGGGGAAGGGGTGGGCGACAGGTAGAGGGTCAAAGGGGCCACTGGCTCTCAGAGGTGAGACGGGGCGGGGAGCAGCCTGAGGACAAAAACACCAGAGCAAGAGGCAGACGCTACTCTTTTATTCAAATGTGTCTATTCTTTCTGCTTAGTAATTTACTTAACAGCAACTGTTCTAGGCAGTCCATCACTATAATCCAATAATTATTTGAAAAGGCTTTGCCTCAATCTTGTTATTGTGTCGGAGCGCTCTATAAAGTCTGAGGCCTCCTGGCGCTTCTGACTAAATTATAAGATGGGGGAGGGGGGGGCAGAGGGTATTCAGAAGGATCTAGAAAAGAGCATTGTCTGCAGGTGTTGTCTAGATGAAACATGCGATGAGATGCACAGGAGTTCACCTATGTAGGAAGGGGGAGTCTCTGGTTGGCGCAGTGCAGCACTGGCGACAAGCAGGGTCTCTCTCTTCCTCGTCAGGGTTCACGATGCTCGGGGCCAGGAAGGCGGCAGTCACGTTGTTCAGAGGGAGGGCAGCTCCCAGAGTGTTGCTGAAGAGCGCGATGGTCGCAGCGCGCTCCGCTTTTCCTGGAGAGGCTTGCAGAGGGGAAGCAGCTTCTCACAGCGGTTCCTCTGTCAGGGGGTAGCGCCCACTGTTCCTGGGGCGCTGGTCAGGGGGCAAGTTCAACAGCAAGCCCTTGGAGATCTTTCAGCAGAGTTTGGCACAAAGTTCAAAATAAAAGCAAAAGTCTCTTGTAGTCTCTTCTTTTTCCTCTCCTTTGGCAGCAAGGCACCAGACACAGGCCAGAGACAGCACTCCTCCTTGTAGTCCTTCCAGGTCCTTCTCTTCGGGCAGAGTTTCTTCTGTAGCGCAAACAGGATCTAATTTACAAGGAGCAGGGCTCCTACTTTTATACCCAGTTTCTTTTGTTCTAGCAGGCCAGGGGGGCCTCTGCATAACTGCTCCAGTCTCTGAGCACTTGTTGTGGGTACTTCTGGCTTCTGCATGCAGTGTGAGGGCAGGCACATCAGCCGCTTCCCCTGGGGGCGGAGTCGGCATTGTGAAGGCAGGGGCAGCTTGAGCACTTTGTTGACAAGCTTCGGTCCTTCCTGGGCCAGGTGCAGGCTGAGTCATCAGTCGCTCCCCAGGAGGGCGGAGCCAGCATTGTGGAGGCAGGGGCAGCTTGATGCATCATCCAGGGGAAACTCCCACCACCCACTAAGGGGTCATCCTGCTATTCACTACCTGTCAACCCCCAGCCCTGTCACTCACACACACCAGACAGTCAGATCCACATCCAAGCAGAGGCGGGCTGAAATGGTTAGGCCAGCAAATGCTAACTTTCTAAAAGTAGCATTTGCAAACCCAGGATATTAAAATAAACTTTACTAAAAGAAGTATTTTATTATTCTGAGTTCAGGCATACTAAACATGAATTTCTACCATGTTCCCTGAGCCTGCTGGGATTATAGAGTGTAATTATTCCAGCAGCCCATCTGGCCTAGAAGGGAACTGGTAGCCTTACAATAGTGAAAAACGAATTTGGCAGTAATTCACTATTAGAACATGCCACACACATCAGGGCATGTTCTACCTTACACTTACAATGCACCCTGCCCTCAGGCCTACCATAGGGGTGACTAATATGAAGTTAAGGGAAGGTTTAGGGGCTGGCAAGTGTGTGCACTTGCCCAGCCAGCATGACAGTACCAGACTGCACGCAGGTTCTGCAATGGCAGACCCTAGACACATTTTTAAGGCTGCTTCTGTGGGTGGCGCAACCAGCGCTGCAGGCCCACTAGCAGTATTGGCGTTTACAAGCCCTGGCACTCCTGGTGCACTTTACTGGGGACTAACAGTAAATCCAATGAACCAATCATGGACATCAATCACATGTACACTTTACAACAGTGAGAGCATATGCACTTTAGCACTGGTCAGCAGTGGTAAAGTGCCCAGAGTCATTAAACCAACAAAAACAGGTCAGAGAGAGTATTGGAGGAAGGCAAAAAGTTTAGGGATGACCCTGCCAAGAGGCCCAGGTCCAACACAACCCCCTTCCAGCCAAAACGCAGGGTAGACCAATCACCACTGTGATGGGCTTCCCTGCTTAGGGCGATAGAACATGGACCTGGCCCGCAACAGCAGGGGCACACTCCAGTTCTACGCCAATCTGAACCTATTTCAAATCCTCTGTCCATACTCTCAGGGTCCACCCCGCTAATCCATGGGGCACCCTTCTCTTCCTCTGTGGACACCACCTGTGCAGCCTCTAACCTTAACTTGCTCACAGGTGTGTCCCAACAGACAGACATCAAGTCATAGCGGCCACTGACAGTAGTCAGAGATGAGACCCAGGCCTCATGCTTCTCAGGGCTCTCAAACCTCTGTGGCATTAGAGAGTGGGGGGCAGTAGCCCCAGGGGCTTGGCACCCTTTTTCCACTCTCCCTCCTGTCAGGTCAGGTATGTCATCCTGGCACTGACCCACCAGTCCCAGGTCTGTACCAGGCGGCTGTACCAAAGACTGGGGTGGCCTCTCCCACACCCGGTCCTCCTCCTTGGGGCTCTGTACCCTCCCACCTGGAGTGGTACCCCCTTCCAGAATTGTCAGGGCACCTGTGGCAGGTGACCTGCACAATTCGCCCACCAGTTCAGGGGTGCTATCCTGCAACTGGGGCACCAGGTCAGGGGGGACACCCTGCACCTGGCCCTTAAACCTAGGGTCTAAACCCTCAAGTTGACCCGGGGTTAGAGGTGAGGACTCCCTCCCTCTGTACCCCTTTCCAGAGTACTGCCCACTCCCAACCGGAGTGGTACCCCTAGAAGCGACATGGGCCAGGACACTGATTACAGTGGTCCTGCCCTCCAGGTCAGACAACACCTGACCCTGGCTTCTCAACTCAGGGACCCAACCCTGCAGTTGAACACTTGCCTGGCGCACCAGGACTTCCCGGGGAGCACGCCTGCCCTCCCTGAGGGTGGCACATAACTCATGTGTCGTGCGACAGTCTGCCTGGCGCAGATCTCCCAACCCCTGTCCCTCTGACAGTGTGGGAAGATCCCCCAGGACAGAAGTGGTGTCCCCCTGGTCATTCACTGGGGACGCAGCCCTGCTGGCTGGCCCCTGACCCACTGGTTCTTCCACTGGGGACTCTTTCCCCCTCTCGCCCCTCTTTCTGGACTTCTGCACCCTCCCAACTGGAGCGGTACTGCCAGACACCAGAACTATTGGAGCTCTGCTTACAGAGCCTCCATGTTCTCTAGCCACTGGGGGATCCCCCTCAAAGGGTGACTCATCCGGACAGCCTAGGCTCCCCACCTGGTGTTCCCTTAAAGAACCATCCAGGCTCTGAGACTGAGGTTGGGCACTACCGGGACAAAACCCATTCTCACTCCTTCCCCTTAAGGACAGGACGTGAGGCCCTACACCCATCTCACTACTACAGGACCTAGCTGGGCTACTCTGCGCCACTTCCACCACTCTGGGCCGGAAGATACCTGAGCCACTCCCCACAGGATCACACCCTAATGCCTCTCCAGACCCTCTGGAATCCACCACAAGGTCTGCCTCCAATGTGAGCTCCCTGGGGTCAGAGAACTCACTCTCAAACAGGTGTTGGCATAGCTCTGGAAAACTGGGACTTAAAATATGCTCTCCCACAATTGGATTACACAGCCCCCTAGCAGGGTTAACCAAACCATCCTTCACCTCTCCATCAAGCGCCTCACACACATACTCCACACCATTCTTCTGAGACTGGCCAGACAGTAGCGAACTGTCTGTCACACAACCCACACTCTTCTGGGCGGTCCTTACACTCACCCACCAGGACCTCAACCATGGGGGAATCCCTCCCACCACTAGGACCATGAACTCCTACGCCAGCTACCCTATTCCCTTCAGGGACGCTGCGCACTACTGGAGCTACCTCATGCCCTTGAACCTCCTGGTGTAAGTTAACCCCCTCCAAGTCAGGTGCCATACCTCTAGGTGCGCGCGCTATGCTGTCAGCACTAGATACCTGAATGTTGCTGCCACCATCTGAGCTGGACTCCACCTCCAACTCAGCAAAGCTCAATCTCTGAGCTACACACATTTCTTGTTGCTGGGCTGAAGCCCTCCTGGCCTCAAGCCCCTCGAGCTCCAAGTCAAGTTTCCTCATTCTTAAGTCATGCGCAAGCTCCATTTTCATTTCTTCCAGGGCTAACTTCCTAGATTCTAGCTCCAGTTGGCAATTCAATTTCAGCTCCGCCAACTTCATTTCATGTTCTCGGGTTGCCTGTCTGTCCGCCAGCTCCTCTGGCGACAGACCTCGGCCAGAAACACTGCTACCCAATGGGGAGGTTGCACCCCTCCACTCTGGAGTCGGGTCCCTCCAGCTGCTGTTCTGCATCCTCAAATTCAAAATCCTTTCCAGGGGCATTCCTTGCCTTGACCCAGGCCCTCAGCGCCTTTTGGAACTGCTCCCTTCTGGAGAGTCCGGTCATGGAAATGTTCAAATTTTTGCAGAAGCTCTTGAGCTGTTTCCCGGTGTAGTTTTCTAGTTTCTCCCAATCACAGTCAATAGAAGAAATGGATGTTGCCCTTTCCATTTTCACTGACACAGGCATGACTTCAAAAACACATGGAGATCTCTTCTCGCAAATCATAAATCAACAAAAAATGTCTGTGGCTTAAGTTACTGGACTGTCATCACTGTGTAATGGTCAGTAGCTAAGGTAAAACACTGCAAATGTAAATTCGCGATCCTCACCGCTGCGTCCAATGTAGGAAGGGGGAGTCTCTGGTTGGCGCAGTGCAGCACTGGCGACAAGCAGGGTCTCTCTCTTCCTCGTCAGGGCTGAGGGTTACCTTCAAGAACAACCTCTGCTTACCCTCTAGGTAGTGTGGCGCAAGCAGTCTAGGCTAATCTCTGGGGCACATAGGGTTAAACATTTGCAACATTACACCATCACCACCAACCCACCACACAATGACACCAAACTGTATTTAGTAAAAATATATCTCTTTATATATCTTTTGAAAAGCAGGCTTGTAAATACAGTTTCAGTTAAATGCGAAGTCCCAGTTACTCTTTATGAATGTCACAGTTCTTGTTCAATTCCAACTTAGTTCTCTTATTCCCCCAGTTCGATATGATCTGGGGCGGTCTTGTTTAATGTCCTCAGGAAGGCGGGGTGCCTGCTGAAGCCTCAGTGCGCCTTCGGGGATCAGACTGGGCTCGACCGGCCCGGGCTCACGCTTCTAGCGGGAGCGGCGGCAGGTCAGGTCAGTTCCGCCTCTCTCTGCGAGCTGCACGGCTGTGCGCGGCTGGCGGGGGAGAGAGCGGGGGCCCTGGGAGCGCTCCACAAGCGGCTCCGAGAGCTGAGCGAGGCAGAGGGCGGTGCGAGCGAGGCTGGCAAAGGCTCGCACCGCGGGGCAATTCAACAGTACCTTTTCTTGCTGAGATAGTCCGGGCGCAGGTCGGCTCGGTGGTCTGCGTCGCGGTGTCTTCCTCCCAGGATTGGAGCGAGCGGCGGCTCGGCTCTGGCTCGGAGGTTGGCGTTGCGGCGCGGGCCGGGTCGCACTAGCAGGGCGCCTCGAACTTTTCCTACAAAGGGGGACACACATAGAGGGCAGCGGTCCTCGGCGCAGGCCTCTTTCGATCCAGGCGGCGTTCTTGCACCACACGCAGCAGCTGTGTCTCAGACAGCGACCGGCGTGTTTCAGGGGCACAAGACACGACGGGTGCAAGCAGGCACCGGGCACAACCTTTCTTTACGTTGCGAGCTGCGGCTCGGAGCCAGTCACGGTGCTCAGATCAGCTGAGCTAATCTTCACGATGCTCGGGGCCAGGCAGGCGGCAGTCACGTTGTTCAGAGGGAGGGCAGCTCCCAGAGTGTTGCTGAAGAGCGCGATGGTCGCAGCGCGCTCCGCTTTTCCTGGAGAGGCTTGCAGAGGGGAAGCAGCTTCTCACAGCGGTTCCTCTGTCAGGGGGTAGCGCCCACTGTTCCTGGGGCACTGGTCAGGGGGCAAGTTCAACAGCAAGCCCTTGGAGATCTTTCAGCAGAGTTTGGCACAAAGTTCAAAATAAAAGCAAAAGTCTCTTGTAGTCTCTTCTTTTTCCTCTCCTTTGGCAGCAAGGCACCAGACACAGGCCAGAGACAGCACTCCTCCTTGTAGTCCTTCCAGGTCCTTCTCTTCGGGCAGAGTTTCTTCTGTAGCGCAAACAGGATCTAATTTACAAGGAGCAGGGCTCCTACTTTTATACCCAGTTTCTTTTGTTCTAGCAGGCCAGGGGGGCCTCTGCATAACTGCTCCAGTCTCTGAGCACTTGTTGTGGGTACTTCTGGCTTCTGCATGCAGTGTGAGGGCAGGCACATCAGCCGCTCCCCAGGGGGGCGGAGCCGGCATTGTGAAGGCAGGGGCAGCTTGAGCACTTTGTTGACAAGCTTCGGTCCTTCCTGGGCCAGGTGCAGGCCGAGTCATCAGTCGCTCCCCAGGAGGGCGGAGCCAGCATTGTGGAGGCAGGGGCAGCTTGATGCATCATCCAGGGGAAACTCCCACCACCCACTAAGGGGTCATCCTGCTATTCACTACCTGTCAACCCCCAGCCCTGTCACTCACACACACCAGACCGTCAGATCCACATCCAAGCAGAGGCGGGCTGAAATGGTTAGGCCAGCAAATGCTAACTTTCTAAAAGTAGCATTTGCAAACCCAGGATATTAAAATAAACTTTACTAAAAGAAGTATTTTATTATTCTGAGTTCAGGCATACTAAACATGAATTTCTACCATGTTCCCTGAGCCTGCTGGGATTATAGAGTGTAATAATTCCAGCAGCCCATCTGGCCTAGAAGGGAACTGGTAGCCTTACAATAGTGAAAAACGAATTTGGCAGTAATTCACTATTAGAACATGCCACACACATCAGGGCATGTTCTACCTTACACTTACAATGCACCCTGCCCTCAGGCCTACCATAGGGGTGACTAATATGAAGTTAAGGGAAGGTTTAGGGGCTGGCAAGTGTGTGCACTTGCCCAGCCAGCATGACAGTACCAGACTGCACGCAGGTTCTGCAATGGCAGACCCTAGACACATTTTTAAGGCTGCTTCTGTGGGTGGCGCAACCAGCGCTGCAGGCCCACTAGCAGTATTGGCGTTTACAAGCCCTGGCACTCCTGGTGCACTTTACTGGGGACTAACAGTAAATCCAATGAACCAATCATGGACATCAATCACATGTACACTTTACAACAGGGAGAGCATATGCACTTTAGCACTGGTCAGCAGTGGTAAAGTGCCCAGAGTCATTAAACCAACAAAAACAGGTCAGAGAGAGTATTGGAGGCAGGCAAAAAGTTTAGGGATGACCCTGCCAAGAGGCCCAGGTCCAACAACCTAGAAGAGAGTGCCAAAGGGACGGTGCAGGAAAATGAAGCCCGCGTCTTGTCCTACTGAGCCCTGAAATGCAGAGGAGCTTCAGAATAGAACAGAGTGCGAGCTGGAGAGGAACCGTGGCTGGAGCACCATGTGTAATGCATCGTGGCATGGGCGTCTGCAGGGGGCAGGGCCGGTTTTAGCGCTGGTGGCACCCAGTGCGACCATGTTAGTTGGCACCCCCAATGACCACCTCCACCACGGATTCTCTCACTAGCACCCTTTAACAGAGACCAAATCTCCATAACCACTCTCTTGTGGTAAATAAAATATTACCCTGGCAGAATTTCTAGGCATTAACAAAGTATCATGCATCAAATGAGAGACAGGATCCGTGGTGTCCAAGTTAAAATGGGCTTTATTCCAATAACTCGAGTCAAAGGGAGAATGTTCCATCACCACTGAGGTTCAGGAAGAGTAATCTAACATTTAATAACAATGAACAGCATATATACATTTTACTCCTTGTACATAGGGAGGAGCGCTCCAGGCAGAGCAAGAAAGAAAGAGATAAGAGCATGTGGGCGTACACTTGATGAGTCATAGGTAGATGATAGGTAGATGTCATAGGTGGGTGGGTACTTAGGGGAGGAGTTTGCATGACCAGCTGGAACTCTGCCCTAATTGTGCAACTTTGAGCATGGCGTGCAATTGACGTGTAAATGGGAGGAGAGCTGACTTTCGGCCTAGCAGAGACATCTCTTGTGTCAGGGCGAAAAGCACATCTTGTACAATCTGATATGATAGGGGATGTATTGTCTGAAGCAAAAGGTTGTTCAAAAGGTTGTTCACCACTAAGAATCAGAAAAGCATATATTTCTCCGTTCATTGCATGGGGGCTGAGACAGAGAGCTAGGCCTTATCTGTCGCGAACGGGTTCTGTTTACATTTCCTCACCGGGCAGGGATGCCACTCTGTACAGCAAAACAGATAACTGTTATTCATAACACTGTCTTGGCAGAAGTTCAGAAAGTGGTTCAACCACAATAAAATAAAGGGCTCAGTACGATATTTATTTAAAAATGCACAATGCAAAATGCAAAATACATGGGCCTTTATTTTAGCTTAACGTTTGGGAGACTTTGATGACTTGACTTGCAGGACATGTTTGCAGAGGCCTAGTGATTCAGGCCACTACGAGAAATATGCATGGCTGACATGCACATGAATGTAACATAGGGTGTATGTAGTGGACATTATTTGGTCAGGCAAAATATCATTTTCCTCATTCCCTCCTTGTCACCTACATAACCCTTCAGGATACATCTATATTCATGAGACCGTATAGCTGATCATACAGAATAATTTCTTCATCTTTATCCTTTGTACATATGGATGGGGAACGCAAGCAGTGGCACAAAGGCTGCAAATCGCCAGGCCACACTGCAGACAGTGATAGTATCATGGCAAACTGCTCCTGGATCAAGTCGCCAGGGCAGATGCAGTCACATTCACTACTGCTTCAAGGGTTCTTGTTAATTTGCGTATCAGTTTACTATTTTGGACGGGGCCAACAAAGAAAAAGAAACCTTTGTTGAAATCTGTATATTGCTCCCACGCTGTTTCTGTCTGCTATATAACAAGTTCCACCCTAGTCTAAGGGCAGATGTACATAAGCTGTCTGACCGCAAATGAAATGGGTATGGCGTGACGTTTTGAAAGAAGAAAGTCCTTCTGAGAGTGAAGTTCCCTGTAAAGAGCTCCTTGAAAATATGGTTTATGAAGAGCATGTCATTATTATAACTTGCTGAGTTTCTTGTAAATATGGCTTGTGAATAGCGCCATGTGGTCATGGTTTGTGCAGAGTATGTTGTCATTACGTTAGGCAGGAGAGAGCTGGATCTCTTACAAGTGCTTGGAGGTAACGTTTTGAAGATGTTTTGTTTTAACATGCTGCTTAACAAGGTGTTGAGGGATTTTGGCGTTGTTTGGCGTTTTCGGGGGTGGGGGGGCGTGTTTTTGAGTGGATATTCGTACCCGTTCCAGTGGAGGGATTCGGCTGCTTTTTGGTGAGGATGTAGGGCATCGCTTGGACTACTGTGATGCCAAATTTGAAAAGATTCTGAGCTGTGGAAGTGGAGGAAAAAGCATGTCTTGTGCGGAGGTGCGATTTGCCATGTTATCCAATGGGCGTGTTTTCCTAGATCTATTTCGGCAGAACTCCCTTTGTTTTCTTATAAGGGGGTAGTTTGCCACATACCCAGCAATTAGTTGCATTGCTGGTCTGGCTGGTCATGTATGCATACTGGATGAATGTATATGTGAGGAAATGAAAAAGAAAACATGTAGCAATAAACTAACACCGATTATAACAATGCACAGAATAAAATAATGATCAAGGTAACAATCCATCTGCTGCGTAATGTCTTGCAGTATTATTCCTTTTTATCTCTCACCTTGCTATTCTCATATGTGATCTTATACATGTCAGAAACTGGTCTAACCGATTCACCACCGGGTGGGCTTAAACAATTAAACTACGTCTGACTTACTAGATCTAAGTTTAGACCTATACTCTTGCTGAGGGGTCTTTTCAAGCAAAGGCGGCACAAAGTCTGTTGTGTCATTAAAGTCAATGTTCTTTTCGAATGTTCCACATTGTCCAAAATAGCGCTTAACGTGATGGGCATGGATCCAGCCCATGCGTCCCTCCACTTTCAGTGCGGTCCTCGTGGTAAGAAGCACCAACTTCGGGGTCTTCCAGCACGGCTCAAGGGGGCTTGATCGGTCAAAATTCCGGATGCACACAAAGTCCCCTGGGACTATGGCGTGTTCCTTGACCTGTGTGTTGTCAGGGAAAGCGGCAGCAACCTGTGAACGACAAGAGAGTAGTGCAGACATCAAGGAAGCCAGGTAATCTGTCAGCATGTTACTGTCAACATCAGTTATCTTTCTGGGCATAGGCGTACCCCACATATTTGGCGGTCTACCGAAGACCACTTCATACGGAGATAGGCCTGTTCTGGAATGTGCTACCATACGCATGTAAAAGAGGGCAACCGGCAAGGCTACCATCCAATCCACGCCTTTCTCTGCACAGACCTTTGCTAATTTTGTCTTGAGGGTCTGATTATGTCTTTCTACAAGGCCAGCTGCTTCTGGGTGTCTGACACAATGGAACTTCCATGTGTAACCTAACAGAAGGGACACTTGTTTCATTAATTCAGAGGAGAATGGCTGGCCATTGTCTGAATAGATCACCCGAGGTAATCCGTACCTGGGGAAATACTCGCGCACTAACTGTCTGGCTGTTGTTACAGCAGTATAATCTGGAACTGGATAAGCTTCTGTCCATCTAGATAGTGCACACACTACCACCAAGACATACTTGTAACCTCTACATCTGTCCATTTGGATATAATCCATCTGGAGAACCTCAAAAGGGTGGTCAGGAGGATGAAATCCGCCTTGTTCCACCGGGATGCCTTTACCTGGATTGAACTGACAACAGATCATACATGTTCGTACTTTCTGCTTCGCTGCGGCACGCATGTGCTTGTTAAACCAGATGTTCTGTAAGCTGTCTAACATTGCTTTTTCTCCTAAGTGTGCTGGACTATGGGCTGTGTTAATGAGTACTTGTACCATGGAATCTGGGAGAAACCATGTGCCTTTTCCCTTAGTCATCCAACCTTGGTCAGTCTGGACCCCTCCTTGTTCAGTCCATTTCTTTATCTCATCTGCAGTGGCATGTGTCTGTATGTCGAGTACGTCTTGAGTGGGATCCCTGACTGTCATACATGTTGTCAGTAATGGTACCTCTGTCCTTGTCGTGTCTGTTGGTGTCTGGGCTGTAAGTCTAGCTGTTCGATCTGCCAGGTCATTACCCTGGGAAATGGTGTCTGTAACTTTGGTGTGAGCTTTGCACTTCAGGATAGAAATGGCTGTAGGTAAATGTATGGCTTCTAACAGGGCTTGAATAAGCTGGCCATGCTGAATCTTGGTCCCATGGGAGGTCAGGAAACCTCTCTCCCTCCATAGTACCCCGAAATCATGAACGCCAAAGGCATATTGCGAATCAGTATAAATGTTTACTTTCAAGTGCTTAGCTCTTATGCAGGCTTGTGTCAGAGCGATGAGCTCTGCTGCTTGTGCTGACAATGTGTCTATTTTCTGTGTCTCTGACTTCTTTATCAGTGGTCACAGCATAGGCCGTTACTAACTCTCCTGCACTCGTTCTCATGCATGATCCATCTACATAGAGCGTTAAGTCTGGGTCTGAAAGTGCAATATCTGTCAGGTCTTGTCTTGGTTTCGTCACTATATTCATTAGTTCCACACAGTCATGTGATGGTGCATTTACTGTACTTGAGGGCAAAAGTGTTGCAGGGTTCAGAATATTACAACGTCTGATCTCTGTGTGGTTGAAATAATGTCAGTTCATATCCTGTCAGTCTTGCTACAGTCAAGTGTTGTGTCTGAGTTCTGTTTAAGAGTACCTCCACTGCATGTGGGACCTGTACTGTCAGAGGGTGACCCAGCACTATGGAGTCACTTTGTCTTATGGCTAGGGCTGTTGCTGCAACTGATTTCAGGCATGCAGGCAGAGCCTGGGCCACTGGATCCAGAGTACTGGAAAAATAAGCGCAAGGCTTGTGTTTTCCTGCTTGATCTTGTGTGAGAACAGATAACGCTGTTCCTTCTCTTTCAGTTACGAAAAGCATAAAAGGTTTGCTGTAACATGGAGTCGCTAACACTGGCGCTTGACATAAAGCTCTTTTTAATTCCTCGAATGCCAAGGTGTGTTCTTGTGTCCAAGGGAGGACAGTCCCCCCTGCCTCCTGTGTAGTTAACTGTATGAGTGGTTTGGCTAGAAAGGCATACTGGGGAATCCATTGCCTACAGTATGAAGTGAGGCCAATAAAGGCACGTACTTCCTTTTGTGTCTTGGGCTGTGAAAGGTTAGCAATGAGCTGTATACGTGCTTGTGTTAGCTGTCTCCCCTCATTGGAAAGCAAGTGTCCTAGGTACACTACAACAGAAGAAGTGGATAAATACCATTAATAACGGCGTTTCTTTCCCTATCAGTCTGTTCTGTTTTGACACGTTCCCCCTCCTCCCGCAGTTCCTTTTCTCTGGCTTTTTCCCCAGCTTGTCTAGTTCTATCTGCTTTATTCAATTCTTTCTCTGTTCTCCTATGTGACTCTTTGCGCCACAATTCGATGGCATCTTTCTGAGAGGGTCTTGACTTCTTTTTCCATAGCGCTTCCTCCACCCTCATAATACATTCAGGATCCCATGTTCCCGAGATTGGCCATCTATACTTTTCCTCCAGGTCCTTGGTGTAGTCTACCCATAAATCTAAAAACAAAATGGCGTCTAATCCATGCTTATTATACATATAATGACCAGGTGTGTCTCTAGGCGGGATGTTAACTGGTTCTTCTAGTATACCTTTTCTGGTCCCTATCTGACGTAACTTTGAAAACAGTGGCATGTTTGAAACCAATATTCACAAAAATAGACAAACAATCAACAATCATTCACACACAAACAAATATTAAACACTAAAACAGTTACAACCTAAACTGATACAGAGAGCTAAACATGTACTTGAAAAACTTTATGCACTGAAATACAGTACAACCATACCGGTCTCAAAAATGAGACACGTCTTGACCGCGCCCACGTTTACCATGGGCTCGTCTTTACCGGTCTCACGTGAATGAGACACGTCTTTACCGCACCCACGTTTACCATGGACACGTCTTTAAACTTGATGCATTCCCCATAGTGGTACTCACCGGGAAGCAGAATCTTGAAACTTGAAGGCCTCGGACTTCTACGCATGCGCCTTGGAACAGGTGGACCTCTGGAGACCTCGGACCTTGCTCTCTCACGGGCTGGGCTCTGGGTTGAGACGATCCGCTTTCCTCACCGCCTCACATGGATGCCTGGTCGCAGTCCGTCCTCCTCCTGGGCCTGAGGGAGTAGCGGGTAATCCCAATGGCGTCTACACTTTAAAGTCCGTCACGGCTGTGGAAGGGGGCAAAGACTAGACCTACAAACTCCGGCGAGTGGGGAAAGGGACATGTCCCTGTTCAAGGGCGCCAATTAATGTGGTAAATAAAATATTACCCTGGCAGAATTTCTAGGCATTAACAAAGTATCATGCATCAAATGAGAGACAGGATCCGTGGTGTCCAAGTTAAAATGGGCTTTATTCCAATAACTCGAGTCAAAGGGAGAATATGTTCCATCACCACTGAGGTTCAGGAAGAGTAATCTAACATTTAATAACAATGAACAGCATATATACATTTTACTCCTTGTACATAGGGAGGAGCGCTCCAGGCAGAGCAAGAAAGAAAGAGATAAGAGCATGTGGGCGTACACTTGATGAGTCATAGGTAGATGATAGGTAGATGTCATAGGTGGGTGGGTACTTAGGGGAGGAGTTTGCATGACCAGCTGGAACTCTGCCCTAATTGTGCAACTTTGAGCATGGCGTGCAATTGACGTGTAAATGGGAGGAGAGCTGACTTTCGGCCTAGCAGAGACATCTCTTGTGTCAGGGCGAAAAGCACATCTTGTACAATCTGATATGATAGGGGATGTATTGTCTGAAGCAAAAGGTTGTTCACCACTAAGAATCAGAAAAGCATATATTTCTCCAATCATTGCATGGGGGCTGAGACAGAGAGCTAGGCCTTATCTGTCGCGAACGGGTTCTGTTTACATTTCCTCACCGGGCAGGGATGCCACTCTGTACAGCAAAACAGATAACTGTTATTCATAACACTGTCTTGGCAGAAGTTCAGAAAGTGGTTCAACCACAATAAAATAAAGGGCTCAGTACGATATTTATTTAAAAATGCACAATGCAAAATGCAAAATACATGGGCCTTTATTTTAGCTTAACGTTTGGGAGACTTTGATGACTTGACTTGCAGGACATGTTTGCAGAGGCCTAGTGATTCAGGCCACTACGAGAAATATGCATGGGTGACATGCACATGAATGTAACATAGGGTGTATGTAGTGGACATTATTTGGTCAGGCAAAATATCATTTTCCTCACTCTCTCAGATGCATTGAATTCGTTATATAGCGCTACTCATACCATTAAAGTATGTCAGAGCACTTTGCATCACACACATTACACAGACAATCAATCATACTTGTGTAAATCAGTGTATAGGAAATGTTACATAAGCCAAAGGGGCATATTATCAAGGCTTAGCGATATTTTTATCGCCCCGTTTGCGTCCGTTTTCGGACGAAATGCGACGATAAAAATATCACTTTATTTACAAGAGCACGCTAACGCATGTTAAATGGGATTAGCGCTGGTTTCAACATCATCGCCTTGCATCGCCAATGAGATGCAAGGGAGGCGTGTCCCGTGAAACAACATGGGATATCATCACTAATCCTCTGTTTTCAAGTGTATCGCTAACACACATAGCGATCTTATAATCAGCGCTAACCGGGTTTTTTGCCGGTTTGTAATGCCTGCTATTTTCCTTACTAAGCCATATCTATAATGGGAGTTGGATTGTTATTCTGAGTCCACGTCTCCCATTATACATTAGGTTTTCCCTAACGCGGTTTTCTATCACTGGAATTCTGGCGATTTCGACTCTTTCCGCTGCTTTTGCCTAGATTTCTATCGCCTGGGCGATGCGCCTTGCTGATAGAGCGCTCACCAGGTGATAGAATCCGGTGATATGCGGCGTTAATTTTTTGCACGCTACACACGGCCAGCGATCATTATCGCTGGCCATTAATGATATGCCCCTACAAGTGTAGGAGTCACATGTCATCCATACTGGTAGGCAGTATAGTTTAGGAGTGCTTGTTGTGGAGAAGCCCAAACTCAGTCGAAAAAGAAACAGCATAGTTGAGAGTGTTCTTTAATAATAAGAATCCATTTCTACCCAAATTAACCCTTTTTGCAACATTAATCAATGTTCTATACTTAGGAGAGTGTATGCACTTCTATCATGAACGTTAATACCTCACTATTCTATATTAGGACTTTAAGTTATGAATGGCAAGTAAGAAAAGGATGGCTCTTGTCAAAGCACTAACCTGCTGATCCATTTACATTAAATGCACTCTTTAATCTACTTGGTGCACGTTCTTTGCAGCAGGCATTTTAACCCTCTGTACTACCTTCACATACGTCAAAAACCTCAACTACACAAAACTCTGATCTCTGGCCAGGAAGAACATTAATCACAGGAGTTATCTTGACATTTTTGTGAGGCCCCGTAATTGCAGGAGGAAAGGAACGCGCAGCAGGTGCTTTAAAAATCATAATTAAGTTGTAAACATGGCGCCCCCAAGAAGCCAGCACCCGGTGCGATGGCACCGGTCACACTGCCCTAGAGCAGGCCTTGGCAGGGGGGCAAGGAGGGGCGCTCCTGGGGGGGCAAGCGCCCCTCCTTGCCCCCCCCCCGCGGACACCCATGTGCATGTGCACAGCAAAGCTAAACATGTCAGCCTCGGGAGAGATGGCTTATCCAAGAACAGCTGACTGTGATAGTGTGGGAAAGGCCGCTTTAATAAAACAGATGCACAAGCTTTATACCGAACTTGGTTCTACACTTTACAGTCAAACTCAATCTGGCCTCACTATACATTCAATACATATCTAAATCCTTCTCCGCTAAGCACCCACTTCCAACCAAACAAAATTCAGTTCCAACTCTCCTCCCTGAAACTCCCTGCACCCAAACCTTGTGCATACAGCTGTTTCCCTCTCATTCCATTCATAAACTCTGCCCCCCCCCCATTTCAACTGGATCTCAACAAGATCCATGTTTCTTGCAATAACTTTTGAACTTTTGTACCAAACCCGCCAAAGTTTTCTCTCACCCCCGCGTGAAAAATGTGTACATTTCTAACCGGCAAATGCAACATCTCCACCAAAACACTCTGTAAATGCATCAAATACAGTTCCCCTATCCCCCTTAGATGGAATGATGTACCCATGTCATCATAAAAACTCCAACAATTCATATTTGATATCCGAATGTTCCATAAATATCAGACCCTCCGCTTTGCAAAACTTCTGCAGTTATCTATTCCCTTTCCTGTGTGCCCTGTCAATAGCCCCATGTTTCTTTGCACCGCCAAACTCTTCTCAGCATTAAATCCAACAGATCCAACAGTTGTACCAGACCAAAACACCTATTTACATCCAATCTTCCTTCTGCTCTGCACCAGCCCTTTAAACTGCACTAAAAAAAATGTCTCCCAGGCGCAGTAGCAGAACGTTTGGACACATGCTGACCATCACCAAAACATTTTGTTTGAGTAACAAATCGTGCCATCGTATGCCCCCCTTGCCAGACCACTCGAGCTGCACCTCCGTATCAGGCAGTCCTCTTTGTTTCGGCATACCCCGCCGGCCACTTCATGTACAAGTGACTATATGAATATAAAGGCATTTATATAGCGCACAGCTAGGCAGAAGTTTCCCAGCGCATCAAAAGGCCCCTGGAGTTTACCCCCCCTTATTGGCAGCCAGTGCAAAAAGGAGAAAAAAGAAAGCCGGAAAGCGAGGGAAGATTACTCACAAATGTTGGTTAAAAAGCAAAGTTTTGAGATACTTTCTGAAAGTGGTTAAATCCGTCACCGCTCTCCGTGAAGCAGGGAGCGCATTCCAAACCTCAATATGCCCTGGCCCTGCGATGCAACCTAGGAGAAAAGTAAGCATGTAGATGCAATTCAAGATGAACCCTAACCCCATTGTAAATGACGCTGATAGCAATTGGATCACCAAAGGCCCACATGGCTGAACTCTGCCGCTGTCCAACCCCTGCCTCTACCTCCATCCTAAAGCAGTGAGTCCCAAAAACCTGAGCTCCATTCCCCTCAAGCTAACCCTTGCTCTCTGTAATACCCCTAAATCTTACAATGCTGAAAAGAGCATCCCATACACAGGCTGAAACACTGCCTGCACCCCCTCCCCCCCTTTTGCCTGTACAAGGCGTCTACTATTCTCAAGGACAATCTACATACCTGGATACACTCTCCTGATCACACAGCTGCCCCTGCCTGTAAGAAAGTGGCTCTGTATATACTGAACCAAAGTAAGGTACAGTGTGCACAGTCCACAGTCCTCATATGTTTGGCAGAGGTTAAAGTTAGATATAACCTTACTCTCTAAAGTGGTAGCTTGGTCGAGCAGTAAGGCTGTATCAGAGGACAGTGTAAAGCATTTGTTGTACACACCCAGTCAGCAAATGGTCTCGCACTCAAGACGTGAACTCTAGGCCAATTGTTTTGTATAAAAAAAAATATTATTTTATTTTAGAACCACAAGTAGGTATAAAAATACTTTCTCAGAATGAGATGTTGCAATAGAATACTTTCAAATAGCAGTTGACTTTTAAATGCAATCGATAGTTGTTGCAATATGCAACACAAGTTAAACACAATTATAACATCGAGCTCAATGGGAAGTTTTAAGTAAATGCAATAAAATCACTTTACAAATGTTTTTCTTACTCAGGGCTGGATCCTGGATTCAGCACTGGTGCATTTCCTGTAAACAGTTGAAAGAAATAGTTTTTGTTACATAGGCGATTTTTAAGGAATATTTGTAAGTTTTGAAAATCGACAGAAGAAATTCTGGCAAAAACCAGGCAATGTATTCCTACGGAGGAAATTTGGTTAACAGTAAATCATGGTTTAATTACTTTTGAAGGTCAGTGCTGGGCACAAAGATCCAGCACTGGGATCTCTCCTGATAGCAGGTGAGTAAATTTGTTTTCGTTGATGGGATGATTTTTAAGGAATATTTCCAAGTTGCAAAATTCGACAGAAGAATTTCCAAGTGAAAACCAGCCAATGATACCCTATGGAGAAAATCAAGTTATCGGTCTGTGGGTAAGTACTCGAATGGCAGAGTTAAGGTTCTGGGGGTAGGCTCGGTGGTCTCCCAGGGTCAGGTAGGTATAGTTGTTACACCCTTAGTGGCACAGGGGAAGCCGGGTGCAGAGAGAGTAGGCCCAATGTTAGCCTATGGTGGGCAGGGGGCCTTTGGTTGGTGGCTGCTAGCAGGCAGACCACACGGCTGTGGGAGCTGAGCTCCTGGTCGGTAGGAATAGGGCAAATTTATTGATTCAGGTCTCCCACGACCCCGCAAAGACAGAGACGCGCTTCGCCTGCGCAGCAGGCTTTGTCAATCCCCATATTGTCAATCAATATATATAATAAGTATATCTGCTATCATAATCATCATCATCATCAATAAAACTTTATTTTGGTTATATTACAAACCATAAAAAGTACACATACAGTATAAAATCATATCAGTTAGATGTACATATCATATAAAGTGCCAATAGTGAAATAAAATCTACTTTCATCCATAGAATAGGATCAAAACAAAAATGGAATTATGAGAGATGCAAAGTTCACAGTGAGTCATTACTGGTACAAACAATTTCTCATTTTAACAGTCAACTTTAAAAATTCCTTAATTTGGAGGATACAGTCGCTATACAAAAGTTGTAAGTACATTAACTCTGGTCTGATTTGTATAAAATTCAGTTTTTTTTAAAGTGATACTAGATAACGCTTGCGTGGGAATTCATAAAACTTACATAAAAATACAAAATGCAGCATATCCTGTGGAGACTTTCCGTCGCAGCCACAGGGAGCTGCCAATTTATTAAAAGTGTCTGATTTTGGTCTGATCAGCAGATGATGATATACATTTAGCCTGAACCTTGTTAGGAGATATTTTTCATGGGAGGTCAATGAGCCAACCAGATACGGTTCTATAGTTTCACAAGTTTTTAGCATGGCACATTTCCTCACACTTTGTTTCTGGAGCTCCACTTCCTCTCTGCATCCTCCTATCCAGGAGGAAGGCCCGTTTGATGGGCTCCAGATCCCCTCTTGTGATTTTATTTGGATATTCAAACAGGTCCAGGCGACCCAACCTAGCAAAATTAGATTTCAGGTATTTCAACCAGGGGGTACACATTACATTATCTTGACGGACAAAATCCCTCACAATCAAATGCGTTAGTGGAATATCCCGATTCAACCACATTCTTAGCCAGCAGATCAAGGGCCGTAGGGAGAACAGATCATTTAAATATTGAATCCCTAGCTCTTCATGTACAGTAAAGTTGGCAGTGCTTACCGGGACACACAAAAGACACTTCAGGAAACAATTTTCAGCGATCTGCAGCTGCTCACCACCAAGATACCCCCAAATTTCACTCCCATACATGACAGTTGCCACTGACTTAGCATTGTACAATTTCAGCATGGCACAAATAGGTTTTTGCCCCAATTTTGCAGCAAAGTTAAAAATGGAGGCATTAACCCGCACAAGTTCTCCCCTTTTTTTTGCAAGATAAGGGGCCCAATTGAGTTTAGTGTCAAAAAGAACCCCAAGATAAGAAAACGTCTTTGTTGAAGGGATTACAGCTTCACCAATTCTAAAAATGAAACTTCTTTTTAATGGCTGGCCTACTTGCATAACAAATGATTTTGAATTGTTCACCAGGAGATCTCTATCTGCCATAAACAAGTTAAAAGCGTTTAGCAAAGATTGTAGTCCTTTTTCAGTTCGCGAAATTAAAACTGCATCATCTGCATACAGAAGGATCGGAATTCCCCGCCTTCCAACTCTAGGGCAATCTGCCTGAACTCTCTGAAGCACGTTGTCTAGTTCGTTAATATAAAAATTAAAAAGGAAGGGCGCCAAGATGCTTCCTTGGCGAACACCCTTTCCAATGTTAAAATTATTCGTTACCCGCAGGTCTTGGGAGTATCTCACGTTGGCTCTAGTATTGTTGTGCAAATCAGCCAAGAAACCTACCAGACCATCATCCACCCCCTTCTCCCTCATGGACTGCCACAGCCTTTCCCTGTTGACACAGTCGAAGGCTGAGGACAAGTCCATGAAGGCGAGATGGATGGTGCCCCTTTTCACTACAGTGTACTTGTTGAGTATTAAAAAAAGATTCAGGCACTGGGTTATTGTAGAACGGCCTTTACAAAATCCGTACTGAGCAATGGACATAATGTTTTGTTCCTCTGCCCAATCAGATAATCTCTGCAGTACCATTCTCCCCACAATTTTTACCATGGAGTCTATTAGTGAGATGGGTCTGTAACAGTGTGGGCTTCCCTTGTCCCCCTTTTTGAAGACCGGGACGATTGTAGAAACACCCCATGATTGTGGACAACCATCTTTCACAGCGGCATTAAAAATAGACACTAATATTGGTGCCCAAAAGTTTGGTTCGGACTTGAATAAGTCCGGTGGGATCCCATCAGGCCCAGGGGCTTTCCCGGCTGTTAATCCAACGATACCCTTAATAACCTCTCATCTATTAAAGCTAGTCATTTCACCACCATCAACTAGAGGGGCGGTATTATAAGACCCATTTAGCGAGCAACAATACAGTTTCTTAAAATGTTCTTCCCAATCATCTTTAGATATGTAACATTCTAGACCATCACCTTGCACCTGGGACAGGAAAGGTTTCCTCATCAGAGCCCAGAATTTAGTACTACACTGCAGGGTTAAGGGATCAAGAATCTAACTCCAGGCCTCTTTCCTGAGTGAGTCCTTATGTCTGGCAGTTATAATTTTATAATACTTCCGGCATAGCTGTACATTCGCCTTTATTCTTGGTTTGGCAGCCAGTGCTAGTTTTACATTTCTGGCTGCTTTTGAGCATTCGTGGTTAAACCATTTAGGTCCCTCGGTCACCATCTCCTTAGCAGGAGCTGATAACCGCTTTGAGACCTTGACTGTTAGGTTTTGGAAAGCGCTAAGAATATTGTTTGGCTGTGCGCCTTCTTGTATACAGACCAAGATCTCATCTGCGCATGCAGCTTTAATCTCTTTGTACAGCAGATCTGGATTGATCTTAGACCATCTCAATCGCCTTCTCCCATCTGTCGTGGTCACCCTACCTGAAGTGTAATTCTGCCCTTGTTTAGCTATCAATGGGCCCCTCATATGTACAGTCAGTGGGTTGTGGTCATTAAATTCACTGTCATCAATAATGGAGTCCACAAAGGGCTGCATTGGTGATGTTAAGAAAACATAATCAATGAAGGTTCCCCTCCCATGACCCTTAAAGGTCGGTATCTCAAATGACATAGTGGGGTCCATCAGAGCCATTGTCGATGTTAGATCCAAATCGTTAAGCATATCATTTGGATGCTCCCCCTCGGTAGTATGATCAAAGTGAAAACCCTCAAACTGTGCACAGTGAAGGTCCCTGATACATTTAGAGAGGGGGTCTCCACAAGGGTGAACATTAAAGTCCCCCATAATTAATAGATTGTGCAAACAATTCTTCATTGAGCTACTAATAAAAACATTCAATGCTACTATCTGACTAGGAACGGAGCTAGAATTAATAGCATTATAAAAGTTTATCACACCGGCCGTACAGTTATCCCCCATTAAGACTAGACCAATAATACCGGTATTACACGTTGGAACTCTGAGAACTTTGCTAGATAGTGCAACAGAGATAAACGTGACCATACCCCCATTTGGTCTACCTCTAGTAGTTGCCATTGCAGGGGTATAGAAAGCCTTATACCCTTCAAGAAAGTGATTGCATTCAATAGACCAGGTCTCCTGCAGACATATAATTTGATACTGTTTAATATACTTGATCCAGTTGCAATCCACCATCTTGGAACCTAGGCCTGCAATATTCCACGAAATTACATTGTTCTCCCTCACCTTTGCACAGGTTATCTCTGAACATCCCACTTCATCCTCCAGGCTATCAATTCCCTGACCCACAGATTCCTCAAGTCAATCACAGGACTCTAAACCTGAGAGTGTATCATATCTATTATGTGTTACAATGTTGAACCCATTTCCACACTGATTACCAACATTGTACTGATATGCTCCATTCGGGGTCGGCGGCTGCTTAGGAGCAAATGGACCAAGTAACCCAGGATTCAGTGGGGCTTTGATCAGGTGAGTATAAAAATAACCAAGCGGGGGTACGCATATACTGTTCGCTGTGTAGACTAAAGAAGCCGCTCTTAAGACTGTGGCCACATGTTGTGGGTGTTTAAAGTTGACAATAATACAATCTCCTTTCATTGTCTTTTTGGAAGTTCCAACCCAACTGACCCTCCTTGTTGAAAAAACTTGATCAGCATATGTAACTGGGAATCCACAGTTTTTGCTCAGCCAGGATACTGTTTTATTTTTTAATGAGTCGTGAGATTCTTCCTGAGGCTGAGGAAAGTTGCACTCATTCGGGGGATATTTGTAAGAACAACCACATATGTTGCACAATCCGGAGGAAGATTAATATGGCGACTTTTATTTGCATGCATAAGAGCTGGCGTTCCCACTGGATCAACAGTAGCCTTTATATTCCGGCTTGTTGGAGGGACATGCAAAGGTGGGGGTGGCTCAGTTACCGATGATAGCTGGCTAGTTTGCTGTAAGGTCACTCTGCCAGCTCCTTGGCCCTCAGCAACTGAAGTCTTATCCACCGCTATTGATCTTGCGGCAGAGGCCAAGTGTGTAGCCAACATGCTACCCAATCTCACCACTTCTGAGGCCATAGTATCTAATTTGGAGATCAGGGGTATCATCAGCTCTGTAATTTTTTCCTCTATCTTGGCTTCCATCGTGTGGATTAATAAGGCAAATTGCTCCGAGGTTATATTTATGCCATCCGCAGTTGTCCCTTCCTGCGGATCAGTTATATCTACAACAGTATTTGCAACTGTGTGACTTTTCTCCGCTCTTCTTTTACTGTTCTTACCCCCCGTTTGGTTTGAGGCTTTCTGCATGATCTAACTGGCCTAGGGGCAGGTGGTATCTCTTCTGCAGTATCATTAGTTAAATCAGGTCGATCATCATTAGTATCAGCATGGACCTGTACATCGACCGATATGATGGTAGTACCCCCATTGCCTTGATCCAGATTCTCAGTTATTACCAGATCTTCCATTGGGAAGAGCGACTCTTCGCGAACATCACAATGGTTCCCTCGACCCAGTGAAGCCCTTCGCTCCGTATTAATTTGGGTCACTTTTTTCACTAAATAATTATTCATAGTCCCGAGAGCAGGTACAGGTTTAGTTGTCTTCATCATAGACATAGTAACCACACAGCTAATCAGGATACCAGAACAAATAATCACAGGCACTTTACTAGAAAAACTTTAAATGGGACTCACTTAAGTCAGTACTCCTTGAGGTAAACGCCAAGATCCGTGGCCCAGCCCAGCCTCCTCTGGCCTCTGAGGGCCTAAGAGGGCCCGGGCTTAGCCCGGCGTCCCGCTCTGCCGAGGTGCGAGCGTCTTTATGCGCCTCCTGGCGCTCCTCGCCCGTCAATGAACTGCGCCGCGGGCTGCCGGGCTTCGTAGTCCCGGGGCGGCTGCGGTGATGGCGGCGGTGTCGGGGGAAGAGGTTCGGCGCTACAGCGCTCCCTGTCAAGGCTGCGTGACTCTTGGCGATGGATTCGGCAAACCGCGAGTCCCCCTTCACTCAGGTTAGCTCCTGGTCACTTACACAGGGCAAGTGGGGAAGTAAGATAGGACAGATGCTGCACTCTCAGTGGCACTCAGGCGGCGGGGTGCAAGGGGCTTTTGGGCTGTTGGGTTCCCAATGTATTATAATGGGAACGCTGGTTGATGAACAAAGGCTGCAGGCTCGGGGACAGAGATTCTTCAGATGTGACCACCACTTCGAGAGGTAAGTTGGGAAGCTGTAGGTTAGGTAGGTACCCCAGAGGAGGGCACAGGGGGCCGCAGGGCTCAGAGTGCAGGTGTCTTTTGGTGTTGGAAATCTTACCCTCAGCTGGTCGCGGTTGGAGGGGTCCCTGGTTGTGAGGCTGCAGGTGTCAGGAGCATCGAGACTGGTCCTTGGGTGCTGGATTCATGGTCAGTCACCGGGGGGACGTCCTCACGGTCTTTGTTCACTCAGGCACAGGCCGGGCTTGGTGGGTGCAGTGTGTGCTGGATTCGCTGTTCCTGGCTGGCACCAGGGGTTGTTGCTGTTTGAGCAGAGCCACTGCTCGTGGGAGTCCCAGTCTTTGGCTGAGCAAGGCAGTCCGGTCCCTCCAGGGTTTTTGAGGTTGCTGACCACAAGAGATGCCGGGATTTAGCAGGTTCAAGGATCGACAGGCCCGTAGGGCTGGGGCCAAGTCAGTTGCTGTCGTTCTCTTGTTAGCAACTGCACTGCAGGTCTTCTTTCGTCTTGTTCTTCTTTGTAGTTTAGGAATCTAGATCTGAGGAAGGATGGTTTAGGGTGCACCTAAATACTGAATTTAGGGGTAGGGGTGTTACAGATAGGGAAAGGTCAGGGACCAATGGGTCCCTTTCCTGGGGTGAGTACACCCCCTATCCTGCTACTCTCCAATGGTAAGAGGGCAGTAGCCTAGTCTTGATTGGGTAGGGCTCCCCATCCTCAAGATGGTGGTGGCCCAGAGTTGTGCTTCACCTCGCCTCCCCCACCTGAGGGGTGGGGTTGGCAGAGGCTGGCACACCCCCAGTCTTCACTTAAGTTTTCTTGCCGGTCTTCCTCCAGAGTGGGGGTCCAACCAGTGGGGACCAGCTGCTGAGTACAACAAGTGGTCTGGAGAGGCTCACAAAGACTGCATCCCTCTGAAGCCTCCCCTGCCCATCCTGGGGGAGGAGACCTAACACCTCGTCTCATGATGTGCATTGTTGCAGACCCAAGAGAATGGATGGCTCTCTACCCAGGGGTCCAGCAACATGTCTGCATGGGTTGTGGGTTAGTTTCAGGTGGCAACTCTAAGTTGCCCTCTGTTGTGCATTTTACATTAAATCCCACACTGGCATCAGTGCGGGTTTAATGTGCTGAAAAGTTTGATACCAAGCTTCAGTCTTCAGTATAGCCTTTATGGTGCGGTGGAGTTCATAATGACAACCTGTATTGTAGTTCCTATTATCCCAATAGGCTCTGCGCATTGGAATAATATCTTCAATAGTATAGACGTAGGACAGAGGTTAACTAGGTCTTCTACTGACGATATTAGACTTAAGTTTTGGGTGCCAGCTAGCTCAGAGTTCACTAGAAACTTTCTCGAATAGGCGAGGAGGAGTTTAACCTCCCTGGATAGACAAGAAGGGATTTAGTTTCTGACAACCATAGAACATGACAACTTTGCTCTCCCTGATCAAGAGTATATCTCTAGAGTTGTGTGAAAACAAAAGACCGCTATTTTACTCAGTCAATACGTGAATACTTAGTTTCACCAGATTGTAGAGAAAAGAAGAGAAGGGCGTTTTCAATAAAAGGTGTTATTTATTGATCAGTCTCTTTTCTCATACAAGTGAAATGAATCGCTACAATTGCAATACTTATAGTTAAGTAAAGTGCATACAGTAAAAGCAGGATTATAAAATAATACTGTAAAAGCATTGATATGGTTCCTTAGCCATATGATACTTTAAAATGGATAAAAGATATACATACGTATATACATTGACTAATCGTACTCAACTGGTGCTTCTAACTACGCCTACCCCGGTGTACCTGACCTAAGCCTAATACAAGGGAGGGAGTAAGTAAGTAGCAGTTTAAGTTAAGTTTGTTTTGCCAAGAATCTGACTCAAGAATTCTCTGTAAGGGGTTAGTCAGTTCAGTACCTGGGATTTAGAAGGCAGGAGGGCTGGTATCTCTTTCTCAGGACTCGGTATCCCAGTTACCCGCGAGGGCAAGCTGGAAACGCTGGAGGCTGGATTCCTCGGCAAGAGGAAAGGCAGCGTCTTCCTCAGCGTGTCAAAGGGGGAGGGGCAGCGTCCGTGGGCTCTCGCATCAGCTGGGCTCTCCGGCAAGTAGTCACTGCTCCAGGTTCATCACCACCGTGTGTTTACTTAGGGCAGCGTTGGTATATTTATACCTGAGAGGTGCTGGGTTTGACGTAAGGATGGACATAAGACGTCAATAGAGATGTCACTAAGAACTGATCGTTCTTGCAGTCCTTTACAGGAGTTCTCGGACTAAATCATAACAATAGCAGCGGGGATTTCCCAGGTTTGCTGGAGGCTTGGTTTGTTTAGAGAACTCGGTGTGCTTTCTAGGGGGCTGGAGGAATAGTGCTTGCTTAATGTGACAGCATGCGCTATGACTAATTTATGAAACGGGTTTCTGTGCCGTTGTATGGATATTAGTGATTTTATAACCGGACAAGGGTCCGAAATAGGAGTATCGATACAGGTCCCTAGATAAACATACTACACCCACTCCACAAATTCATGTCCATATTTACTAACCTAAGCAATAGTAAACATAACTAATAGTGCATGTGTATACCAGACCACCCCAAAATATATATATTTTTTTTGCATTTGAAAAATGGCATATGCAAAATACACGAAAATGAGTATAGGTACTGTATGCATTCAAGCAGTGTAATCATTATAGAAAAGGATGCACATTTATATCAGCATGAATGATTCGCGAAAATAACACATGAATTGGCTCTTAATACAGAAAAAAAAGAGACCACTTCATCACATATAAATACAATTACTTGTAAATATGCTAGAGGCTGAGGTAATGTAATGTCTCTAGAGTTCCTAAAAATAGAAGCTCTGTTCTCTAAGAATAGTTTTTACTTTCAGTGATGTTTCGATCAGCATTGCTTACAGAAGGCTGTACCTGGTTGATGCTGCTCTCACCCTGTACTTCACTACCCTTCAATCGTAGTGGTGAAGTCTCCACGAATGCCATCATCAGGATAGGTAGCCGCTGGGGACAGCACAATGCATGAGCCTTTACTGGACCCAACAAAGTATCTGCATCCAATGGTACTTCTGATTGTAGTGTAAGACAGGTGTCCAACACGCATTCTTCGCCGCATAGCATGCATCTCAATACAGGTAAGACACAATCCTGCCATATGGGTCTGAACGAAAGAAACTAGGTCATATTCAGATCTCTTAGCCGGGCTAATCCAAGGACTTTAGTTATGCGGTCCCGATAGCGTATAGCTAGGATCGTTTCTTCCATTGTTGCTGGAGTCTTGTCTGTGACATAGCTTGCCATAATGAAGCAAGAGTAGCAAAAATAGGATGCCTGCTACGAGTCCCAACAGGAGTGGAAGTCCGCCAAAGACAGAATGGACAAAATTGGGAAATATTCCCAGGACTGCTTTGAATGGAGTTAGCAGTCCCGAAAAAACGGTCTTAAATACACTCGCGATACCATTTGTATCAGAAATATTTAAGATTTCGCTTAGCATTTCTGCGAAGTGTAGGGGGCAATTTGTTGATAACAATGCATGTATTTCTCCCGTTGTCCTTGCAACTTGGAGATCATACGTTTCTTTTGATGACGTCAAGTGTACTGGCGTCTGTAGGAGCACAGTCTTCATTCTGCTTAAAGTATCAATTCGAATAGAAGAGATATTCAAACTGGGCCAAATTTTTCCCTCCGTCTGGAGCGTCATTCGGAAACAATACTCGCTCACAGCAAGTGACCATGGAGCTCACACTTACTAGATAAGGTTTTCCTGGCAGTAAGCCACAACATCTGTGGTCTACAATTAGAATGTAACTCCCGTTAGAAAGTCTTCTAAAGAATGGTTCTATTTGCGTTGCAGGTGTGCCGAGCTGGTGACATGAAAGGTTATTTGAAGTCCCTTCACAGGCCCCATGTAAACTTATACCCTGACACAGAAGTATACCACTTAGTGATTTTTCACAATTATTACCACTAAGAAATACACTCTGTCTTGTATTACTATAACATGTGTTTGTATAAGGTAAGTTCCATGTTGACTTAATGTATCCTTTACCCAACCTTTCATACTGGCCTGCCTGTATATATTTTTGGCAGTATCGAAATTGGAAAGTAGTTATCGGAATAGTTATGATTCCATGTATTATCCATTCAATGACAGGTCGTTCTGACATTGTCAATGGTAATCTCTCAAGTTTTTCAATGCTCAGAATTGTATATTCTGCACCCTTTTGTGCCAAGCTGATTTGTGTATCAGTAAGGTTAAAGATACTGAATAATGACGTTGTGTTGATTAAACGCCAAGGCACGTAGGCTGAACGCAGATTTTGTAACGTCCAGCCAAGCTGTACAATAGAACGCAATTGGGACTGACCGTGTTGCAACATCAGTAAGTCTTGCTCTATTATATCGATTGCAGATGATACAATACTGTCCAGTGAATATATTCTGGAAGACAGTCAACCCATTGTCCACAACAGAAAGTGATTTTTCCAAATTAACACGGTCAATTTCCCGTATTTTCTCTGCTGTTTCAATTTGAGTTACTTTCCAAGCTTCGTTGTAAGCTGCATATATAGAGGCCGCTATGAAACGTTTTTGATGCTGTTTGCGTGGTCCCATAATGAAATCACGCAAGTCAGCACCTTCTTTAAGTAAAGTCAAGTGTTGCTTAATTTCTGCCAGTGTGGATGTTCGTAGCCATTCGAGGCAGAGTTTTCCTACACTGTATATAGTTACAATCCCTGGATGTTGTCGCTGGGAGTATCTAGGGTCTGGCCTGGTTAATGTGAACCCCTGTATTTTGTTCAGGAATCTATCTTGACAGTTATTTGTGTCTGTCGGCCAGATCAACCATTTTTTCCAATCAGGATGTGTTCTGTTTTGGTTTAAAATATGGGATACGTCTATCTCAACATCTGTAGTGCTATTACGGTCAGGTGTTGGTTTTGGAATAGACGGTTTGTTTAAGTCTTTAATTTTGGCTAGGCCAAGACAGGTTGTCTATTTTTTTTTTTTTGGTTAAAAACATTTATTGAGCAACAAAATCAAAGTTACAGAGATGGGCCTACAACCGCACGGGCTGGCCGCTAAAAGCAAAGCACAATGTAATAAAAACAATGAGAGCCTTTCCGGCGGGCGGGCACAAACCGGATGCAGGATGCCGCCCACACTATAGAACAGGAGAAGACAATTTTCCGTTTTATACACACAAAAACAAACAAACATCTAAAAGGCGAATGCATAATAAACGTAGTCAGCCCAGGAGGGGGAGGGGAACCCCACTAATCAGGAATCCAAAGTCACAATCAGCAGGATAAGGCAGGGGGGGACAGCGGGGAGGTCAATCAAATCAAGGGACAGTATACGAAAGTTCAGGAACGTCGGCCTAGGGAGACAGGATAACATCAGGGGTTTCAACCAAGGGAGGAGCGCAAATATCACCGCGATAGGCGTTCCACTGACTCCAGATCTTCGTCCATGCCCTAGGCCTGCTCCTGGCTGTGTAAACAGTCTTCTCGCGGAACATAGACCAGTCCATGGTGTCTTCCCATACAGACACTGGGGGGCCTGTGTGAGCCCCAAAGTTGCGCTATGTCTCGCTTCGCAATCATATATCCCAGGGTCGCCCATCTGATCTGGGCCACCGAGTAGTCGGTGGGCTCCCACACATTCAACAGGCATCTCCGGCCTCTGGCGCCAGAGCAATTCCAGTCACATCAGTCATCACCGCAAGTACCTCCGTCCAGTAGGCAGCCACCCTCGGACACTCCCAAATAATATGAAGAAACGTAGCACTCATCCCACACCCACGCTTGCACAGGCCATCCGGGGAAAAACCCATCACAACCAAACGAGGGCCGGTGACGTACACCCGGTGGAGGATCTTAAGCTGAACTAGACGGAGGCGGGCAGGAATGGCGACCTCTTTTGGAGAAGACAGCGCCGACTGCCAATCTTCGTCGTCCAATTCCAGCCCGTCGCCGACCCAAGCCTCCCTGAGTCGAACAAGCAAGTCGGCGCGATTGTGAATCAGCTTCTTATAAATCAAGGAGATAGTGCTATCGGGGAGATGGCCGTCCAGGATACGATCCTCGAGGGGGGAGGATTCGGGAAGAGCGGCACCAGAAGTCAGAACAGAAGCGAGGGCATGACAGACCTGCAAATATCTAAAAAATTCCCTATCACTCAGTTCATATTCATTCCGAAGGGTCTCGAAGGACTTCACCGCTCCATTCACACATACATCACCCACTCTACAAATACCAATCGTATCCCAGCGGTCAAACCCCTTCGTCGTCCAGAGACATCCCAGACGCTCAGATGCATAGAGCGGAGTAGCAAGCGTCACTCGGTCGTCCCACCCCAGGCTTACTTTCGCAGCGCGCCATACACTAACCGCGATCCTGGTAGGGCCCGTAAGATGGCACCCAGCCGACCTAGAATAAAGCGCTCTATTAAAGTCCCCACCCGGCAGCTGGAGTCTATCCATTTCAAAGGCCGGGTCCCGACCCGGGGAATACATTGAATGGTTAATGGCAGACAGTTGGGTAGCCCAGTAATATCTCCTGATATCAGGAAGTGCTATGCCCTCGTCATACCAAGGGATGGTGAGCTTCGCAAGGGCGAGACGTGGACGCCCGTCCCAAATCAGTTGCCTTTGCAGACTTTCAACCTCACGGAAATAGGTAGCGGGGATAAGATCATAAGAATTTTGGAGTGCATAAAGGAATCGCGGTAGGGACATCATTTTGAAAAGGGCGGCCCTGCCCAGTGGCGACAACGGTAATCTACGCCAACGGGCCACGTCCAGCCTCAGTCTAAGAAGTGGGGGAAGGAGATTCCGTTCAAACCGGAGCGACGAATCAGCGTAATAAAAATCCCCAGATATTTGAACCCGGACTGAACAATCTGGATAGGAACTCTATTCGGCAATGGGGGCAGATCACCCGAAAGAACATAGACACAGGATTTAGCCCAGTTAATAACCAAACCAGAATTTTTGCCAAACGAGGTGAGACCATCAAATAAAACATTTAAAGATTTACGCGGGGAAGTAAGGTAAAGAAGAATGTCGTCCGCGTAAAGCGAAACACGGTCCTCAAGGTCCGGGGACCAACGTATACCCTTGATAGAAGGCTCCCAGCGAAGCCACGCAGCCAGCGGTTCCAATGCGAGAGCAAACAGCAGTGGAGACAAGGGGCAGCCCTGTCTGGTACCCCTACCAAGGGAAAAGGGAACCGAAACTCGGCCGTTAACCACTATCTGCGCCGGGGGTCGGTGTACAGCAGCTTCACCCATCCAATAAACCCCGGGCCAAAACCAAACTTCTCAAGAGCCGCCCAAAGGTAGGGCCACTCTATCGTATCAAAGGCCATCGAGGCGTCCAACGATGCCAAAATGGCCGGCTCTGTCAGAAGCCCCGCCCTCGCGATGGCTCCGTGGAGGCGACGCAGATTCAGAGCCGTGTTACGGTGCGGGATAAAACCGGATTGATCCGGATGAACCAAGTCACTAATGACCGTTAGGAGGCGAGTAGCCAAGACCTTGGCAAGAACCGTGGGCTCAAGATTTAACAGGGAGATGGGTCTATACGACGAACAAAGATCCCGGGGCTTACCGTCCTTAGGAATTACAACAATCGTAGCTAGGCGTTGGTCATAAGGAAGAGCACCCCGTTCACGGGACTCCGAAAACATTGTTCGAAGATAGGGCGCAATCTTATCAGGACACAGTTTGTACAATTCGATTGGCAAACCGTTCGGGGCCAAAGCCTTGCCCGAACGGAGAGAGCGAATCGCAGTCGCTATTTCGTCCGTAGAGAGCGGGGCCTCCATAGAGACCCGCTCCAAGTCAGAGAGGCAGGGCAAAGCTATGTCGCGCAACAAGAGGCGAGAGTCGTCTGTATCCCGTTTCGACACTGGGGAGTAAACCGCACGGAAATAATCAGCAAAGCAATCAACTATTTCAACTGGGTGTCACATTCACACCATTCAAAGTCCGAATCACAGGCACGACTCGGTTCGCCCTCTCCTTCTTATCCAACCAGGCAAGCAATTTACCCGCTTTGTCCCCAACATCATACAGACGACCCTGTTGCTCTCGAAACATCATTTTAGCCGCATCCGTGACCAGAGACTTATAGGCAAATTGTTTCAGACCCAGGGCATGGGGCTTGTCATGAGTAACACTCGATTCCAAGTCAGCTTCCAGCTCAAGTATTTCCATTTCAAGACCCACCACCTCCCGACTCCCCGCCTTTTTGGTTTCAGCAATGAGACAGGGCCTGCCCACGAATCACTGTCTTAAAAGCCTCCCAAAGAGACACCGCAGAGGAGACAGACCCCACGTTATCTAGGAAGTAGTTGTCCAGGGACTTAATCAATAGACCGCGGGTCACAGGGGAGGTCAGGTACCAAGGGTTGATAGGGGCCACCCGGCCCGCCGCCTCCACCCCCACATCAAAACAAAGCCAGAGCGGAGAATGGTCCGAGATGCCCCGGGGAAGGTGTCTAACCTCCCGGACAGCCGACGTCTGTGCAGCTGGCATGAGAAAGTAATCCAGTCTAGACAAACTCCCATGGGCTCCAGAATGAAAGGTGTATTGAAGCTGAGTGGGGTGCATAAGTCTCCAACAGTCCACCAAACCAAAAGTATCCAAAAAGCCACCCAGCCACAATTGGGCCGAAGGAGTATCCCTAGGGGGGTGACGATCATTCAGGCCGGAGAGAACGGCGTTAAAATCAGCAGCCATGATAAGAGCACCATCAGGGAGTCCCAACAGCACTCGGCCCAAATCGGAGAAAGTAGAGGACTGTAGGCCGGGGGGCACATAGACGGTAAACAGAGAAAGGGTTCGGCCCTCATATCGCCCCACGAGGACGGCGTAACGCCCCCGAACATCGAGGATTACATCATCTATAGCAAGGGGAAGGGAAGTCCGGATAAGGATGCCCACCCCCTAGAACCCGTAGTAAATCCTGAATGCGCAACAAGACGATGGCCCCACCTATTCATTGCATGACCAGTATTACCCACTAGATGAGTCTCCTGCAGAAAGACAACATCGGGAGACAAACGTCGCAGGCATTGCAACACCACCCCCCGCTTTATACGATCCCCTAGACATTCCGTGAAACAAACTTCAACCCGCTACCCCCCATCCCACAAAGTGATGCAGGAACCATCCCCAAATGAGCACGACACTGAAAATTCCATAATCAAGATAGAATCGCCTTGAAAAAACAAAACACGAACCTCAAACACCCCACCAATCCACCCCCCAACATCCAAGAAAACACCCCCACCCTGCACCCCTGCAATAAGCAAAAAAGCCACCCCAACATGCAGTGTGCCTGTCGCCCAAAAACCCCCGTTCTACAAAAAGACCCCGGAGGAGGAAAAGGCCCCAGTCCCAACCGCCACCCCGATAGATAAAGAAAAAGAGAAGACAGAAAATAAAGGCACTCAAGTATAGAACCCAGGAAGAAACACATTACATGGAGACAGGGGCGCAGACAGTAAGTTCAACTCTCTACACCACCCTCGGCACCACCCGGGTGCTCGGTGGGCTCAGTCAAATTAGGCCGGTCCGGCAAAGAGTCCAACCAGTCATTCACCGAATCGGGCCGATCAAAGAAAAGGGTCCGTTCACGGTACTCAACTCGCAGCCTGGTAGGAAAAAGCATGGCATAGCGCAGTCCCAAGTCCCGAAGACGCTTCTTGACTCCACAGAAGCCCATTCGCTGTCTCTGGACAAGCTGGGAGAAATCAGGATAAAAGTTCACCGTGGCATTTTCGAAGGCCACCGGGCCCTTAACTCGCGAGGCCTGCAGGATAGCGTCTCGGTCCCTATAGTGAAAAAGTTTTGCAACAATGGGCCTCGGCGGGGCGCCCGGTTTGCCCTGGCCGCCCGGAACGCGATGGGCACGCTCCACCGCAAAGAATTTGCTCAATCCAGATGGAGAAAGGTAGTTTTGTATCAAGTCCTCAACCAGGCGATCAACAGAATGTGGGTCAGGATTTTCCGGAACACCAACCACACGCACGTTGCAGCGCCGTGCTCTGTTCTCAAAATCCTCCAAGCGCTGAGTCATGAAATCATTTGCCTTTCTAAGGTTGCCAATCTCCGTCTGTATTTTAGAGACGTCGGCCGTGAGGCTAGATGACTTGAGGTCCAACGATTTCACCTTCTCATTAGATTTAGATAGGTCGGCCCTGATCAAGTTCACGTCAATAGCCACAGTATCGATCTTGTGGGCCAGAGCCTCATATTGTTGGCGGATGGTCTCTCTTATGCCAGAGATGGCGCCCATAATGTCTTGCAGGGACGGCTCCGCCGAAGCCTCCAAAGGGTGCCCCACAGAACTCGGGCCAGGCAAGGCAGCTCCCGGGGACCCCTTCGATTGAGTGTACCGGTCCATGATATTAGACTGGACCTGGCCCCCGCGAAGGGGCGTCTTGGTCTTTCGCCTCTCTTGGTCCCCTCTGCCAGTCATAGTGGAGAATCCGTCCCCGAGGGACCCACGCGACCTGGTGAAAATGGCCGCAGGAAGACAAGGTGCCGCAGCCAAAAGTCAGCCACGAGGGCACACCGAGGTGTGAAGCGGCCTGAAAGGACACAAAGCAGACAGAAGGTGCAACTGCGACCTCGCGCCGCTGATCTCAACACCGGCCAGACACCTCCGCTGGAGAACGTAGTCAGAGTCAAATCGAAACCGAAAGTTAAGAGGGGGACCCACAAGTCGAATCCCCCTGCCGCTGTTGTTCAACTCAGACACAGCAACAGAGCCTCACCAAGTCCCGGGCGCACCACCAGGGCGGGCCCCGAAAGTTCGAGTCGATGTTACATATTGGACTAGTTGTCTATGTATTTTAAACAGTATTTTAAGCTGTGTTAAAAGTTCTGGTGTAGACATTTTCTCAATGTCTGGATGTGGTGTGTAGCTGGCTAGAACCGACCACGTTGCTCCTGGTCTACCTAGTGGACCGAGCCTGGTGATGTGGTTATTATGTTTTAGGGCGCAGGTGCTCTTGGTATTTTAGTGGTATTTTAGTGGTATTTCCACCTCCTCGAAAGGAGTGTACTCTTCCGGAGGTTCCTCTATTTTGTAATAGTGGAATTCCTTTGTTACAGCGTTTGCTGCTGGAAAGTTTATCCATGAATAGAATACCTCTGTCTGCCGATATTCATGTGCCTCAATTACGAATATGACTGTACCACCTCTCGATGTCAGTCCATTTTCTATAAGTTTTAAAGTTATAGTTTTTCTTATGTTGACCGGGATGAGTATTGCGTCCGGGTCAGTTTGCAGGAGACTTGTGTCATCTGCTAGGAGTTGAGCTGCTATTCTAGCCGCCTCCCTTTCTCCTTCGCTGTCTGACATTTTACTGACAGGAAGGTTTTTTGTTGCAGATCAGGTTTTCAAGGAAACAAAGATTAGGTGCACAATATTTTGGAACACTGAATCCTTCAACGTTGAATAAACCAAAAACAATACATAGGAGTCTCCTCCTACTAAGTTTGGCGGATTTTTAACCTTTGACCCACTCCAGACGTCTTTGGAGTATTTATGGGAGAAAGGGTCTGTGTGAAAAAGCACGACTGAGTTACTCTAATGCCTTGCGTTACATTTATCGCCTTACCAAACCGTTGGGCGCCATGTAGTGTAGTTCCTATTATCCCAATAGGCTCTGCGCATTGGAATAATATCTTCAATAGTATAGATGTAGGACAGAGGTTAACTAGGTCTTTTACTGACGATATTAGACTTAAAGTTTTGTGTGCCAGCTAGCTCAGAGTTCACTAGAAACTTTCTCGGATAGGCGAGGAGGAGTTTAACCTCCCTGGATAGACAAGAAGGGATTTAGTTTCTGACATGCATAGAACATGACAACTTTGCTCTCCCTGATCAAGAGTATATCTCTAGAGTCGTGTGAAAACAAAAGACCGCTATTTTACTCGGTCAATACGTGCATACTTAGTTTCACCAGATTGTAGAGAAAAGAAGAGAAGGGCGTTTTCAATAAAAGGTGTTATTTATTGATCAGTCTCTTTTCTCATACAAGAGAAATGAATCGCTACAATTGCAATACTTATAGTTAAGTAAAGTGCATACAGTAAAAGCAGGATTATAAAATAATACTGTAAAAGCATTGATATGGTTTCTTAGCCATATGATACTTTAAAATGGATAAAAGATATACATACATATATACATTGACTAATCATACTCAACTGGTGCTTCTAACTACGCCTACCCCGGTGTACCTGACCTAAGCCTAATACAAGGGAGGGAGTAAGTAAGTAGCAGTTTGTTAAGTTTGTTTTGCCAAGAATCTGACTCAAGAATTCTCTGTAAGGGGTTAGTCAGTTCAGTACCTGGGATTTAGAAGGCAGGAGGGCTGGTATCCCTTTCTCAGGACTCGGTATCCCAGTTACCCGCGAGGGCAAGCTGGAAACGCTGGAGGCTGGAGTCCTCGGCAAGAGGAAAGGCAGCGTCTTCCTTAGCGCGTCAAAGGGGGAGGGGCAGCGTCCGTGGGCTCTCGCATCAGCTGGGCTCTCCGGCAAGTAGTCACTGCTCCAGGTTCATCACCACCGTGTGTTTACTTAGGGCAGCGTTGGTATATTTATACCTGAGAGGTGCTGGGTTTGACGTAAGGATGGACATAAGACGTCAATAGAGATGTCACTAAGAACTGATCGTTCTTGCAGTGCTTTACAGGAGTTCTCGGACTAAATCAAAACAATAGCAGCGGGGATTTCCCAGGTTTGCTGGAGGCTTGGTTTGTTTAGAGAACTCGGTGTGCTTTCTAGGGGGCTGGAGGAATAGTGCTTGCTTAATGTGACAGCATGCGCTACGACCAATTTATGAAACGGGTTTCTGTGCCGTTGTATGGATATTAGTGATTTATAACCGGACAAGGGTCACAAATTGGAGTATCGATACAGGTCCCTAGATAAACATACTACAAACCTCCCAGCACCATATACTCTTAATGGCAGCACTGCACTTACAGTGCCCAGGAATGGACCCGAGGACTGTAGGGGCACAGGTCTCGTGCACCTGTACCCACACCACTGTGCATAGTGCACCCAGCTAGATGGGTGGGTGACTGAGGTATGCCAGGGCAGGGTGTTTGTGGGCATGGCACACAGGGATGTATGCCATGTCAACTCTGTTTTGTTCTGCACGAAGACACTCAGCCTGCATAGGCAGTGTGTGTGTGTCAGGGCACAGGGCCTCCAAGGGTGGCACAATAAGTGCTGCAGCCCTTAGAGGTATTCCCTGGTCAGTGCCCTGGGTACCTGTGGTACCATTTACCTGGGGCTGACCTCTGGCCAGAGATGCCAATTTGGTTTTGGGGAAAGAACACAGGCCCTGGGAGCCTGATTGGCAGGGACCCAGGGCAAATCAAGTCAAAGTGCATCAGAAATCTAGCAAAAAAAGGGGGGGGTACTGCAACAGAAACCCACTTTCTCACACTGCCCGACTGTTCAATTCTCTATTTCAGAATCCAAACTTGCACTGCTCCAGAAAGTATCCCGACATCCCGTCAACAAAACCCCACCTGTACCTTATAGCTGCCCATCCATAGCCAAAAATGCGCAAAAAAGCCACCATGATCACTGAAAACCTACGTACCTCCCAGTCATCCCTACAAATTCATGGCAACATACCCATCACCTGCTTCAGTATGTCCAGTGTAAGAGGACCATGCACTTTCACCGCAGTTCCCTTTCCCTGGACCAACCCACTAGAAATGCACTTTCCCATTTTCCCAGCTGATGGCTCATATCCCCACACCATCCTTCTGTAGAACACCACTCCTGCCCACTTGCCAGCTTTTGTGACTGCTGACAAACCTTCGTCAATTAGAGATGTAAAGAAATGTATCACAACATTCTGCTGATCTTTACCTTCCCTCCAAGCAACTATGCCACTACGTCGCACTGTCCCTGACTGCACAAACTCATCCCACTCCAGCCTATATTCCTTGCGGGTAGACTGACAACAGCCCGAATATAAGCTGAATCAAGTGCTCTCTCAGCATCCCACAACAGCTCATTGCCGTCTTCACGTCGCATTTTGCCATATATGCACCCTGGCCGATTGAATTCACCATCTGAACAGCCATGTCCGCAGGTGCATAGTGCACCCTGCTACACACCTCAGGAATGAAATCATTGACTGACTGACAGGCCCTCTGCCCACAACAGATGATGAATCTGGCAAAAACTCCCGAGGCTTCTCCTTGGAGACCTCCCCAATCGGGGAATGTCTCAAGTTCCTAGAGGCCAGTGATGAAATAGCCCTTCCATCCTCCCTTCCTTCACCTCCTCCAACAGTTATCCCCAAACCAAAATTCCTTCCACCCCTTCAGACTGTAAATCGTCCGCCCATTGCCACACCCTGGGACCATCTGAAAACAAATAAAACCCAAGTTAAAACCTGTCATCAACAACTTTGTTACTTTCTGTTCTCAAAATTCCACAGAAACTGGGCACACACCCTCTGTCTGAAAAAGCCGTGGTGGTGCCAACGGCCCCTTGACCTCTGGAACACCCTTCCCAAACAGCAGCCCCAGGGGCGCCGACAGAACTGGACATACTGCCAAAAGGAGTCAGCCCCTTCCCCTCTGTCACAGCACAGTGGGCCATCACGGCCCACGCCAGCCAGCAGTGCTGTTCCCAGGCCGTTATAACCGGCGCGACACCTCCCGCAAATCTCTGCTTGGGCCTCTCTACATGTGGGCTACCCGCTGGCTGCAGTGCCCGCTCTAGCAGGTCCATCCTGCCTGCCTCCTTTAATACCTGCAGATCCTGGTGCGCACACTTTGGTTAAGCCATGACTAATTCCAACTTTCTAAACTTAGAATAAAATCCACTGTACAGCAAATGAGCCACTAATCGAAACAGTAAACAAAAAATGCACCTAAAATGGCACCCAAACCGAAGTGGCCTATCCCTAAATGACCCTTCTGAGCTCTCCGCCGCGCCCCCAGACCAGCCAGGCCGACCCTTGCTCCTGGACCTTAACACCTGCCTGAAGGTACCGGGAATGTAGGGCATTCTGCCCACCCTCCCAAAACCCCTATAACAAAACCCAAAGGGCCGGATCACAAAACATTGACTCAACCCAGTGGTCGAAGTGGGCGGGATCTGTGGCGCACCATGTGCCCACACTTTCCTAATTTAAGAGAAAACGTTATCTTTTTTTTGTTGAAAGACACTATCTCCGGGTTGTTTAATCCTGAGAGCTGAAACGCTTCTGCAGAGGTCTGAGGCAAGGACTCTTTAATGCTGTGAAACAGAGGAAGGGGCATAGAGCTAAACAAGCATTCCAGTCAGGGTACCTGCTTCTTGAAAGAAAGTGTGTGCAACTGCAAATGTAAAGGATGTTTGGTGCAGGAATTGGCTTTAACTGATGGTATTACCTGACGCCACCTGATGAGACACATTCTTTTTGAGTGGTAGTGCACTGGAGTTACCAGTTGAGCTGCAAAGTGGACAGTTATAAAACCAGTAATTGCACTATAATCTGGTTATCACTGAAATCTATATTTTGAAAGCACTTTATCTTAAACCTTTTTTGTGCATTTTGTAGCAGTCTGTTTTATACTGTGTAACACAAGTTTAAACTAATGACTTGCATATTCACATCGGTCACAGACTGGGACGTCATAGCATTAAACATACGCAAGTCACTAGTCTCCACTGCATCAAGCAGGATTCATTTCTGTGGCTCTCTGGCTAGACATGGACCTCTGCAGTGCTTTACTAATAGAGTTTTCATAATGTACTATATTGCATTTCTCCCTAACTAAATTTGCATTTATTTTTTATTTAAGCTCTGCCTTATTTTAAGTGTAGTTACCCAAAGGTGAAAGACTGAAATATTGAATATTTTGTTTTTTTAAGCCACGCCTTTGACTCCCACACATTTACTCACCCTGCCCCCTTTGTGCACAGCATCACAGTTCCCATACTTTTTTTTAATGCATTTCGACCACAGACTGTCCCTATTGCATGTCCTTAGTGGTAAGTAACTAAGAAACAAAGAAGTTGCTGGCCCTTATAATAATTTTTCTCTCAAATTGTTGAGAATACAAACAAAGATCTTCTGTTTGTTAGGGTTACTTTATTTCAACCCATTTGCAATTTTGAATCATTTTTATATATTTTTCATGGGCGAGAAAAACACTTTACACAAAACCATTTACAATATTTACAACTATCATACAACTGACATATATACAAATAAATCCACATTTATATACAAACTTCTTTTACATGAAAAAATGGCGATTATATATCCACAAATAATTATTCTTTGTGAAAACTCAAACCACTATAGTGCCCAAAAAGGTCAAAAACAAGCAAGGCAACAAACAATTGGATTTTACTCTTTCCAATTAGTTTAAAGTGATGAATAATCAACTAAAAGACTAATGAATTATGGTGCCTGTTTGCCGTTTGCCGACGCGTTTCGAATCTGGAAAAAATCACAGATTCTCCTCAGGGCTCTGTCAATGTAGTGTTCTACAGAAAATAAAGGAAGTTCGTTTTAATAGCTAAAAATTTAAATTTGAAGTCCCCTGTACATACTGAAAGTCACTATTTAAATTACCTTCACATGTTTATGGCACGGTCCCGCCGTCCGAGAAGTTCAGATAGGGATGGGGGCCATGGGCTTTTGATTTTGGCAGAAAGTTCTGTGTTTAGAAAAATACGTGATGGTTACTGGACCACCCACTGCAGTACAGTCTCTACAACTATAAGGCTCACATGTCATACCTTTGAACGTTGTGGCGACAACGCTACTGGTGTTTGCACCCTGACATTATTCTGCTCGTAGAGCGGTGCCGATGGAATCTGTAACGCACAAGTGTGGGTTGTGCTTAATGATAATTATTTTGGATACAGACGTTAATCATGCTTAAATTTTTACTTTTACGTGGTGCGGGACATACCTGTGGGGGGAGCGAAGTTTTGTTCGCTGGTCACATTGTCATTAGTCTAAATCCCAACAATGCCGTGAACTTTACTGTAGGCGGGGAGTAAGCTGTGGGCTCCTCCGCGGCGTGTAGAGATGCATGCTTTAGTCGCGCTAAATTCAAAAGATAAAATTACGGAGAATTGTTAGATTAGGGCGACATACGCGGCATTATGTTTGCCAATAGCTCAGGCCTTAATTTCACTCACCTCACTCTCGAATGGGTGGACCAGGAAATGCGAACTCATTGGTGGAGAAGCTACCATGTGAGCTCCTACTTCACAGTGAACGTTCCGCTCGGCATTATGGTTATTGTAGTTTTTCAATTGCAAGGCGCTTTAGAGTTTTAGAGGCGAGAAATCTCAGATAGTGAATTCAACCCCGTTTGGGTGCTGTTGAATTTTAGTATCAAATAGGCCTCTTTCCTTAGTAATATTTGTTCAGTGTTTGTACCAGATTTGGGTTGATTCATACTAAACAAAACAGTCCATTGAAACTCGATCTCTCCATGTTTGTTGTCAATGAAATGTTGGACAATTTGAGAGAAATTATTATAAGGGCCAGCAACTTCTTTGTTTCTTAGTTATATTAGGTCCAGCTGCCCCTTAGACCCAGGACCAGACTCCTTTGCTTTTCAAACTTAGTGGTAAGTAAGGCAGTGCTTGCTGCGAAAAACCTTTAACCTCTGTATTATGAAAGTAGATTTGTGGGAATGTGGAACAAGTTTGTGGTGGTGATCTGTTGTGGTGTTTTTAGGTTATATTTTTGTGCTGCCTTATTGCGTTGTTATAATTTTTGGTGTCTGTTTTGACAGTTCATTCTGTGCCATTGTTTTTATTATAGGATTTAGTTTGGTTACTTTTGGAGGTCTCAACAAAGCTGCTACATTTCCAGTCAAAAGCAGCACATTCCTTTACACTTCCAGTCGAAGCCAACCCTCTATTACAGACTAAATTAGCAGAATACGGCTGCTCCAGCGCTTTCACTAATTCAAACACCAGTCTTTTCAGAATTGTGGAGGAGACGGTGTATTAAATTAGCAAATTCAGTGCTCGTTTGTAATACAGCTCAACAGCTTTGGCACACTTCTTGGTTTCAGTTCTACCATCGCCTTTAAAAAGACTTCCTTTCTCCAGATAGACCAAAACTTCAAATCCGTTCATTCCGCCCATATTATGTTCCATGAGGTGGGGGAGGTGATTCTTGCACTGTATTTACTGAAGATGGATTTGGTCCTCTGCTTTGACTGCTTCTGAAATGAGATGTGACACGCTTGTTAACAGATCTCCCCCGAAACGAACTTTCTACATTCAACTAGGTCCTCAATAATCGTTTCAAGAAATGAATTTTTAAGGAATTTTCATACCTGCTGTCTCGTGTTAGAAAACAATACAGTTCGTAGTTTCTATTCAGCTTGGGTAAAATAACCTGGTCTAAATTAAATGGCAATTGGCTGGAAATATCCTTCTGCAGAGACCAAGTTTATTTCAGAGTGTGTACTTTGGTGCAGGTTAGAAATACCTCTGGAGAAAAGGATGTAGTGACTTTCACAATTCTTTCTTCACGTTTAGCAATTCATCACCATGGATGTTGCAATAAGTTTGAGGGCTTGAAATCCAAAGCAACTTTTGTGAGCTTGTAAGATGCCACAATATTGTCAAACGTAGACCATACGGGATTGGAGTTTAAAATTGTCTTCCACTATCGTTGGACACCTCTACTGTTAGCAGAATCCATATTTAGTTATGGGACAGAACTAGGCCCGGACATTTGGGGGCAGATTTATGAAGGCCTTGCGCCGCCGGTGCATCACTTTTTCCCATGTTAAAAATGACGCACGGGCGGCGCAAGGCCTTCATAAATCTGCCCCTTGGGGTTTGGGGGGTGGGGGGAAGGGATTCTGACAGGTCAGCCAATGGAGGTGGGGCTTACACGTCAAGGAATGGGATGTCGTTATCCTTGGAGCTAATTCAAGAAAACTGAAAATTGTGCATTTTAAGTATTGGTCAAGCCCTAAACAATATCAAATACATTTTTCAGTGGATGATTTGATAATGTTTATAGGGTACTGACAGATCTTTTAAAATGTGGAATTAGTTATTTGATAGCTAAAAAACTACTTTTACAGATTGTAATACAAAGCACTGTGGGAGCAGTTTTGGCAAAGTTGTTTAAAGGTGAGGACACTATTGTCAATTCTCCCAAAAAAATCCTTCAATGGAATGACAATGAGCTCATAAAATATTTCTAATTTCTTCTTTAGAAAGACTCCACTGTCGAACAAAGGGACATTTTATATCTTCTGCTCTGGAATTTGCAACATAAGCTTGTTGGAGTCCACACACATGTGCCGGTCTCAGAATATTGATCCCAGTGGATTAATGCACCTGATTTCGGGATGTGACTGGCAAGTCTCAGGATTGATCCTTAAAGCATCTTCCGTTCCGTTTCTTCTGAGATTGAAGAAGTGAGTGTCAATCAGTTGACAATATGATTTCAAAGTATTTTACTAAGAATTTTACACATTCATTTTAACATCGTTTTCCCTTCACGGGGTAACATCACAAACTGGTCGTACATGACAGTGGTACAATTATAATTTTACATGTTCGGATGCACCTTGTACTACTGTCCTACTATAGGAGTGAAGGTAAGTGAAAAGGAGTGAGAAGAGGAAGGGAAAAGAGGGGTGCGTGCGGAGATAACGTGCTTGCACTTCTAACTTGGTTTGCGGGAGAGGCCCTTTTGGGCGAACGCCCTACTTTTCTGGTGCTCACAGGGGCTCGTAGTGACGCAGGAACTAATCCAGTGTTGACCACATACCCCTGGTTTCTGGTTTCCAGGGTGAGTTGCGTAGTGTGGTGTTATCTGCACCTCTTGGGTGTATTATCCAGTTGAGCCACCACTTGAATGATGCCCTCTCTGTGTCCTTCCATTTGGAGACCACCATTTTAACTGCTGAAGTAGTCAAGAGATCTAGAAGATCCCTGTCATGTTGTGAGTTCAGGTTAGTGGCTATAAACGCCGTGGTGAGGGATGAGACATCTGGTTTTAATGTACAACTCAGCAGTTTATTTATAAACATAAATACTTCTTTCCAGAAGCTTTTTACTTTAGGACAGCGGAACATGAGGTGAGCTAGGTCCCCTTTTTTGCTCACAATTCCAGCATCAGTTATTTTCCCTAAGGCCTAATGATGCTAGCCGTGCGGGGGCCCAGTATGCTTTGTGTAATAGCCAGAATTTTGTTTGGGCCAGAGCTGGTGTTATCTTGTTCCTTGAGGGGGAGGCCCAGAGGATTTCCAGTTCGTGTTTGTTCAGTGTGGTGGTGTGCTGATTTGTCCAGTAATCTGCTTGCTTGTCATTGATTTTGGTAGATGTAGGGCGTAACAGTTTATAGAGGTGCGATACTTAGTGACCTACTCTGTTGATCCTGGACATATATGGTATAATCGATGGACTGTTTGGCTAGGTTTGCCTTTGTTAGAGCTGTTTTTATTTTTAGGAAGCTGTTCAGCTCGAGGTCTGCGAGATTGTGTCTCTTTTAGCGTGCTGAATGAGGTGGGGTTGTTCCCCTCTTCTAGTTGGGCTGGGAATGAGATCCCCATCTTCTTCCAAGTCTCTATGGCTAGGGGCTTCCACTTGTATTTATTTGATCTTGTTATTCACCCATAGGGATTCCCACTTTGAGTCCTTTATACTATGTTCCATTTTTTTTTATCTACCTTGAGTAGGGCCGCTTTTGTGTTCTTGAATATTGGGTTTGTGATGTATGTGTATTTATTGGCTGTGAGTAGTGCCATTAGTTTGAGGTTGTCTAGGATGGCTCGTTCTATTTGTAGCCATACCTGTGTGTATTCTTGAGGGAGTGAGCCAGTACGCGCCCTGTTTCGCTATGGATGCTGTTTGGAAGGTTCTGTAGTCCGCCAGATTCAGCCCCCCCAGTTTCTTATCTAATCTTCTTTTTTTTTTTTTTTTTTAGGCGAATCCTGGCTCTTTTGTTCTCCATATAAAGTTGTCTAGTTTGCGGTGGAAATAATCCGCAAGTATTAGCGGGAGCGTGCTCAGTAGGTAGTTAACCATTGGTGTGATCATCTTTGTTTCCACTCTCCCCCACCATGTGATGAATTTGGGCGACCAGGACTCAAGGAGGGACTTTGTCTTTGCTAACGGGTGGGTCTCATTATTGTCTAGTGTTTTCAGATCATTGCCAAAGTGAATCCCTAGATATTTGATGAGCCCTGTTTGCCAGGCAAGCCCCGACCCTCCCAAGGTTTCCTTATGTGTATGTACATTAAGGGGCTTGCATTCTGATTTGTCTTTATTTAGTTTATACCCTGAGTATCTTGAGTATTTTTCAATCGACCCTATCAGTGCCGCAATGGATCTCTTTGGTTGTTCAGTCACAATGAACATGTCATCTGCATACGCAGCTAGTTTGACCTCCACCTCATTGATGCAGACCCCTTTCACTTCCTCATTCTTCTTGATGTCCATGATTAGAGGTTCCATTGCTAGCGGGAAGAGTGAGGAGGAGAGGGGGCAGCACGGTCTTGTTCCTCGCTGCTGGGTGAAGGGCTCAGAGGTAGCCCCATTTATTACAGTGCGTGCCCTGGGGTCTCTGTATAGTGCCATTACCTTCCTAGTGTATGCTTCCCCCAGATTAAATGTCCGCATGCATTCTTCCAAAAATCCCTAGGACACTGTCAGATGCTTTCTCTGCATCAAGTGTAATCGCCACTGCCGGTTTGTCTGATTTGGAGGTGCATTCTAGTATGTGGCATAGGAGCCTAGTGTTGTCGTGCAACATACGGGACTTTCGGAAGCCTACCTGTGAGTTCGAAATCAGCTTTGGTAGAATGTTGCCTAATCTTGTTGCAAGAATTTTCGCATAAATCTTGCAGTCCACATTAATTAGGGATATGGGCCTGTAATTCTTGGGGAGTAGGGGGTCTTGGTCCTCTTTCGGTATCACTATTCTGTTTGCCTCTGACATGGATTGTGATACTAGTCCCTCATTAGTGCAGTGGTTGAATATCTTTTTCATGGATGCCAACCGGGATGGTAGTAGTGCCTTGTAGAAGGCGGCTGTGTAACCATCTGGGCCTGGCTCCTTGTTGTCTTTCAGGGACCTGACCACCATTTCTATTTCCGCTGTATTTATGTCCTGCCCCAGCGCCTGTGCCTCGTCGTTAGTAATTTTAGAGGGATGGAGTTTGTCCAGATATCCTGCACGTCCTTCCTGATCTAGGGTTTGATATTCCTTATAGAGGCTCTGGTAGAAATCTTGGAATGTTTGCAGGATTTGATTATGCTTAGTGTGGGTTTTGTTGTGTGTCCGTGATAGCTGAGATTGTGAATTATCTATGCTTATATTTTAGGTATGAGGCTGTTGTTTCTGCGCTCTGTTTGCCTCGCATAGGTTAATCGCCTTGTATTTATTCACCCACAACCCAGCTCTTTCACTCAGTATTTCTATTGTATTCATATTTCTTCTTAGTGAGTTCTTGTAGTGTTGCTGTGCCTTGTTTGTCTCCTGCGTGTGTCCTCTAGTCTTTTGATGTCGACCTCGAGTTGGGACAGATGCTGGTTTGTGGTTTTGTTGATTTTGGCTTTGATGTTTATTACTGTCCCCCTTACTTTCCTCTTTAGTGCGACCCAAACGACCCTAGGGTCCATGTCTTTGGCGTCGTTATGCAACAAGTAGTCGTTTATTGCCTCCTCTATTTTGACTTTAATTCCTTGGTCTTTCAGGACATCACTGTTGAACGTCCATCTACGGGGGATGTCCTCGTTGTGGCAACCACTTAACTTCAAGCTGATACATGAGTGGTCTGAGACAAGTCTTGGTGCTATGGCTGCGTCCTCCATTAGATGTGTGCGTGCCCCTGTGATCAGTATATAATCTATCCTGCTGTATGAGTTGTGTGGGTTGGAGTAAAAGGTGTAGTCTCTAGTGTCTGGGTTTTGGAGTCTCCATGGGTCCTTGAGGTTGAGGTTGGAGCACATAACTTTTTAACGTGTTTTGCGCAGACAGGGGCTGGGAGTGGCTTTGACACTGCCTGTCTGACGTATGGTCAAGCGCACTGTTGAAATCCCCGGCAACCACCATGAGAATGTTCTGCGGTATGTTTTCTAATTTGCGCATTATCCCCCCCCAAAATTTGGGATTGTCTGTGTTAGGGCCATAGGTTTGCCACATGTATGTCTTCCTCCCCTCTTTTAAGATGGGTTATCAGAGTTCTCCCCTCATCATCATGGTCTTGTGCTACTATTGTTAATTTGGAGTTCCTAGTTATTAGGGTGATCACCCCACGTTTCTTCCCCACTGCCGGTGAGCATGCTACCTGGGCTATCCACTTGGATTTCATTATCCTCTATGGATAGTTTAGTTTCATGCAGTAGAATAATATCCCCTTTGGTCTTAGCCAGGTTTCCAGAATTTTCCTCCTCTTGACTGGGTGTTTGAGGCCTTTTATGTTAAGGGAGACTATCTTTAAGTTAGTTGCCAAGGTTTGTCTATTAGACTGTCCTTGATGCTGGGTGTGTTTGCTGTATCACATTGTGTTGTACTCTCCCTTTCATGCCTAGAGCGCACATGCTCCCTGTTTGGACCCTCAAAAGTACTTTGGTGGAGTTGACCCCTCTTTGTCTGGTCGTGGAGGTTTGGCTTCGGCCCTCCTGCATGTACTGGTTGTAGCGTTTACCCCAGTGTAGATGTGCATAGATAGTTGGGTTTTGATAGTATAGAATAGAATGGAAAGAAGTAGGACATTTAAACAAGAGACATTCCCCTCCTCACCCCCCCTATACATACACTTGTGTGTAGGACGTGCAACGACAAGATCGCCGAACCGTCCCCCGGGAGACATTCTGTAGTGTGGCATGTATACTTTATCCCACTAGTTGCTTGTTGTGGCATCGGGATATCTACTGTTACAATATTGTCCCCTTTATGCATACCCAGCATAAGTCTTTGCTTTTGTTAGCCTCTATCCCCCTTCTGCGCCCCCCTCCCCTTCTCATACAAAAGGATATGCAGCTTGAGATCTGTTGATGTTGGTTTGATTCTGGGCTGTCTCTTCAATTCTTTGCTGATGGGACGGGTGGGGCTTCTTTGTGCTTGTTTTGAGTCTTGGGGTAGTTAAGCTTAGTTTCTTTGTGGATCCTTCCCTGGTTAGTTGCGTCTGGTTTCGCAAAACTAGACCACAAGTTGTTCCAGCCGTAGCAATGGCTGTTTTCAGTCGCTTGTTTGAGGTAGCTTGTGTGTATTCTGAGGTAGCATTGGTACATATTCCTGAGTGACCTATTGGTTTCTGTACTCGGTGCAGTCTTGGTTTACCTAGGCAGCCTAGACGGCCTCCATATGCTTACTTCCCTGTCCGTTCTGGTGACGCTCTTCTCTTGCTTGTTGTTTGTTACTTGTGACGTTTCCATCTCTAGTTGTGTTGGTCCGTCCAGATATCTTGCCAGGGCTCTCGGGTCGTCAACGATCTGTGTCCTTCCCCTATCGCTTATCTGGAATCTCGTAGGGCCAGCGAATGAGAATAGGATATTTCTCTTCCTCATTTTGTCTCTTTGAGCTAGGAAACGCTTCCTGGTGTCCACTGTTGGTTGTGAGTAGTCTTGTGTCAGGATTATTTATTTACCATTCCATGCAATGCTTTGGTTCTTCCTTGCTGCTGCGAAGATGGTTTGTGTGGTGCGATCTTAATGGTTTGCAAATTATCGGGCAGGGTCCTCTTTTTGTGGATGTTTTGAAAGCCAGTACCCTGTATGCTTTATCCAGTTCGAAAGGTTGGTTGAATTTGATAATCGTGATCTTTGGAATCATTTCTTTGATGAGGGCCAGACAGGAGCCCGCTTTGTCTTCCTCTCCCTCCGGCACTCCTAGAATTTTTATGTTTCCCCTTCTGTTGCGGTCTTCCAGCTCCGCCGATTGTTTCTGTAGCACTGTTGTTGCCATAGCAATGGCCTTTAGTTCTTTGTTCATATGTTGGTCAGCGTCCTCTGTCACTGATTCTCTGTTCAGCTGCCGCGATTCTATTTGCTGCATGTATATCCGGTCTGACCGCTGCTAGCTCAAGCTGTATTGCTTCGGTGGTCTGTTTCGTCGTTGTGGCTAGGTCGTGGACCTCGGCTAGCTTCTTGAGGATCGACTCTAGTGTGCTGCTCATGTCTGTTTTTGTTTGATCGGAGAGTCGGTTAGTATGTCGCCTTTGTTTCTCTTTTGCTGTTGTTGATTTTTCCCTTCATTCACCGCCATCGTCGTTAGTCCTCTCCTTGCCTGGTAGAGTTCGAATCTGACCCCTCCTTTATTGGTGACCGTTTGCTCATTATTTTCCACCCACGTGCCTCTGCTGTTGTCTTAGGCTCCGTTTAGGTGGCTCACTCGGGGTTACACGGGCCGGTAGCTCTTTTGAAAAGTGTGGAGGCAGCGCTTTGCGTGGTCATTGTGCTGTGTATCTGCGGGGGTTGGGTGTTCCTCCCCCTGCTCCCCGCAGCGTTTTACTGACTGAGAGCACCACCTCCGATGTGCCACCAGCCTGGTCTCTGCCCTATTTTCCTCCTGTTTCAGAGTTTTGCCCTTTTGTTGTGCCTCTCCCTTGTCTCTTGGACTACTTGCCCTACTTGGTTGGCACTCGTGGGCGGCCTCCTTTGGACCACACGATCGACTCTTTTGTGCTGTTTTGTATGGTGTCCAGGGCACAGGTTTTTGGCCAGTGTTGACTATAGGGCTGACTTGGGGCCTCGTTGCTTACAGACCTCTGGTTACTGGGTTTGCAATGGACTGCACCATGGACTAGCATTGTCGCTTGGGTTCATCAGAGTAACATCAGAGTGTGGGCTTGTTAGGCCTCAGTGTCCCTCACCTTGCGTGTAGGCCTCTATTCGTTGTTGTGCGTGAGAGGATTAGGCGGTATGGTAGGGTTAGTAGGTGGTATTCTCTGCTCGGGGTCCAGTAACCAGTGCGCTTCAGCCTCGCTGTGCTCTTCTATTCTCCTTTTACTGTGGCGCTTCTTGTCCGCTCCTTCCACTACTGTGGGTGACTGCCCCCGCTTGCGCCTCAGACCGGTTGCACCTTTCGGAGGGATTGTAGCTTCACCCCCCAGGCTTGTGCAATCTCACTGTTTTTCATCCCTCGGGGGTGCCGGCTGGTTAAGGCTTTTGCTCCGACCTTTGGTCGGCTGTGCAGTGATAGATTGCGATTTTGTAGTCGATCGTGGCACTTCCCCCCCCTGACTGCTGCTCGGTTTGCTCGTCACAGCGGATATGGCGGCGCTCCTTTGTTTTTGTCTGTGGGGCAGTTTCGTATTCCTATGTCTGTGGGTGCCTTCTCTGTGGGAGCACCCCTGCTTCCCCCTCTGAGTATTGGCTAGAGCCTGTGTGGTGCTCACTCGCCTGCAGGGTTCTGCTGTGCTTTGCGCGGAGATGCTCTCTTCCTGTGCACCAGTGTGTCACCGGTACTGTGGCGAAATGGGGGCACTCTTTCTTAGGGAGCTCCCAGTTTTCGGTTTCACTTCTTCCCCCTCCCCGCTGTTCTTGCTAGACCTTGGGCATGCTGAGCACCGGGTCCGCGTCCACTCCACTGGTGCTGTGGTGGGGGTTCTGTGTGCCAGCTCCTTTTGATTTTTGATTTGATTCTGATTGCTGGCCGGTTTGGGGGCACTTTTCCCCTTGTTCTCTGCTAACTCCCTCTGCTCGGTGTTTGTTAAAATGGCGGCCCTGCTCTTCTTCCCAGGTCGCCGTCTCAGTTTAGCTTTTCACAGGCGCAGTCGACAGTTATGAATACTGTATGTGCGCCCCCTTCGGGGACCTTCCCTGGTGGCGTATATAGCCCAGCTGAGCCCTCTGCGTTTGGGACTCCTTGCTGAGTTTTCCGGGTATGGGGCTTTTTTCACGGTTTTTCCACCCCCTCTCCTCTGTCCTCTTGCGATGCTACTTTTGCCCGCTGACTTCTTTTGCTCGCACTTAGGGGTGTTGCTACTCTACGGTGGGTGGTCACGGGGCATGCGGGTGGCCCCTCGTGGTTCGTTAGGTCTCACCTTGTGTATGGTGAAGCTGGCCCTGGGCTCCCTCATTAGGGACTCCGACTTTGCTCAACCATTTTCTGCTCAAACACCTAGTTCCTTACTCATGAGGGACCCTCGCGGTTTCACTCCCGCTGGTGTCGAGATCTTCCTGAATCTGTTCCCGTTTCCACGCGGACCACTTCAGCCACCTTTGTCTATTACTTTCTTAGATCAGCACGCTATCTGCTGTGGGAATTGTTGTTTTTACTCCCGGGTTCTTGGAACGGCTGATTCAGGTGGCCATTCCCCTTGCCGTCCAAGCCACGCCCCCCAGCTGACAATATGACCACCTGTTAATTACACTGCCAAGAGCCTGGGCTATTCTAAACTTAATTTTTGATTTTAGCACCCTACATTGAGGAAGTTACCAAATGAGATAATAGAGCTACATCCATGCAGAAAACCACCTTGCCCAAAGAATTGGTAAACAGGTAGTAGCCTTGAAATAACTTTGCAACAAATGCTGGTCTAGTTTGCAAAGCATATAAGTATTCCTTAAAGCTCCAGAAGACATATAATGTGGGGCTGATAGGCAATATCTTAAGACAATAGCGTGGTTCTTTATAGCACATGTTAAGAAAAGAACCAAGCTTCAATTCTAATCCGAAGCCCCCAGCACCGCACAGCTTCTTGGCCCTGCTGAGGATAACTCATTAACTGGCACTATGCAATAATCCTCCAGTTGGTTTGTAATTCTGTTCTGTTCACTGTATTGTGTTCCTGCTGCTGCTGTATTTTTCTACGTTCAGTGGTGTGTTCACTGCTCCCTCACACACAGTTTTATCCTGATCCTTGCCCTCCTGCCAGCCCCTCTCATTACTACTTATGGAGGCCGCAGCGTGGATGCACCAAATGCAAGCCAGTCCACAGTTAGCCTGCGCCCGGACTGTGCCCAGCCCTGGGAACCCTGGCCCTATTGGCACCTGCAGCCACATCGCCACCAAGCTGCAAGCCCTGGACCCAGGACTCTGCAACTGCTGCCTCACCTCTCTCCAATACAAGATAGGACCATTTACCTGCCAGCATTGTATCTTCTGCAACACCAAAGCTCCAGTATGCATGGTGACCACCATGCCTACCACAACCACCACAACCACCACAGACTATCTCCACTGCCTCCTGCTCAATGCACAACCTCTCTAAAAGCACACCACAGAGATTTGGTACACCATCACCTTCACCCCTGACTCCATATTTCTCATCGAGACCTGGCTCAACCCGGCATCCATGCCAGACAGACATCACCTCAGCCACACCAGTGGCTACAAGATTGCACAATGAGACCGCATCAGCAAGCACAGCATCAGTAAGCACAGAGGTGGAATTGCCATCATTCACAAGGAAACGATCCATTGCACCACCACCGCATACATCACCTTGATCATGGAACTCCCCAATTTCCAACTCTGAACCAACAGTAAAACCACCATCGGAGGCACCCTCGCCTGCAGACCTGAGGTCCTCACCCCAGTTTCTGCAACGCCATTCCCGATTTCATTGCTACGCTCGACATCGACTCTGAAAACTACACATTCCTCTGAGACCTCAATTTTCACCTCAATGGCCCCAACGATACCAACACCACCAACCTCCTCGAAAGCATGAGGAACATCGGCCTCGCTCAACTGCTCCGCAAACCACTCACATGACACTCACTTCATGGCCAGTGACCGAATCCGGTATATTCATGTGACAGAGCTCACTTGGACTGACCACGCCAGTGGCTACTTCACCATCCCTGGATCCCCTGGCACCGCCCCAAAGCCGCCCAGCACTTAACACCGCAGCTGGAACAAGATCAGAGAGCCAATGTACTGACTTCTTCAACGTCTCCCACCCTAACACTGAAACCAACCTAGAACATTAGGTTTAGAACTTCTCTGCCTGGATCACAGACTGTGCTGACAGTCACCCCCAGCAAACCCACCAAGCCCAAAAGGTCCTCCTAGCAAGCCAATTGGTACACAGCAGAACTAAGAACCATAAAGAGCACCTGTAAATGACTCAAAAGGAAATGGCGCATCAGTATGGAGCCCACGGACCGAACCACATTCAAATCTGCCCTCCGCTAATATCACTAACTCTTGAAAAGGACAAAAAGTGCCCTGGCTGACCGCATCAAAGCCAGCTCCAATCACAGCAAGGAACTCTTCAACATCGTCAGAGTTCACCAGCACCTCAGTCACCAAAAAATCACCCCCTCACAGGAACTCTGACTTCCTGGCAGGCTTCCTCAACGACCAGATCTCCACCATTAAAAGAATTTAGAACCCCAACCCCCCAACATACTCAGCCATTTTGCCCCACAAATGAGGAAAACTACCACTTGGGACCTGCTCACCACCTCACACAGCCATCATGAACCACCCATCATAAGCCACCCAAGAACACTATATGCAGCATCCCTCAAGGTTTGTCTCTCAGCCCTACCCTGTTCAACACCTACACAAGCTCTGGTAACCAGGCGACTGGACTACGGCAGCACACTTTACATAGCAATCACCTCATACCTCTTCAAGAGACTGCAGTCAATACAGAATTCAGTGGCAAGACTCATCCTAGACCTCCCTAAACGGACCCAGATGACCCCCTTCTCAAGAAGCTTCACTGGCTCTCCATTCAGTAGAGCTGCCAGTTTAAGATGTTGAGCCATACATTCAAAGACCTCTACAACCCCACATCTGCCGCAGCAACAGTGGAAGACACCTCTCCTTCCTTGCTGCAAAGTCCTGGAGTGACCTCCCGCTTCACCTACGGACTTACCCCTGCAGCAGTACGCTCCCTGCTTGGATACTGTTAAACCTGGTATCATTGGCGTGAGCCTCCCTTCCGTTTTTTCTGATTGCCTCATCTGTTTTTGATCTGTTTGCTGGTTTTAGATGCTTTGAGCACTGCCTCTGCTATTCAGTGCCACAGTGCAAGTGCTCCCTATGCTAAATTGTGGTACTCATTAGTGACTCCATGATTGGGTTATTTGATTTATTTGTCAGACCCTAGTACAGTGCACCATGTGTGCCCAGGGCTTGTAAATCAAATGCTGCTGGTGGGCTTGAAGTACTAGTTGTGCCAACCACAGGAGCAGCTTGTAAAGTGTGTCTCAGGCCTGCCATTGCAGGGCCTGTGTGCAGTCTGTGACTGCCATGTTGACTTGGTAAGTGCACCCACTTGCCAGTCCCCAAACCTTCCCTTTTCTTCATATTGGACACCCCTAAGATAGGCCCAATGGCAGGGTGCATTGTAAGTATTGAAAGTATAAGGTAGGACATTCCCTGGTGTGTTTGGCATGTCCTAATAGTGAATTACAACCATTTTCGTTTTTCATAGGCCAGAATTGGGCAGTTTGATTATAACAACTTATAATCCTAACTGACTCGGAACTAGGTAGAAATTCGATTTTAGTATGCCTGAACTCAGAATGATAAAATACATCTTTAAGTGAAGTTGGTTTTAACATTCTGTGTTTTAGAAAGCAGGTATATTCTTGCCTAGCTATCCAAGCCTGCCTCTGCTAGGTTGTGTATTCCTTGTCTGGAGTTTGAGTGACCGGGGCTGGGGGATTCTTGGAGACATGGTGAGTCTGCACAGAGCTGAATAGAGAGATCTTCAAGTAGATGGGTGTGAGGAGTTGCACCTGGGACCTGAATAGGGCTGTGCCTTCCCTCCACAATGCTGGCTCCACCTCCTGTGGGGTGTCTGATGTCCCTGGCCTACACTGTGAAAGGAAAGGAGGAGTCTTGTCAACAAAGTGCTCCAGAACTGACCAGAACTGGTTTGGACTAGGCAAAGGCCTGTATGCCTTCAGAGAACTAAGAAATTAGTATAAATATTGGGACCCAGACCCCAAGATTTTAGATCACTTCTGGGAACAAGACAAACCTTTTTGCCAAGGAGAAGAACCAAGGATGCTGCAAGAGTTTGGACTGCCCCTCTGCCAGTGTGCTGTTTTCTAGGTTGGCCTGCAGTGGCCTCTTCATTGCCAAGGAAAGGAGAAGGAACTTTTAAAGAACGTTCATCATCTTTCAGAATATTTCTCCAAGGTCTTGAACTTGTTCTTGACTCCTGCTGAAGTCTCAGGGCTACAAGACTTCACCACCAGCTCCCCTCTGAATTTCCTAGCTGGGAATCCTATCTGCAGAAGCCTGCGTGTCGCTGGGAGCTGGAAGCGTGACTCAATGAGAAGAAATGTGTCGCTGCTGCAGCTGTTGTCGCATTGTCGGAGAAGTGTGTCGTCGCCGCATCCCCAGAGAAGCGTGTTTTCATCACAGCTGTTTGCCATCTCATCACTGGAGAAGCGTGTCGCCACCGTGAGGGTCTCCATCGCATCACCGGAGAAGCGTGTCGCAGGGCCTGTCGCGGCTCCATAGTACAGTTTGCCGCACGGCCGTCAGGCATGCACGCATCATCTTCACATTGTCGCATCAAGGGCGCCATCTTATCGCATCACACCGGATCGTCGCATCGTGGCGCCATCTTGTCTCATTGCAGCCGGAACGCATCACGAGAACCTACGCATCACCTCCTCTCCGGTAAGTACCTAGACTGATCCCCTACTCTGCACAAGCATTGAGGTATGACGCATAGTCTCCCCCAAAGCAAGGAACCGACGCATCTCCATCCCTGCTAACCTTTTGTTTGTTTTGTGTTACGCATCCAGGTATGTTAGATCTGGGGGTCTCTAGTTGGCAGAGGTAAGTACCTTAGACCAAGTAGGGACCCTTGCTTCTAGTCAGGGTGAAGGAATACACACAGTAGACAACCTCCGCTCTCCCTCTAGGTAGCTTGGTGCGAGCAGGCAGGCTTATCCCCAAGGCAATGTGTATAATATTTGCACTTAACACAACAATAATCCCCAATCCACCACAACCTGAGACCACACAGGTAAGTATATTTTTATTAAAAAAAATATATCTTTATCTAGTTTCAGCAAGGTAAATAGAGCAGTTGCACGATAATCACTTCTTTTAAAAACATATGGTACTTAATCTTGATGGTTGCAGTTACTTTCAGGAAGTCTCTTTATCTAAAACAATAGTCTCAGGTCTCTGGGAAATCAGCATTCAAAATAATCAATATTGACTTACTTCAGGAAAATGTGCTCTCAAAAACGAGCATTAAGAACATTGCCCACGTGTAATCTTATTTGTGGGCTTCAAGCGCTGCAAATGCGCTTCCTCGCGAGGCCCAGGGACTCTTTCTTTCCCCCGGTACAACCTCGCTCCTTCTTATGCCCCAGGCGCACCGCGCCGTGCAGATCGCACTCGTCCCCGCCCCGGCCGGTCCCCTTTCCTCTCCCGCCCGCTCTCGACAATCCAACGAGCGGCGGGGGAGGTGGTGCTGCTCACCTTGGGGGACGGCAGGCCAGGGGTGCGGGACGCTTTAAATTCCCTCGGCGAGGTCAGGTCAGTCTTCCTCGGTCCCGGCGGTGATCACGGCAATTCCTCGGCTCTCACAGCAGCTTCAGCTAAGGCAGCCAATCCAGTCGCGGCTCCTGTGACTAGCCCCTCTGAACGCGAGGCCGCCAACCAATGGCAGCGCGGCCTCGCCGATGACGCTACGCTCCACCAGCCAATCCCGTCGCGGCTCTGGTGAGGGGGCTCGGCTCTCACCCAATCAGAGCGCGGCAGGCTCTATCTTTGTGGCATCAACACCGGCAAGATACGGTGCACTTCCACGGGGGTTACTGACCCCGGGCTGCGACGGTGACACGGCCCACAATTATTTTCAGCGCTTCTTGCAACGAGAGGCCCACAAATCTCCGGTCTGTACCACACACGTGTCGATGATCACGTCGATCTTTGGCCACACAGCAGGCTGGGTCAGCGCGGCGCCCTCACTCAAATTAGAGAGCAGCCAGTGCGCTAAGCAGTCAAACTACAGGGTTTCACGATCTCTTCGCCACACAGCAGCTTCAGGGGGCACAGCAGAGTCTTGTAGTCCTTGGGCAACCTTTATGTCCCTGGGATGCAGACAGGGGGCCAGCTCTTCTCAGGCCCTTGGAGATTCAAGTTTGCAGACACAGCAAAGTCTTGGCAGTTTCAAGCAGGCAGGGTCACAGCACACAGCAAAGTCCCTTTCTTCTCCTCTCCTTCAGTTGGATAGCAGGATAGGTCAGCCCTTAAAGCACACAGCAAGGCAATCTTCCATCAGCTCCTTCAGCAGTCCTTCTTCTGGCAGAGGTGCCTCTTGATTGTAGAATCCCAACTTCTGTAGTCAGGGGTCCTTCTCTTATATCCCTGAAAGTCTTTGAAGTCCTTTGAAGTCTTTGTGCAAGTGGGCCCTGAGCCCGGTCTAAACCAGTTCTGGGGGATGCTGGAGCACTGGGGTTTCTGGTTTCCTTCTACCTGTCAGCATCAGGGTCAGAGGTGACAGTTGGCCAGCAGGAGGGGGAGCCAGCATGGTGGCCAGGCAGGCACAGCCCTTCACTATCAGGCGCTATCTCCTCCCATTTCCCTGGCAGCAGATGCTGCCTTTCATCCACGGGCAGACTCCGACCACCTCCGGGGGCTCTGCAGCCCCTGTCACACTCAGGCCAGACAGGAAATCCACAAACAGGCCCAGGCACACAGAAAGGTTTAGACAAGAGAACAGCCACTTTTTAAAAGTACTATTCTCAAACACAGAATTTAAAAACAACCTTCACTAAAAGATGTGTTTTTTTAAATTCTGAGTTCAGGGATATCATTCACTTATTTCCCATCTTGTTCCTATGAGAAGATAGGCTGGTATCCATTGGGACCAGCCTCCCCCCATGTTATTCTATGGAGCAAGATAGCCTTACAGCAGTGAGCACACAAAATGGCTGCTGCCCACTACCAGAGCATGTGACCTGCACTAGTACATGCTCTACCTGACCCATACACTGCACCCTGCCCAGGGGGGTACCTTGAGCCTTCCATAGGGGTGACTGATGTGCACAGACAGGGAAGGGTTAGGCCCAGCCAGTGGAGACACTGGCCAGGGGGACAGGGCAGTCCACTGACTGCACACAGGCCCTGCGCTGGCAGGCCTGAGACACCATTTTAGGGCTACTTATGTGGGTGGCGCAATCTGCGCTGCAGGCCCACTAGTAGCATCTGTCATCACCAGCCCTGGCACACCCAGTGCACTTTACTAGGGACTGATACATATATGCCAATCGGGTATATTCCATCAATATGACAATTTACAGAGGGAGCACTTACACTCTGGCACTGATCAGCAGTGGCAGAGTGTCCAAAGCATCTAAACCAGCAAAAACGAAATCCAGCACAGCATCAAAAATACATGAGTCAGAGGCACAAAGATGGGGGAAAAACCACACCAAGGGTCAGGTCTAACAAGGTACTTTTGTGTGAACTTTGTCACATTCATCAGCCACTTGAATTAAGTGACTTCTACCATCTTTGAGTCTATTTTGAGTACAGTATTGTGGATTTTTGTCGTTTATGGTCTTGTGTTAAGTCTATATAAAGAATACTTATTTTTATAAAAACCTGTGTGGTGTCCATCTGTAGTGTTTTCACTGTATTGCTGTGTGTATTCACAAATGCTTTATACACTGCCTCTGAGATAAGCCTGTCTGCTGATGCCAAGCTACCAAGGGGGTGAGCACGGGTTATCCAGTAGTGTAATCCCCTTTCCCTGACTTAGAAGCAATGGTCCCTATTTGGTCAAAGGTGTATACCATTGCCAACTAGAGACCTCCAGTTCTTACCGATACCCTCACAGATAATTAGCTGCCCTGTACAAATGCAGAGTAATTGAAAGTATGAAATCCACTAAAATATAAATGCTTTTCAAATTCTGTAAGACCATGCATATTATGAAGTGCACCATTTGTTACAAATTTCTCTAATTCCTTTGAGAAGAATGATCATAGTCTCCATAATTGATGTTCCTAAATATCTTTGCCAATTATAGTAATTGGGCTGGCCTGGCCAGAAAGGGACAACCTTGAACGGGGCACAAGAGACACAAGCCAGATAACATGGTTACCAGTTTTTCATTGTAACATGGGAGCAAAGTAGTGTTTTCATTGTGCAACAGTTTTGCATTCGATCCTATTATACTCTTTAACAGGGTTCTGCTCCTTTTGACAGACCCAGGCTAAATTTGACAGTAGAATAAGGTTTTACAAGCATTTTGCTGCCCGACTACACCAGTTTGACGTAGGACACAATGATGCAATACCTCCTTCGCTATCGCTCAGGTGACAATGCTCCATTAAATATATTGGAAACCTACACTGATATGAATTGAGTTAATTATAAATTGCAATGAACGCCCTAAATTATATTGCCCTCGAAGAGACTAATATTAGAAAGGCTATGAAGATATTCAATAACGTTAATTTCGAAAACCTTCCTAAACATAGAATGGTCCTACTTTGCACAGGCCAAGATGGAGAACATTCCAAACAGTTGAAGCAATAAAAGAGGAGGAACGGCTCCCTCTACCCCTCCACTGAGTCTTTCTAAATCAGTAGGCTGATGGGAGGAGACGAGCCACAATGACTAGATTGTTTAGACTTGGAAATAAACCTACATTCAGCATGGGGATTGTTTCCTGGTAGGACATTGTTTCATAATAGGGTCTATGTGAAAACAGCCTGTCTTATAATGAATTCTATGTATCTGTATGGATATCTTCTTTTAAGAAGCACAAAGACAGATTTGGTGTGGGATATTTATCAATTTCTCCTGAGTACCCCCCACTTCAGAATGATGCCTAGAAGCAAAATCCGTGTTTACCACACCAGTTTCTGCATGATTTGAATTTGTCTTGCCATTTTATCCTGATATATTTTCACAGCCTTTTTCTGGGGAATTTTGTAAAGAGAAAAATGCAGAATGTGGAACTGATGCACAACTCAGATTTCCGTCCTTTGTGTGAACATTCACCTGTGGCTAGGTCAGAATTTAAAATAAAACTTTGTATCAGGATTTAAGTAACTATATATGCTCATAAAAGCCATGGACGGGTTATGTCGATAGTAAATGGCCTAGCTCTTTCTTGCCATTATTAGAGACTGTCAGTGCTGTAGAGTTTGTGTATGTTGTATTGTGCTTGTATTTATACAATACTCCTTACTCCTACTGAGGTGCCAGAGTATGTTTGCGAAAGGGTAATACACTAATCTGTGGAGTGCCACAGATCTAACTATGCATGTTTGTGACCTTTATGGGGAGTTTTTTGATGTCACACACAGGACCAGAGTTATTCTCCTAATATGTATTGTTACTATTCCTCTCTGTGACTTTAAAGAGAAAATGAGTGCTGGGGTCAGCAGATCACATGGTATGTGATTACATTTAAATAAAGTTTAAAAAAAATTGAATGCACCTTTTTTTTCGTTTTTTTAGTTTGACAGTTGACGGTGAACCGCTGCCTAATCCCAAACAAACGTTTTTTACATTCATATTTGCTAATGCGTACCATCTAACCACCTGAGTCAGTAGCTTTTCAATGTTTTGTTACGATTGCAGCTGCAAAACATTGGTACGTATCATAGCATATCACTATTTAGAAGCAGCACCCTTCCAAAAAGTGATTCATTATGTCTTTCTAAACCCATTTTGCAATTTGATAACCTGCTACTAATCTCACAATGGGTTTTGTGCATTAAAGGCATTTTTTGGCCACCAACTGCTGATTTGCAAATCTCAGGGTTTGACTGCAAAATGGCTTTATCAGGCCCAAAATCTCTTTGCACATTTTACTGTAGCTTATATTGTGTGCAATACAATTTTAAAATGACTTGCATGTTTACATTGCTTTCAAAGGTTGGGACCTTGAAGCACTAAAAACACACATTATTCCCTGGTTCACCTAGTTGAATTGAGATGTGTGACTGGTTACACACAGACATCTGCACTCATCCTATTAACCAACTGAGCTTTCATAACATAAAATAATGCATTTTGCACCAGTTTCTGTAACTTGCATTTATTTTTCACTTAAGGTGTGCGCATTTTATTTATGTGACGGTGAAATGCCAACAAAATCGTTGTAAAATATTTTTTCCTTTTTAGGCGCATTTCTGGCCTGACCCCTCTGCTTTCAGGATCAGTTTCAATACTTGTTTTATGCACTTCAGCCCCGGGAAGACCTGTAAAATATTTGTACTAGGCTTTTATTGAGGTCCAATCTCCAATACAGCCCAGGACACATCAGCTTGAAGGAATGCGCCTGTCCTAGAAGCTGCACCAGCCCGGGCCGGGAGTGTAGGGAGGTGGGGCCGCTCTAAAGCCCTTATAGCCCAATGAGTGTTGCGCTCTGGTTTAATTTTACAAATCCTCTTTTGTCGGTCTCACTGCCTACATATTGATTGGAGGGAAACACATCTGTCCCAAAACTTTTCCCTTCTCTTACACTGATTAGGTCTCTACTCTAGATGGCGCCATGCGCTGTCTCGAACTAAGTCATGCTGTATTTACATCACTGTGCCACGGGATTCAAGCTATCCTGGCTGAGGGGTGAAACCCTGAAACAGGTCCTAGGATGCTGGTTTCCTGTCCAGGGAGGACCTGGCTTTGCAATTCGGGCTGGACTGTTGCCATGAGGCACAGGGTCAAGACTGATTTGAATATTGCCAGGTCTAATCTGGGGTGGCATGGTGAACAAAAGAATGATGGATTTAACTCAGATTTCTTGATAGGGGGGTGAATGTTTTGATTTGTTCTGCGTTCCATCCATCAGTTGTGTGTCTTTTGTATCTACATCATGGGCTTTCATCACACCCATCGCTTTCCATTCGTTCCTTCATGTTCCTTCCTAAACTCCTTAGTTTTCATTGGAGAAACGTTGCTATTAGTCCCGCATTTGGGTGTTTTGCATGGCTGCCGCCCCTGTTATGTCTCTCTACTCTTTTGTATATTTATGGTTTGATGGGTGCACTTTTTTTCCTCTTTGAATTGGTCCTGCACCATTTGTTCACCTGATTCTGTATGCATTCACAAAGGGAGTTCAACCATTGCGTAAGTATCGATTGGCATTTGAAAATTTGTTTTGGTTCAGTATTTTGTTTGGATACCCTCTTGTTTGATGACCAGCTACACATGCACACTTTTAACCTCTTGTTAGAAATGGGGGTCTCTAGTTGGCAATGGTTTGCACCTTTGTCCAAATAGGGACCCTTGCTTCTAGTCAGGGAAAGGGGGAATACACTCCTAAAATAACCCCTGCTCACTCCCTTGGTAGCTTGGCACGAGCAGACGGGCTTATCTAAGCGACAGTGTGTAAAGCATTTGTGAACACATACAGTAAAACAGTGAAAACACTACAAATGGACACCACACAGTTTAGAAAAATAAGTATTCTTTATCTAAACAAGACTAAACGGCAAAAATCCACATTACAGTATCAAAAATAGGCTCTCCAATGGTAGAAATAGTACAGTTCAATGCAAGTTGTAAATGCAACACTTTTCCAGCAAAGTACCTTTGATGTGTCACGCAAAACAAACAAAAGGGTCGCAGGGAAGGTGATGCGTCAGTTCCGTGCTTCAGGGGAGGCAGGCGCACCTGTTCCTTACTGCAGCGCAGGGGAGGCGATGTGTCTGTTCCTTACCTGAGCGGAGGGGATGCGTCAGTTTCTTACTGCGTTCCGGTTACGATGCAACAAGATGGCGCCTCAATCTGTGGCGATGATCCGGTGCGATGCGACAAAATGGCGTCTCGATTCGCTGCAACGATCCGGTCGATGTGTGAATGATTGCAGCCGCACGGCAGGTGCTGCGACAGTTTTCTCGGCGATGCGTCGGGACCCGGTGTGGATGCGGTACGCTTCTTGGTGGCTTGGTGATGCGTTGGGACCAGGTGCGGATGCAGCACGCGTCTTCTCCTTGACTGGGCGATGCGTTGGGAATCGGTGCGGATGTGACATGCTTCTTCCTCATTGCGTCGATCTTCCAGCTCCCAACAACAGTCTTTAGAGGTCCTAATCACCAGCAGGCACCTCTTTGCAGGTTGGAATTCTCAGCAAGGGAATCCAGGGGAGCTGGGGGTGTAGTCTTTGTATCCCTGAGACTTCAGACAGGAGGCAAGCTCAGTTTCAAGCCCTTGGAGATCTTTTCTTCAAGCAGGTGACTAAGCAAACAGCAAAGTCCTTTTTCTCCTTTCCTTGGAAGCAAGCAACCACTTCCGGCCAACCCCAAACAGTACAGGGGCAGCAATCCTCCTTCAGCTTCTCCGGTTCTTCTCCTTGGCAAAGGTTCCTCCTGATTTCCCAGAAGTGATCTAAAACTCTGGGGTCTGGGCCCCTCTTTTTATACACACAAATGCTTCCTCTCTGAATGCAGAGTGTCTGTACCCAGCCAAAACCAGTTCTGTCCTCACTGATGCAGCTTCCTGGCAGTAGGTGGAGACAGCATTGTTGAAAGCAGTCCTGGCCCAGGCAGGTGAAAGTAAATCTCCCCCTACTCTAAATTCAACCTAGGTCCCATTCAGCCCAGCCTTGAATAATCAGACTGCTGGAGCCCCAGCCCTCTCCCAGCTTTGGTCACTCAGAAGCCAGACATACAATACACAAACCTAGCAGAGCCATACTGGATAGTTAGGCAAGAAAATGTCTACTTTATAAAAGTGGTATTTTCAAACACAATGTTAAAATCACCCACACTAAAAGATGCACTTTAACATCTGAGTTCAGGCATACTAAACTTTATTTTCCAATCGTGTTCCCTGAGTTAGTTATTTTTATAAGATGTTATAATCAAACTGCCCGTTCTGGCCTTTGGGAACAGATAGCGTTTCAATAGTGAAAAACTAAATTGGCAGTATTTCACTATCAGGACATGCCACACACACACAGGGCATGTCCTACCTTTCACAAAAAATGCACCCTGCCCACAGGGATACCTTGGGCCTACCTTGGGGGTGACTTACATGAGAAAAGGGAAGGTGTAGGGACTGGCAAGTTTGTGCACTTGCCGAGTCGACATGGCAGTCCCAGACTGCACACAAGCTCTGCAATGGCAGGCCTGAACCACATTTTACAAGCTGCCTCTGTGGGTGGCACAATCACTGCTGCAAGCCCACTAGCAGCATTTGATTTACAGGCCCTGGGCACACATGGTGCACTGTACTAGGGTCTGACAAGTAAACCAACCAATAATGGAATCGCTAATCTATAACACAATTTACAAAAGAGAGCATATGCACTTTAGCACTGATCAACCGTGGTAAAGTGCCTAGAGTCATAAAACCACCAACAGGTCAGAAGAAAGAAAATACAGGAGGAAGGCAAAAAGTTCAGGGATGACCCTGCAAAAAGGGCAAAGTCCAACACCTCTCAACCCAGCTGTATTAAGACTTCTAGGTTGAGCAAGTGAAGGCATCCACTTCTCTCCGGAGTGGTGACAGAGGCCGCTCCTACCAATCAGTGCGCTGCTCATATGCTGGTTAATAGCACGTGAGCAGGTCCGGATTGGTCGAGGGGAGTTTGCTGGGGCCTGCACTGCAGTCCCTGCAGAAGAGGTCGGAGTGAGAGGAGTATGCCATAGTCACGTTCGGTAAGTGTTTTTCTTTTTTAACATTTTGTTTGCCCGCCACCCCCACATTCTAAGTAGATGCCAGCCGCCACTGTTAACATCTGTCAGGGTGCATATAATGGTCAAGGCAGAGTATCTTTCATTGTCAGAGGTGATCTGTGACCAGCTGGTGTAATGGCTGATTCTCTTTTTTTTCCGTTTTTTTACGAGCATATGTCACAAAACATTAAATCAAACAAAACGTGCCGTCAGTCACCTAAACATTGTCGAAAAAATTGCAATAAAAACTAGAACATGGAAAAAATAATCCTACATTTTGATCGAACAGTACGGGTACTTTGTATCAGGGAGATGTACTTGGTACAGGTCTAGAAACCTTTTTTTTATGTAATGCACATCAAAGGAAAAAAAGCTTATTGGCATGAAGAAAAGGTACGTTTGGCCTTGAATTGATGTAACTGGAAGCTCTAATTTAAACACTTGATGACCAAAAAAATAAAAATGGGTAATGACTAGTGGAAAAAAGCATTGGAAACGTATATAAATGGCACACTGGCACTGAAGTGGGCTTCTTTTATAGGCCGATGTCTGTGGTTTGGCAAAATGCCATAATCTGTGCGAGAGAGCCAGTGACTGAACTGGGCTGCCCCATGCCTGTATGTTGTAGTGGGCAACAGGAAATGTGAATGACCGTTGAACAGACCACTGGATGAAGACCTATAACTCCTCTGTGTATGTATACAAGTAGGCAGCGAACGCAAAGGCCAGGCCAGTGGAAGGAAAAGCAGTTTCTCTCTAACCCCTATGTTGCTGCACTTGTTCAATGCAGGCAACTAATTAAACATAGTCAAGCATAAAAAACATGTTTTGATTTAGATCCTTACATTCATACCTTTTTAAATGAGCACAGCGATTCCATCAAAAGTTTATATGGAACAAACCTCCAGTTATAAACTTTGGAAATGGGTTCTGTCTTGCTACAACTCCTATTTGAGATGCATGGATATCTAGAGGGTTCAGGCTATGATGTCCTGTTTCGCAGGATCTAATTTCAATCCTTGCATCCTGGGAGATGTATTTATCACCTTAAATGCAAAGGATATTCACTAAAACACATTGAAGTTCGCTGGAAGCCACTGAATGCATCTCTAGTGGGTGTGGGGTATTGCTGGGCCACCAGCAGTGTTCATCTGTTGCTCTGGCCTCTGTTGCATAGCTTCTCGGCTCCCTCAGCCCTACTTGGCTGAACGAGCAACATACAGCACTGTCTGCCTGTCTTTGCACCCCTAACAAAGCATCCAGGTTCACCTCCATCCCAAGGATCGATGATATGACACCAAGACCATGTGTGCTTCCATGGGGGTTGCAACTTCCCCTCGGGCTGTGTTGTCTTTCTGTTGTTGGTCCATGAGGTCAGGGGTGTATCTTAGAGCCTCCCTTCAGCAGAAGCTCTAGTGCTGTCCTGTCACCATCTTAGCCATGACCACTTGCTATGTAACGTCTAGATTTGGTATTCATATTTGGAGTTTAATAAGAGACACCAACTGTATACCACAAAATAGGCCACACGCAGCTGCAAGAATTGCCAGTCCGTGCGTCTGCTTGCACAATTTTTTATTTTATTATATGCAGATGAACGTTGTTGGTAACTGAAGTACATTTGAGTTTAGCTGCGAAACATCATTAAATAGAAGTGTAGGCCACTTCGTGCTTCAACGCAGCAACATCACCACCAAGACTCCAAAGCCATCATATAGCCCCGGCCAACTTTACACGAGAAAATAGGTTTGATGCTCTGGACACACTATGAAACAAGGGGCAGGTTCTGGTGAGTTCTTATTGAATTGGGAGGAAAGTATTTAAGATGTGTAGAGCGAAAACTCGAACTCGATTCTGTTGACCTCATTCTGCTTTAAACGTGTCAGTAAATTTGTTTATGGACCGGTTAGAATGGTGCAGATTGTACTTGACAAATATACAACTGAGCTCCGGAACAATTGAGAACATGGAGACCAGTTTCCCGTGCTGTTGCCCTATTGTAATGAACAAAGACTGCCAGAGAGCGATTTCTTACCTGGCGGTGGACTTGTGTGGGCTGAACTGGCCGCTCCTGGGTCCCCAACGCTGTGTCTCCCCTGCCGCCGTTCGAAGATCACTGGCCGCAGTAGGGGGAGACTACAGCTCCCAGGCAGCGTAGCGGCACCACCTCACTTCCGCCCAGAATCGCGCACGGAGGTGCAGAAAAGCGAGAGGCTCACTCGGTGGAGCGGGGGCGATTTCTTACCTGGCGGTGGACCTGAGTGGACTTGTGTGGGCTGAACTGGCCGCTCCTGGGTCCCCAACGCTGTGTCTTTCCCCTGCCGCCGTTCGAAGATCACCGGCCGCAGTAGGGGGAGACTACAGCTCCAAGGCAGCTTAGCGGCACCACCTCACTTCCGCCCAGAATCGCGCCCCGAGGCGCAGAAAAGCGAGAGGCTCCCTCCGCATTGCGGGATGCGCGCGGGCGGTGCCGGGAGAAGCCTGTGACAAGGGCGGGACAGTCTGTGGCAGTCCGGGGCTGAACGAGGCTGGGCTGGGCCCTCGGACTTTGGCTTTTGCGTACCAAACTTACCCAAAATCTGTGAGACTACCTATGTTATGTATTATTGTATCGTGTATTATCATATTTAGATCCTTAGTTATCTCAGTTTATATTAGTGTGAGTTATCCATGATAGCTACGGTGTTTTTAAATATTGTTTTGTAAGTTTTACTTTGACATATAACAATGTCCAAACTTAGATCTGCCAAAACCCCCTTAGTGACCACCACGTTGGATAACTACTTGGTTAAAGTAGTAAATAAAATTAACAAAAACCGGCGTCTCTCATTAAGCCGGGTAAGTCCTCCGGCTTCACCCACTAGCCTGTCTGCCCCCCTAGAAGCTCCCGCTTTAGATTATAGTTGTAATGAAGGCTTTCAAACAATAATTAATAATGAAATATCTGGTTTTCCAGTGCATAGCCAGGTAGTGTTGGATGACCCTTCGGATACTTCACAACAACCTTCCCCGGTACGTAGAGTAGTAAGGGCCTGCAGGAAGTTACCGATTAGGCGGGGGGGGGGGGGGGGGGTGGTGTAACAGGAAAACTAAAAGAGTTGGTACACCATTAAAAAGTTCAGAGGGAGTTAATGAGACCCCGAATAAGGATGGGATGATTAATCTGAACCCGGATCAATTTGATTTGTTGGCCAGTATTATTGAAACTAAATTGGAATTGATGATTAAACCCCTAGTGGCCAAATTAGACCAGGTCTCTAAAGAAGTAACTAGATTGGGTGGCCTTTTGAACTCGTATTGCCCTGGCCAAAACAAATAAGGTTACAAAAGTGGGCACTAACATAAATAAGGATGTAGTTGTACCTTCCAACGGGGGGATTAGGGCTATTCAAACAGTACCAGCCGATCAACCACCTACAGTGAGTTTAAGTAACCAACCAACCACAGTAGTGGAGAACAACAAGGGGTGGAATGAAGTAAGGAGAAGACTTTCTGCTAATCTCCCCCCAGATTGTGCTCCCTACGTGGTTGTACTAACTAATGTACCTGGGGTGGACTCCCATCTCACTGAGCCTCGGCAAGAAACCCACGACTCCCTGAAAAATAAATCAGTATCATGGTTGAACAAAAATTGTGGTTTCCCAATTGCCTATTCAAATGACATATTATCTACTCGAAGAGTTAGCTGGATAGGTAACTCTAGAAAGAACAGTAGGGGGGACTGTCATTGTTAATTTTAATCACCCCCAACATGTTGCCACAGTTCTGCGTAGAGCGGCTTCCCTACCATTTGCCGATAACACTGTATGTGCACGTCCTCTTGGCTTCTTTTACAGCCACCTTAGTAATATACCACCCACATATATTAACCAGCCCAAGACATTTTCATCTTTACCTAGGCCTGGTTTTGCTATTCCACTGCAAAACAGAATTCAAACTTTAAATAGCATGGAACCATATTGTGGGCTGCCTAGAAGTGAGTTCAACGCACAGGCTATAAATGAATTCCTAATTCCTACGCAAAATAGATATGGGTCTCTCAGCAACCTTGAGGAAAATGACTGACTGGATCACCCAGCAGTAGATGAGCCTATGCAATCTAGAGGGATAGCAGCCACTGAGCTGCCCTCTTTATTGAATACGCCAGTCAGGGCTACCCAAGCAGGGACCAGGTTTCTTAGCTGGAACATCGCGGGATTAAACTCCAAATCAAATGATCCAAAGTGGAGTAACTGCCTTATAGTGTGACATTATTGGGCTCCAGGAAACGTGGGATACCAAAAATACCTTTCTCCTGAATGGATATGCAGCATTTTGTTCACTGGCAGTAGCAACCCATATGGGAAAGGCGAAGGGAGGGCATTTAACCCTAATCTCTTTGAAAATTCGGGGAACCTACACCTTGGTAGAAACAGGATCACCTTACTGCCTGGCCGTCCAAATCTCAAGTAAAGCCGTTGGCATTTGGCTTGTGGTCAATTTTTATAACTCCTTTGATAAGGCTTATTTTAACGAGCACTTAGTCAGTCTTCATGATTTTTTAGATTCATACAGTAAAAACATTGCAAGCTGCTATCCGGTCATAGTAATGGGCGATTTTAATGTTCATTCTTGTACAAACAACTGTTATGTCTGGGATTGTTTGGGCCCGGCTGAGCAAGAAAATATTAATTTTGAGCATACTCCAGCGGGGTCTTATTTGGAGGAATTGGTGGTGGGTAATGATCTGACTTCCCCAAGACAATCAAGGGGGGAAATTCCGACCTTTAGAGGAAATGGTCGGGGCTCAACCATCGATTACATTTTTGTAAGCTCCGCCGTGGCAAGAAGGGTAACGCAATACAGTGTTTCCTGGTCAACCTATAGTGACCATAACCCGGTAACGCTGACATTGGAAGATGACCTAAAGAAAGAGGGCAAAACCTACACAACAGTTGGCAAGTTAGACATCAGACCCACTGACCAGGCCTGGCGATTAAAATGGTGCCGGGTGGTGCCCGAGGAGTTTCATGAAAATCTACGGGCAAAGGTTGGGCACGAAATCTCCCTCTGCCTAACAGACGGCAAATTAGACAATGAGGTCCTGGAGGCCTACACCAAAATCTGTACCCAGATTAGCAGTGATCTAAAAATCTTGGGCAAGGGCCAGGAAAGGACAGGGGAGAAGTGGTTTGACCACAACTGCTCTGCAGCCCATTGTAAGCTGCTGGCAGCTTTGAAAGTAGTACCCCCCGACAAACTAGAGATAGCTACCCTCCGGAAACTATATAAAGAGACACTAGGGAAGCGGAAAAAAGAAATCAGGGAGGATGCCTGGAATGAGCTATCTGTAGATGTTGTCAACAACAGCGCCAAATTCTGGGCGGTGGTCAATCGGCCCTTCTTTCAAGACACATAAAATAGCGAGCTTGACTGCGGGATACAGGAAGGATGGCTCAGACACTTTAAGCAGGTATATGATGGAGAAAGAAATCCTGCAGACTCTGTTTTTAACATAGAAAAATATACCCTGTCCTTCACAGTCGGACGTATTAAAAGCGATAACTCAAATGACGAGCAATAAGGCCCCGGGCCCTGATGGGGTCCCGGTAGACCTTTTTAAATCAGATACTAAGACATGGGCAAAAATATTGCATAACGTGTTTGTAAACGCTTGTCAATTGGGCTTGCCAAACACATGGGAACAATCAGTAATAGTGCCAATATTTAGGAAAGGTAACAGAAGAGACCCAAGTTGTTATCGTCCGATATCACTTATAGACTCCTGTAAAGGTACTAGGAAGGGTGGTGCTCAGCCAACTAACTGGTTGGTTGGAGGAGACGGGCTCATTATCTGAGGCACAGTACGGCTTCAGAAAAGGGATGGGCACCATAGATCAATGCCTAAACCTACAGTTACTAATAGGGAAATACACAGTGGCAAAGAAGGGAACACTCTTTCTGGGCTTCATGGACCTGTCCTCTGCCTTTGACCGAGTGAACAGGTCAAAGCTGTGGTCCATCCTCCTAACCCTTGGAGTTGACAGAAACATCGTCCACTTTTTAGCTGATTTACACAGGGACATATTTGCCACTGTGAGATATGATCAACAGGGTAACTGTACTGAAGGGATACCGATTGCCTCTGGTGTTAGACAAGGCTGTATTTTGGCACCATTGCTATTTACATTATACATTAACAGCCTAGACCACACTTTAATTGCCTCCAGTAAGGATATCCCCGGTGTAGGGAAACGCATGACTTCCACTTTGTTATATGCGGACGACGCCGCACTTCGAGCTAGAACGGCGGTAGGACTCCAGCTACTCTTGAATTCCTTTGCAGCCTTCATGAGATCATTGGACCTGGGCATACATTTTGCCTAATGCCATCTAATGGCTATTGGTTAGAAATTTAAAGGTGAGAACCATGTATTGTGAAGGGAATATATTAACCAAGGTTTCAACTTTCCCATACTTAGGAGTCTTATTTGACGACCGTGGCACGTGGGGCACCCAAATCCTAGCTAAAAAAATGTCCTGATCAGGGCCACGTCGGCCGTTCTAGGATTCACCAGGAAACTAGGAGCAAGACCAATGAAGGCACTTTTTCAAATATATAGAGCAAAGTGTCTTTCACTCGCAATGTACGGGGCAGACCTGTGGGGCATTAAAAATGCCAAGGCAATTCAGATAGTCGAGGACAGGTTCTTAAAAAATATCTTATCTGTCCCGCAATCAACAGCCAATTACATCGTCCATCAGGAATGTGCAATTGGCTATGTTGAAGATGCTATTGCAGTAGCCCCACTCCTGAAATGGATAATGACCTGGTTTAACCCCGATTTATTATTAAATCATCATATTTTGAAAGACTGCATGGCACTAGATTATGGGCATTTCATTCCCTGGCTCAATTACGTCCACAAGTTGTCGCACAAGCTGGGTAGACCAGAACTCTATCACCCAGAAAAATTATCTAAGGCAGATATAAAATGGACCAAGGTAACATACTATCGTATTGTTACTGCAGATAGAGAAGAGAGAGAGCTGGGAAAGGCAACAGTAAGGGCCCACCAGTTGCGGAAAACTACATTAGACATGGAACCATACTTGGGCATCGTCACAAATCCCAACCATCCTTTCTTACTGACAAGATTCAGACTGAATCAGCTTCATTACCCGATTGGTGAAAAGCTAGGTTGGAAAAGGGTCGAAGATCTCGGGGTCTGCTCCTGTGATAACTTCTCTGAGCAGGGCACCTTGCACCTCATGTTTTTTTGTGACCACCTCATTGATATTAGGAAGCGTTTTATTATCCCAATCCTAGTCAACAAAGGCTTCATGCAAGCTAGGCCAGCCTTAATCTATCTCCAAATGCTGACAAATGTTTGGGAAATTTTTAATATTGCTATTTTTCTTGCTGCTGCTGTTAGAACCCTAAAGAGACTGAACTGATAACATGAAATTATGTATGTTGTAGCAATATAGTTTTAAGATGAAATATAAATGGTTTTACCTGCAATTTTAACATGTACATGGTAGTGTATTAATTGTTTTTAATCATGGTCTCTTATTTACTGTGCCAAATTGTTTTATAGCATACTTTTATGGTTTGTTTTTAAACCGAATAAAGTGAATTGACTGACTGACTGCCAGAGAGACCAGCCAGCTCCCCAACTTACTTTTAGGACCAGTGTAGTGTATGCTCGAACTTAACCAAGACCGTTTTTGGCCAATAACCAGGTTCAAACTGCCAGGCAGATTTCTGACATTGATTAAGGAATGTTCTCTCCAAGTAACATTTCATCAACCACAAACTATCTTTCAAGTACCGGATTTTAGTTCACTTTTGAAAAGATGAGTTTGAGCAGGACATGAGATTTTTCTCCTGCCCCTCTACACCTCTCACATGAGATATATATAATTTTTTTTTATAATAAACATCCTTTTTTGACAATTGCAAGAACTGATATTCGTTCCTCACTATTGGTAGCCTGTAGAAATTTAGTCTAACCGCAATCTGTTCCTGTCTCAAATGAGATCTAGCCATTCTCTTCTACATTCACAAATACATTTTATATAAACTGCAAGATCAGAGTGGTGCAGAAAAGCAGTTTGCCTGACCTTCGACCCCATCCATATTTGCATTTAAGTAGGTACATTGAAGGTCCTTTCTGAAGCTAAATATAACTTGCTTACATTTGAAAGTACTTTTCGATATGAGTTTTAGAGGTTGTCTCAAGTATTAATTTTCCATTTTTTTACAGGACTATTTTGCTTTGCCATTTACTGCCTGTGAGATCTACTCTCCACAAGAAGCCTTCAGACTCCTGTATATGTGGCACAAACTGTACAGAACATTACCATATAACAGACAGATGCAAGACTTGTTCTTTTCTGGAGCACCGCCCTCCAAATACTGGATGCAGTGGTTGGTTTTAGAAGAGATGGTGCCTTTACCTTCCATCCAACTTCCGGCTGAAGAAATAAAAGATATCTGGGGAATAAGTGAAGAATTCTTAGATGAGAAGCATAAAGGTTGGTAGAAAAGCAGTATTTATTGTGCCTACTTTCTATTGAGTCTTGCTGGTCTTGGAACGTCAAGCTCTTTGGTGCACCAAGTATGAATTTAAACGCGACTACGTTTTTGTAGTTCTTTTTGGCGTTGGAGATTTTTAAATCTTCTGTAGCTCTGACATTGAAGAGTTTCTAGTTACCTTGTGCTATCCTTTGTTTTTGAACTCCATTTTTATTTGTCCAATGATCTTAAATGTGAGATTTTTAAAAGTGAACCAAACTAAATATCGGATCAGACTCTTGAAATTTTCATTGGGTTTAGTTTCTCGCGTTGAATGCACAGTTGCCATTAACTTTTTGCATTTTGTCTTGCATTTAGCATTTGCATGATTTTGATTATTTGGCTCATCAAGCTTATTGTCCCCTCAATCTTTAATCTAAATGATCTGTAGAACACTCTAGTACCCAACAGGGTGTTCTGTGCTAGAAGTACAGTAATAGGAGACAAGCCATACAAAAAAGGTCTTTAACTGCTTCCTCAAGTGCAATAGGTTCCTTTAAAGATTACGATCTGTTTGGGATTCTAGGTGCCCGATATGGAACGAAGGCATCTGCAGATTTTGGGAACATTGAGAGCTCTGTTCACAGAGAATAGACCAGGATATTGTAGATGGGTGGGACTAGATCCAAAGATGGTAATGACTCATTGTTTTAAAAAAACATTTACTTATGCGCGGGCAGACAATACTGTCTGAGCAAAAAGGAAATGGGTAATTGACACTCCAGGCCAAGATGAGCTGCCACATTAGGTTTTCCTTCATCCGAGAGGCTTTGGAAAGGTTTTCCTTCATCCGAGAGGCTTTGGAAATCCTTCATGAAAAGTCGGCAACCAGTGTTCACTAGGGCAAACATCTGAGTCAAGAACTGTGGGTGTCTTCAGTACTGACCAAGAGGATCAATTCTGAGTGAATATACCACTTAGACCAATTATTAATATCTTGTTGCGTGGTTACGCCATTTTACATGCTCACGTTCTTAAGATACCTTCTCTCCCTAAACATGACATTTGATGCACATTCATTTACATGCACAAACAGGATAATATTGTTTGAACTCTGTTTTGCTTACACTGTTATTTTGTAGGCACACTATCGGGCATCTTGAATATTCTGTACAAGGTCTAAGTTCATCACGCAAAATGTTTGTTTTGCCTGGTCAACGACCAAGCTATCACGATAGAATAAACAATAGGGCCTGCCTGGGGCTATAGCATGATAACAAGGATGGTAGTATATAAACAGGAGCCCTTTGCTTAGACGGGAGAACATTTTGCTGGCACTGAGGTCACCCACATCTCGGAATTGCAGCCCTCCTGTTTACCTCATGCCAGGGATGCTGCCCAGCTCCACCAGGACGGTCAACTTGATGACACTTACCCACAGGTAACGGAGTTAGATCACCCTACAGGGATTTGGCTGATTCACTCACCCTAGACATAATAGATAGGGTAGGATGTGCTAGGTAGGAGTACAATATAGTTCAGTACTTGTGTGAAAGCATAAATTCTCTGTAATAAGTAAAATGGTAGAACTGTTCACCATTCTCATAAGGCTAATCACATTGTTTTATTTTATTGATTGCAGCTCCAGGGATTCACTCAAGAAACCCAATGCTTCAATAAATATTGAAATGCATTACTGGGCATTCCTTGTTTATTTCCTAGGGTATAGATAAGTAACGAAGCAAAAGGGTTCTTGATTTATCATGGGTTGGGTGAGTCAGTGTTATGATGTGAGTTTGCACAATCCATTTGTTACCTTCTTAGGGTAGGGCCACAGATGGTGCACTGTGAGCTGGCCAGGAATAAGGCCAACATATCATGACGGGTGGTCCGAATCGGGCACGCACAGTTGCAATGTCTGTTGTCCAACAAACACACATTTTTACTATGGAAAGTATAAGCCGTACGACAATCTACTACAGAAGTGCAGTCCCCTTTTTTTTTTTTTCTTTTTTTTTTTTTTGCTAAATAGGTTAATTTTACTGTGATTGCAAGTGAGTTCATAGATTTAGTAAATGTCTTTCATAACATCAATGCCAAACAGAACTTCAATTAATATGTAGCTCAAGTTTCATATTGAGGTTTGGAGTATTTGGAGGGGCTGTCTCTTTAGAGACAGGGGAGTAACACTTTCATCCACTGCATTCAGTCTCTACATTAAAGTTTAGTGAGGGCCAAGTCCGAGGTAAACTAGAGAGCAAATGTTAAGTGTGTTTTAGGGGTGATAAAACCAGAAGGAGCAATACTATTGAGTACACTGGTATTCCAATTCTTAAATATAAAACAGGAATAAGGTTGGTGAGACGATTAACAAGCTAACGCTGCACCCTCTTCTGAAATGTTAGTCATGTGGAAATATCTACTTTATTTGTATCAAAACTGAGTAAAAAGAGGATTGGGCAGCAGTTTGTGAAGGGAAGAGGAGACTGCTGTTAAACCTGTAAGTGTGATTTCCCTCTAACGTGTGATGTTTCACTCTCTCCAAACGATACAGGCCTGTCTTGACTTCATTATGATCACAAAGACTGCCTGAAGTTTTGCCAGTCAAGTATTGTTTGGAGGCTTTCAAAACAAACATCTGAAGGTCTAGGTGGAGAATATGCCACGCTATGTACAAAGAGAACAAATATAAATAGCATTTTTGGCAATTGCATAACCAGGTAATGCGAATTCGATGAATGCCACAATTTTGGTTTTACAAGCGCTGCTCCGCTCTTCCTGGTGTTGTGATATTGATGGGAGATAGTAAAGCCCAAGGACAATTCAACAGCCAGGTCAGGGCTCGATAAGTAACCCATCCAAGTCTCAGAAGGAACTCAAGTGAAAAGGATTAGCGATAAAATGAGATTAGTGTATTATGCTCATGAATTGATTAGGTATTAATTGGCCTGACACTGAAGAACGAGGTGGGACAGATGGAAAGCTGCAATGTCTGTGGTAAATGCCAATTGCCAGAGTGGACCTTTCAAGTTGTTGGGTGCATAAGAAGAGCTACAAACAGGCCAATTAGCGGCTTGGCTTTTGAAAGCTACTGTGGGCAAAGAAATACCAGTAGATCAGGAGTATATTTGATATGTTTGGCACCATCAATGGTTGCTTCTGCCCTCATTGGGCTCTCCGTGAGCTGGGCACAGGTTGGCTTACCTTAGTGGGGACTTTAAATCCCTGTTTTAGCTTTGGAAGTGGCTGTCCCTCTCCACCTAAAGAGGCCTCCCCTCAACATGGCTACACTAAACTACCCAACGTCCTGCAATATCAGCCTGTCTGCTTTCAATAGATGAGGTAGATGTTTGTTAGGGAGCGTTGTCTTCTGTTGAAAACTAACCTGTCTGACCTCTAGCTATTCTGAGCATTTTCCATTGGAGAGTACATCACTTCTGCAGAGGAGCAAGTCATTTGTGTTAGTGGCCATTCTGCCCCTTGAGGGGAGCTGGAATGACCCCCTGCATTAGTGGGCATTTTGTTTTCAAATAGCATTGTATTGGATATCTTGGCAGAAGACACGACTCTCTATGGTCTCTGTACACCCCATGCACATAATCTTCTGAGTAGTTACTGATCAGGGGTACCACAGACTCCTTCAGATATACTAAAATGCCCCCTGACACCAGGGATCCCATTTTGTCGAATTAAACACCAGGAACTGAATGGCTGATAGGGATTCATTCCTGAAGGGGCCCTTCTCATCGCTCTCTCTATTTCATCCAGCTTGGTGACAAGGCATGCTATCTCATTCTGATTCCCCCCCCGATAGGGGCTGACATGCCACCTGGGTTACAAAGAGGATCTTTTTCAAATTAACCATTCCAATTGCAATGGTGTGCCTCTACACACAATATGATTTAACTTGTCTAGGGGAGCAGATCTGGGGACTTGCCACGCATGGTGTAGTCTAGGGAAGTAAGTGGAGACTCGCTAACTGCAAGGGATATTTTATTTATTTGTTACTAAATAATTTGCAGAATGTGTCCACAGTAACCTTCAGTCTAGCCCACTTGTGCTCCCACCTAAGGGCCCAGCCTTTCAAGCTTTTATTGCCCTGCATCTTTAACAGGGAGTCGGACAACTGCTCTCGGAGTGACTTAAGTTTAGCACAAATGGGCACATTTTCCACAACTGGGGAACTGCAGGCAGAGTCCTCTTTGACGGTCCTCTAGTGCAGTCTTTTGTGCATCCTCTCTTTGATGGGTACATGGGGCAGCAGGGCAGTCCTTCAATTTTCTTTCCAAGACAGTAGTGTTCTGAGGTGTAGGTGCTACTATTATGCCAGCCACGAACCTACTGGTTGGTGTTACTAACAGGCCAGTGGGCTGCTATGTTCCCTCCTGCCTGATGACCACTTATTGTGATGTGCTATCTAACCCTACCATAGTGCACTATTCTGCCCACTCCTAACATGGCAAGACCCTTCTTGGTGTGTGGAACTCCCCACCCTGACCCTGCATCTCTGGCAGGTTTTCCCTCCCTGCCCAAGATGCCAGTCTGCCTGAACAAAATAGCAGACCTGCCATTTGTCCTTCAAAGGAAGCTTCCTCTTTGAAGCTTTGTGGTTAGGCTCTCACCCACTCTGACCATCTGGCTTTGAGGCGGTTGCACCTCTTCCCGTGGCAGATAATTTGTTTGTCTTACTGAGAATTAGTCTGGTCTCTTCCCTCTTGCTTGCTAAGCCTTAGACTCTTTTTATTACACATTAGTCACCCCTGGGGTAGGCCCTAAAAAGCCCATGGCAGGGTGCTGTGTAATTAAAAGGTAGAACATGGTTTAAATGTTGCGTGTCCTGGTAGTGGCAAAAAGCTAAATTAGTGTTTCACTACTTTGAGGCCTACTCCTCTCATAGGCTAGCATTGGTAATCTTTTATACACTTTTAAGCTGTAATTCTTGATTAGAAAGAAGTAGTTGTATCATGTTTCATATCTCTGGAATGGTAATGATAAATCCTCTTTACTATTAAAGTTGGATTTAGCATTGCTAGTTTAGAAATGCCACTTTTAGAAAGTGAAAGTCCAGGTCTCATTGTGCCACTGGATTCAAGCTATCTGGGCTGGTGAGGGGTGAAACCCAAAAACCGGTCCTAGGATGCTTGTTTCTGGTCCAGGGAGGACCTGGTTTGGCAGTTCGGGCTGGACTGTTCCCATGAGGCACAGGGTCAAGACTGATTTGCATGTCTAAACTGAGGTGGCGTGGTGAGCAAAAAAATTGATGGATTTAACCCAGATCTCTTGACTGGGGGTGAATGTTTTGATTTGTTCTGAATTCCGTCCATCAATTGTCTTTTACTTTTAGAAAGTGGACATTTCTCGGCTCCTACTGTTCGATGTGCCTTGCAGCCTGTCCTCGATACACTTCTGGTGTAGGTGACAACTACACTTTGTGCATTCCCTCTAGACAGCCACTAACACAGGAAGGGTGGGTGTGACGGATAACTCATCTGTACTCATCTACATTTGGATAGCTCTTCCTCGGCACAAAGAGAGGGGCTTACTGAATAGGCAGTTTTCTGTCCCCCCCCCCCCCCCTCACAAAAGGCTGACTGCCCCCCTACTGGTGGTCTGGAGCCAGGGCTTGGAAGAGAGCGGGACCTGTGCACTTCAAAGGCCTGCTTTGAATATCCACCGCCCCCCCCCCCCCACTTCATAGGCACAAATGTGCCTCTGACCCTACCAAGACTAATGTACTGAACCTGTGAATAAAACTGCCAGGAATAAAGACTGCTTTGCTATAAGGATTGCCACTCTGCTTGACTGCTGCTCTGGAAGTCCTGTTTTTCTGTGCTGCTCTGCTGCCTGCTGATCTCTGCCCTGCTGAGGAGGACTGGACCCATCTCACTTGAAACTAGAGTGACTCCAAGGGCTGGCTGGCTTGACTCCTGTTCTGATTTCTGGGACCATCAAAGACTTCCAACTCTGCAGCAGCACCTGGACTCTATCTGTGAGACCTGCCCTGCCAGTGGTGCCAATCCAGTCCTATGCCCTTTAAAAGTGACTGCTGCTGTACAGAACCATAAAAATCGATGCAGTGATGACTTTGAACTGATCAGAGCACAACGCATTGCCCTTTGAGGCTAGAGCTGATCATCATCACTTTGATAAACTGCGCGGCTCGATCCTGACGTTTTGCCAGAATCATAAAGGGGTTTGTCAATGAAGCCTTCATCACCTGCATGGATCAGAATTAACGCAAAGTCTTCGATGTCGACGCTTGCTCCATTCACTTTTCTTTTCAGTGGGACCTGCGCGAGTCCTGTAGCAAGCCTGCCCGCCAACATGGTTGCCCTGAACTTTGGTTTTACCTTGGTCCAGCATGACCTTAAGTAACCCCTAGGCACTATTTGACTCTAACTAGTCTTTGATTTCATCTTTAAAAATTCATATCTTCGCAGGAGGAGCTTCGCACGCATCCGAGATGGCCGCCTGAGCACAAGGCTCCCGAGACCCTCAGCACCTCCCGCATCTATCCTGATTCTATCCTGATTACGAAGACTGGTTATTGAAGACGCAACCCAGCTGATATAATAGCTGCTTTCAGAAATCGATTTGGACTACGGGAACTGCAACTACGATACTTTGAACTTTTGTGGCCTGCTCCATGGAGTCACCCGGGGCTCGAGTCATTATGGTGCCCAGGCAGTAGTTGAACGGCCTGCGGGGCTCTGTTCACAACCTCGGATTTAACTTTCGGTTTCGTTTTTGGTTCCTTGGCCGCCTCCTATCTCAAGACCGCTCTGGTAGCCCAGGATGCAGCCAGACCCCGCAACTTCACCGTGTGCCAACTGCTGAATGTTTTTTGGTTGTGGTGATATCCTGCTGAAATTCGCTTTTGGAGATCCCGGTGGGTGAATCGTGTGGAGCCATTTTTACCAGGTCTCAAAGGCCCCTTTGGGGCGCAACACCCACTATGGCGGGCAAACCCGATAGCGAGAAATGAAAGACCAAGACCATTCACTGTGGGGGTTCCATTCAATTGAATGTTATGGATCGCTACACCCATCCTAAGGGATCCCCCGGTGGGGCGAGTAGGTCTCTGGAAGAGGCGGACCACGGCTCAGCCGCGGCGGATGATTTGACTCTACAGGATGTCATGGGCGCCATTGCTAGCATGAAGACCTCCATTGGCCAGTAATATGAGGCTCTGGCCCTCAAGCTTGACACTGTGGCAATCGATGTCAATTTGATCAGGGTGGACTTATCAGACTAACGAAAAGGTAAAATCCTTGGATTTGAAGACCTCAAGCCTGACTGATGTGTCCGATTTACAGACGGGAGGTTCGCAATCTACGATCCTCCAATGATCTCTTTGCTCGTCGGCTGGAGGATTTTGAAAGTCGGGCCAGACGCAATAATGTATGTATTATTGGGGTCCCTGAAAACTCTGAAGAACCAGCTGCAGATCTCCTTGTGGAGGACCTCATCCTAAATCATCTTGCCCCTAAAGGCCTGAGCTTCTTCTTTGCGGTGGAATGTGCACACAGAGTGCCGGGTGGGAAGCCGAAGCAGGGTGCCCCTCCGCGGCCTATCATCGCCAGGATTTTTAACTTCAGGGAAAGACGCTATCCTGCAGGCTTCATGGGTGGGCGGCCCCACGAAGTTCGAAAACACTACGGTGAGCTTCTACCCAGACTTCACCCAGTTCGTTCAGAAGCAAAGGATGGGGTTTCAGGGGGTGAAGCGATGACTGAGAAATGGGTATGAAATATGCGATGCTTTTCCCGACTCGGCTGCGTGTTGAATACGAGGATCCACGTTTTTCTTTGACCGCCCTGAGAGTGAGTGACTGGCTTGATTCATTGCCTACGCAGCGTGATCACACAGAACATTCTGGAGGAGCGGAAGGTGGCCCGTTGAAGCAAGAATGAGAAGTAGTTTCTGTTTCCCCGGACATTGTGCATAATTTGAAGCTGTGGTTCGATGACTTTTACACTTGCGTTATTTATGGTGGTATACCCAGGGGTGGCGGGGTGAGTGCGACTCTTTCCTCCTCCGGGTTTCTTTTTGTAGAATAGTTAATGTTAGGGCGACAGGCACACTGCAAGTTGGGGTGGCTTGAGTCGAACGCAGGGGTGCAGGGTGGGGGGATTGTATTGGGTATTTGTTGGGGGGTGGGGGGATTTGGGTGGGTTCTACACTCACTTCTGGGATGGGGGTAGGGGGTTGAAGTTACTGTGTTGGAATGTTAACGGGTTGGGGGACAGGATAAAACGTGGGGTAGTGTTGCAACTGCTGAGACGCCTCTCCTCTGATGTAGTGTTACTGCAAGAGACGCATCTGATCGGAAACACATGCCATGCTATGAATCGGCGAGGATATAGTCTTGCTGCACACTCCGGATTCACCACTGGTTCTAAAGGGGTGGGTATTCTAGTTAAAAACTCCCTCCCCCTGGAGATAGACAACATACTCCTCGATGACAGGCGGCGCTATGCTGCTCTCACTGGCAGGTGGGAGGGGAAGACTGTCTCACTGCTTCCTGTATATGTCCCACCTGGTCTGCAGACTACGACTTTTGCTGATTTGGGGAGAGTAGTTTTGGGGCTTCCAGATGGCATTCTGGTGATGGGTGGAGATTTTAATTCTGTCGTCTCTGGTGGGGAGGACCGCTACCCCCCCAGGGACCTCACAAGATTACAGTCTTGGCTGAGTGGCTTTCTGGAGATGCTGGGACTGGTAGATTGTTGGAAGCTGTTGCATCCGGGACAGGCGCAATACACCTTCCACTCTGGTGCTCATGGTAGTCACTCTAGACTTGACTATGTCTTGATGCCGGCAGCACAGGCCTCGTCAGTTTGGGAAATTAGACACCTGGCTCGGACTATTTCAGAGCACTCCCCACTGTGGCTTTTGATGGACACGAAGATAGGGGCTGAGGGTCGAGTGGCCCAGATTAATCCTTGGTATCTCCGTAACCTCAAAACCCGGGCAGAGTTGGTCAAGTCTCTGGATCAGTATTTCGCTGAGAATGTGGGGCCTGTGTCCTCTTCTGTTTCACTGTGGGAGGCTTTCAAGACGGTCATCCGTGGACAGGCGCTATCGTTAATTGCTGGTGCCAAGAAAAGCAAAAATGATAGCTCAGCTGGAAGGGGATTTGGAGTTGGGTATCACCCATGATAGGGTACATGTCCTCAGTCTCAAACAACTTGATTATAGGGCGCTGGTAACGGACGCTGCTAGAGTTATGAGTAGAGAGCAGCAGGGACGGCTATATGATGTGGGAGACAAGGCTGGGAAACTGATTGCTTGGTTAGACAGAAAGGAGAGGGCGAGTCGTGTGGTTCCTGTGATTGAGAGAACTGATGGAGTGCGAGTGACTGACCCTGTTGAGATTGAGTGTTTTGCTGACCATTTTTGAAATGTATATTCCCCAGTTTCCGATAGGCCAGAGGAAGACTCGCATCTGCTGTTACGAGATATTGTGTTGCCTTGCCTGTCTGATTCAGATAGGGACCTGATGGACGCAGCACTTTCGGTTGACGAGGTGGCACTCTCTATTCGTTCTGTCCGTTCGGGAAAAGCTATGGGCCCTAATGATCACCCCATCGAACTTTACAAGCTGCGTCCTGACAAAATAGCGCCGTATCTTCGTGATATGTTCCTGGAATCGCGAGACATCGGCTCCCTCCCCGTGATCAGCGACTTGCGACCATTGTGGTGATTCGCAAGGAAGGGAAGCCGCGGGATCGCTGTGCATCCTATAGGCCTTTTTCGCTTTTAAATGCGGAGCCCAAGATTCTCGCAAAGCTACTGGCAAACTGCTTAATAAAAGATCAGTGACCTGATCCATCCGGATCAATCTGGTTTCATTCCACATCGAAATACAGCATTTAACTTGCGGCGCTTGCATGGCGTTCTCGCGAGAGCAGCGTCACTGCGTGAACCGGCCATCTTGGCTTCCTTGGATGCTACGATGGCCTTTGATACAGTGGAATGGCCGTATCTCTGGGCCGCCCTTGCAAAGTTTGGTTTCGGTTCTGGTTTCATTGGCTTGGTGAAACTTTTGTATGAGGAACCACTGGCTCAGATTGTGGTGAATGGTCGGGTCTCTAAGTCCTTTGTTCTTGGTAGGGGCACGCGGCAGGGGTGTCCGTTGTCCCCGCTTCTTTTTGCCCTCGCCTTGGAACCCTTGGCTGCGGTGGGAGCCATCGATGAGGGGTATTCAGTGGACCCCAGACTTTGAGGATCGAATATTACTCTATGCAGATGACATTTTGTTGCATCTTACGTCGCCTCGAAAGTCGTTGATTGTACTGTTTGATGTGCTGAACTCGTTTGGGAGGAACTCCGGCCTTGTGATTAATTGGACCAAGTCCTGTGTCTACGTACTCTCGGGTGACACTCAGTTTCAGTTTATTTTATTTATGATATCGGAACTCAAAAGAGATCCACATAAAGAATAAAACGGTACATTCCAACAATTCAAATACAAAAATATTACATAAAGGGTATTAAGAAGTACAAGAATAGAATTGAACAATATCACCACCTAATATAAATTCAAAAAACATTTAAAAAATGTATACAATTTAAAACAAAACATTTCATTAGGGGGGTTGTTCATAGCAACTATGAAATCGGAGGCAGACAAAATGTTCAATTGAAGACAAAATAATCTTGGGTACTTTCGCCTATGCGACATTAATGCTGGGCAAACAAATACGACATGGAGCAAATCCTGATCTTTCATATGACAGATCAGACAGCTGAAGAACCATACCATTTAAATAAGAGATTTCAGAGGAAGTAAATCCTGTCTTAATAAGAATAGTAGACGCCTGACACCATGAGGAATATTCCAGTGAACATTTGGTTGCGCAGACCTCACCAAACATGAGTTGATAACCGGAGTAACGACCTTTTTTCAGAATACGAAACTCTGTCCAATCTCCACCCTAGGTCCCAAGAAGCAGATTTCAAAAGGGTTTTTAGCTCAGATTGCGATAAAGAAAATAAAACAGCTTTATCTAATCGTAGTTGGTTCACAGCATATCTAAAAAAAAATTGAATTAACGAATGATCATTAAGATTTCCCAGCAGCTCAATTTTAATGAGATGTCTTAACGTGCCAGGCTCACCCTTAGACAGATTAAAAACCCAGCGCACACTCCCCGCTAAGCCTTGGACCCAACTGCTACGTAAACTGAAGGAAAAATCCTACGTAGCCTTCTATCTGTCAATACAGCTAGTTCTACCGCTGCTCTTAGACAGGAATTCGGAGTTAAAGAAGCTCCAATTTTTTATATCAATTAACTCCAATCCATAGAGTAATGAAGCGGAAATTTTTGCTCGATATACATCCAATAGTATTAGGAAATGCCTTCTACCAGTGGCTTTATATAAAGACATCAAACTCTTTCCCTGGACAATAGCTTTGCGAATGTTATTAGCTATATGAGTTTTTTCACTTAAATTACTCATAACAATTTTGCCAAGGAAAGGATAGGATTTCACTGTTTCCAGTTTTTGGCCCCCCCACATTCCAAAAAAAGTTTGCTTATTTAAAATTCTTCTTGCCCGAGAAACACATCACTTTACCTTTTGCAATATTTATCAACAAGTGATGTTTTCCTACGTACATATGTAAGGCATGCAGGCGATTATTTAGTCCCCTTGACGTTAAGTCGAGAACCAGAATGTCGTCAGCATACATTAAACAAATAATTGGAGACCCTCCCAAAGTTGGAGCTATACCTGTACTTTCAGACAGTCTGGGGTAAATCAGCAATATAAAGGGAGAAAAGCAAAGGAGCCAATAGGCAACCCTGCTTTAACCCATTACATGTGGGAATCGTTCTTGATAATCCTTTCTCCACCCAACAAAACCCTGCACCAGGTGTCTGAGTGCAAGGCACGTACTAATCTGATAAGAGAAGATGGCATCCCTAAATCGAATAATTTTTCCCACAGCAATGTTCTATCCACCTTATCAAAGGCTGTGGAGAAATCGATGAAGGCGCCATAGACTCGCCCTCCACGTACCCTAACATATTTCTCCGTTATGACCTGGAGAGCAGTCAAGTTATCAAGGGTACCGTGCCTTTGCCTGAAACCAGTTTGTTAAAACGGTAAAATTTCGGCCATAGCCACCCATTCGTTTAACTTGAGAAGGCATTTTGCAAATACCTTACCGATGGCATCTAATAAAGCAATTTGGCGATAATTTTGAGGTAGGTCTCTAGCCCCTTTTTTATAGAGAGGGACTAGTATGCTCCCTTTCCAAGATGTAGGTACAGTTCCACTAGTGAAGCAAAATTTGAACACTGGATAAAGGATTTTGCTCCATAATTCACTCTGTTGTTTTAGGACTGAAATCGGGATCTCGTCCGGACCCATCGCGCCAGAAGAGCGCATGCCCCTAATAGCTAGCTCAATATATTTTTCGGATGGTGAGACAATAGGAAGATTATCCTCATAAGGGAGATCCTTGTCCAGTTGCAAGCCATTATTACTGTATAATTTATCAATATATTGAATCCAGATCTGCTCATCAATAGAGATGGGCGTAGGGCAGGATCTAGAACCACAACCCTTGCCGATTAATGACCAAAAAGTCCTGGCTTGACCTTTATAAGAGGATTCCCGGAGTTTTATCCATAGAGAATCCTCTTTATCTCTTTTTAAACTTGCCTTCAGCCTTGACCTTCTTTTTAGCAGGGCTAATTTATGGTGCCTTTCTTAGTCAAACAATAAATATTGCCCCCTTATCAATTTATTTATTTCAATGTTTAGTTGCCGAAGTTGTTTGGGAAGTACTGTATATTTTCTATCGGAGGGAGCTTTCTTTGCTATTGAGATTACTATTTCCAAAAATTCCGAGAGACCTACGAATTCCCTCCCGTCCCATTGGGACAAATTTACTACAGTGGATGCCAATGTACTCAACAAAGTCTCAAAAATCACAGGATTCCAATAACATCTCCCAGACTTAATACCAAAGTTCACCTGATCAGAATCCATGTACCAAGAATCCGACAAAGGAGGGTTAAGGGAGACTGTGACGATCAAAACCTTGTGGTTGCTTAAATCAGAATCTACAACCAAAATATCCTTTAGAAACCGAAAAAAAGCACTCAGATACCACATAATCAATAATTGATCGTCCATTTTTTGATTTATGTGTAAATGCAGCAGGGAAGTCAAAGGGGAGCCTACCATTTATTACTAAACAGTCTACCTTAGAAAGACCTTCTAGAATTAATTTCCCTCTTTTATTGGATTTGATATTCACCGGGAACTGAGCTTGAGGAATATGGAGAGATTCTTCCCTAAGCGTATTCCTGAATAAATCAAGACCACAATTAGAAATTTTACAGTTAAGGTCACCCATTAATAGTATATGTGGAGGGGAAGAAACATCCATAGGTTTAGAAATAAAGGAAAAAAGCGGTTTTAGGGCAACATTAAAACAGGCATCGGGTGGAATATAAGTATTTATCAAGACAAGTGTTTTATTGGAATCATCCTTAACCAAGTTTTCTAAAAATATTGCCTGAAACAATTTATTTGGATCTAGAAAATGAGAGAATTTCCAGTCAATCTTATTGGAAAGTAGACATGCTATTCCACCCTTTGCATGTCCTCTCCTAGAAGGAGATGCGCTACCATCTAAAACAAAATACTCTTTTTCAATCGTTAGTTTTCCTTCCACCCAAGTCTCCTGAAGACAAATATCAGCATCTAAGGATTGTAAAAAATAAAAAAATTTCTGGACTATTCTTCAACCCCGCAATATTCCAGGAGATAATTTTCAAATCAATGTTAAAAATTTAGATGAGGTTTAGAGGAGCAGGTCGTTTTGTTTGAAAGAACACCAGGCAACCATCCCCATTTAGTAGTGTCATCCAACAAAGTTGATTTAGAAGGAGGAGGATTTTATAGAGTACTTGACGTTTGTTATTAGATACACAGATCTTTAGCTCCTAAGTTTTAGCTGATGATCTATCTATAGAATCCAAATGTGTACCATGGGTCAAGGACAAGTTGGAAGATAATTTGTCACCATGTTCATTAATAAATAAAGGGGTAACATCTATCCCTCTAATTTGTAGCTCCTCTGCCCGCTGTAAAATATGATTTAATACCAGTTTGGAGTGGAATTTAACCCTGGCAGTTTTCCCGGAAATGGAATTCGAGAGCTTTACCAAGTCCAAATCAGAAGTTTGAATTGATTTCAAACTATCGATGTCATTGAAACACTTAAGAAGAGCTGATCTATTTAATATAAGATCAATATCAAATAGGGGGGTAAAAACTAAGAAGGTGGTATCAACACTTTCTTTCTCTTGAACAGGAAAAATAGGGGCAGGCTCATTCACTTGAAAATCTTGAAATGGAGTAGCTAAAGGATTAAGAATTGGAGGTAAAACATTTACGGCAAGGGAAGGTTCAAAATGTGAAAATTACTCAAAGCCTGCAATATCAGTAATAGGGTTTAAATATTTCCCTTTGGATACACCAGCTGTGTCATCCGGTATATCGGAGGATGACTCTTTTAAACAAGATTTTTCCGGGGAGACCACTAAGTTATTTTCAAAATTAAATTTTCTCTGTCTATTTTTATAGAATCTCCGGATAGGTTTCCTTTTTTTTATTCGATTCTTTTTTTGCTTTAAAAGGACTGCCTCATCATCAGGATTTAGGTGAACAATACATGCCCCTATTCTTTTTTTTGTATGTGAAGTAAATATTGGAAATATAGGTGGCATTTCCATTTTTTGTAAGTTAGCTGAATCTATCATGGGTTCTATCACTTCGTCAGAGAAGGCAATACAATTTCCTCCAGCTGACACTACCTTGTCGATAATGGGACCCTTGGAAGTAGCCACAAGCTTGTTTCCAATTCGATCTTCAGTGGAAGGACTTGAGATCGTTAGAGCTGGGTCTAGAGTTAACACCTCTTGTAGGGACCTCTTAGCTTTATTTAAGTTTGGCAATACGTTGTCGGACTCAGAAAGTGACACGGAAGCAGACCCACCTTTATTATGTAGGAGCACCCTGAGAATTTTAGTTACCGTGTCCAGGACAGTCGGAGCCTCCTACAAATTTTTCCAATAAATGCAGGATAGATGTGAGCAAGTCTACCAAGGAAGATAGGGACTTTGAGATTAAATTATCATTATCAGTTGGGGAACTTGGCAGGGAATGATTCAGGTTAGATCCAGGACTAGACGTAGGATTTAGCTGAGCTAGGGAAAAATCTAAATTATTAGGAGTGCTACTAAGAAGATGAAGATTAGAGGGAGGGGGTGCTTCATTAATGTTTGTTATAACCGCAGTTTTAACACAAACCGAATCCATGCGCCTCTTTTGAGACACCAAGTTAATATCTGGTAATGTAAAGCCATCCTCTGGGATTACAGGGGTGTGGGATAAGTCAAGCGAGACTTTTTGTTCCTCCCTAGTTGACTGTAATACATTAAGCACTGTTAAATCAGGCAATTTTAAGGAAATGTCGTTAGGGTTTTCAGAGTTAATTTCAGATGATTTCTCAAAAAGGGGCGGAGAGGAAGTCTCAATTAGATTAATGTTATCCTTATGAGGAAAAGTGACTACCTCTGACTCGTTATCCATTAATTTGTCTATCTATAATATCCTGTACTACTCTATCCTTCCCTCTTTCCCATAAACTATACAATTGACATTGCCCTTTTAATAACAAAGAAGAATTAATCTTATTCCGAAGGGGGTTCGATTTAGTTTTAGAGCATGACCTACCCATAAGTATTCGGTCAGAGCGGAGTTTTTTTGCAGTCATTATAGAGGCAGTTCACAACAAAATAACAATAAGAAAATATGACTTGAGTACAAATAACACAGTGAGAGAAACCAATATTAAAGAGATGGGGCCCAGCCCCGCCTCCTTCGGCCCCTGACGGCCACAGACGGTCCCGCCCTTGTCCCGGGCTTCTCCCGGGGCGCTCCCGCGCAGCGGATGTGGCGTGCGCAGTTTATAGGGGAGAAGTAGAAGGGGGCGTGGCAAACGGGGAGAGCGGCCCAGGTGACTCGGGCAGGTCAGCAGCAGGGACTCCTAGGAACCGGAGTCCAAGTACCAACACGCTTGCAGCCCTGCTTTAACTGACGCCCAGAGCAGTCTTTGGTGAGTTCTACTCCCCAGCGCCCATAGAAAGCAAGCGCCGCGAAGCGGGACCTGCAAAGCGGGTCCGGCGAGAAGTAGCGCTTTTGAAGGGATAGGCACTCAAGGTTTCAAATGCGCCAGTAAGCTCCACCAACAACAAGGGTCTAGTCCCAGCAGGCAAGTACGAATGAAAAGTGACACTCCCTCTTTGCCGCGCGGTTGCCCCATACAGGTGATGCAGATGGGCTTTAAGTGTTTGGGGGTCTTTATTGCATTAGACCCCGGGGTCCGTTACGATCGTAATCTGCTTCCTCCGCTCCAACAGTTAAAATCTGACGTTGTGGCCTGGCGCAAACTGCCGTTGTCCCCCCTCGGGCGTGCAGCTCTTTTCAGAACACGTTTGATGTCATTCCGGCGAGCTATTTCCGGGAGGTGGAGAGTTTGCAGAGGCGGTTGATATGGGATGGGCGTTCGCGTATCGCCCTCGCCAAGCTGACACTTCCCTGGTATGACGGCGGTATCGCACTTCCGGATATTAGGCGATACTATTGGGCCTCTCAGCTGGGAGCGATTAATCATGGCATGTACGGTCCTGCTTTAAATCCCGCGTTTGAGATGGATAAGTGGCTGCTACCGAGTGGAGATTATAACAGTGCGCTTTATTCCAAATCTGCTGGAGTGAAACTTTCGGGACCCACTAAGATTGCGGTGCGAGTGTGGCAATGTGCGAATGCGGCAATGGGATGGAGGGATCGACTGACCCGGGCGACTCCGCTCTATGCGTCTGAAAGACTGGGCAGCCTGTGGAAGACGAAAGGCTTTGAGAAGTGGGATATGATCGGTATTTGCAGGGTGAGTGATCTCTGGGCCAAGGGTAGGATTAAGACCTTTGAGGAGTTGAAGGTAGAATATGAGCTGAGTGACTAGGAGTACTTCCGTTACATACAGATTCGCCACGCGTTAAGTTCGGTTTTTCCTGAAGGTATGGTTATCCCGGAATCATCCCCACTCGAAGATCGGGTGCTTGACGGATATGTTCCCGACAGCACCATTTCTTTGATATATAAGAAATTAACGACCGAGTCGACCTGTTGGCGCAACTCAGAGGTCTGGACCAATGACGGTCTAGAGTTGGATGACGAAGACTGGCCATCGGCGATATCCTCACCCAAGGAGGTCGCGATTCCGGCCCGTCTCCGACTTGTACAGCTTAAGATCCTGCATCGGGTTTGTGACCGGCCCCCGCCTAATTCCTATGGGTTATTCTGTGGATGGGTTGTTAGCGTGGATGCGGTTTACTTGGTACTTTCCTCCACATAATTTGGGAGTGTCCGGAAGTGGTAGTGTTTTGGAATAGAGTTCATGCTGTGATGGAGGAGGTCACGGGTGTTGCGCTGTTGCCTGAAGCCAGGCGTTGTTTGTTGAATGTTTGGGAACCAACTGATTATGATGTGACACAGACTCAGTGGGCGACCCTTGGGAACATGGTCGCCAAGAGAGATATTGCAGTTGTGGGGCTCCCAGAGACCGCCCATGGTCTTGGCATGGAAGGAAAACATGGACTGGTGTATGTTTAGAGAGAAGATAGTGTATGTGGCACGCGGCAGACCCAAGAAGTGGGGTAAAATCTGGGGCCAATGGAACTCCTACCGGGGCGATATATGTACACCTCCCCTCTCAGATACACCAGATATTCCTCTTTCCCCCTGACCCGACATTCCTAGTGTTTAAGCCTCAATGTGTTGTGACCCTGATTTCCCTCCGGCCCCCCCTCACACTGATGATTTGTATTAAATTGTAATGCACTTTCCTTCCTCCTTGAACACATATCCAGCTGTATTGCCTTTTATGCCTTGTTTGTTTTATTGATAATAAAAGTTTATAAAAAAATATAGAAAAAAATAATAAACTAAAAAAATAAATAAAATCTTTTAAAATAAAAATTCATATCTTTGGTTCTACTTCTTGGATTTTAGTCGCTTTGGTCTCATTTTACTCACACAAATATAATCTGTTTCTAAACCTAGGTGGAGTATTTAAAAAAAAACTTTTTATTGATTATACTCAAGATCTCTTTCAATGTACAGCAGTGATCAGCAGAGATGTAGAATAAACAGTATATATTCCTTTCACAGTAACTACAGTAGCAGGATGGACAGTTAATGCAATCTGCTTTATCCCACCCCTGCCCGCTCAGCCCGGTATTTGCGCCGAGGGCCCAACACCTTTTTCCATTTTTTTGACACAACCTCTGGATTTATAGACCGTCTTCTCCGCCCTTTGACACCAGTACAGGTCCCTAATCCATTGCTCCCATTGGGGGGGCGCTTGCGCCCCCAGTTGCTGGCTGTTTCGTTTTGCCACTCCTGCAGCTAGCCAGATCTCGTTATATCTGGACCAGTCAGTAGCCCCTCTAATCATTACAGAAAAGGGGGTGGTGATGAACAGAGTGTCTGAATTAAGCAGACCACTCTTACCCAGTCCAAAGATCAGGGCTTGATCCATCACCGTTATTTATCTCACTGCCCCATCCCAGCTCAGAACCTGGCTATATGCAAATTAGTCTGTCCCTGGCCCAGTGCATCATGGGAACAGGGCAGACCAAACTACCAAGCCAATTCTTCACCAGAAAGACAAGCTACCGGGGACCGGTTTCTGGCATTTCAGCCTCTTCGGCCCGGTTTGCTTGAATCCTGATGGAGCAGTGAGAAAGGGACTCATGTCTGAGTATACCCTGCCACACCTATAGTGGCCAAAAACGATACAGAAAAGGGGGTGGTGATGAACAGAGTGTCTGAATTAAGCAGACCACTCTTACCCAGTCCAAAGATCAGGGCTTGATCCATCACCGTTATTTATCTCACTGCCCCATCCCAGCTCAGAACCTGGCTATATGCAAATTAGTCTGTCCCTGGCCCAGTGCATCATGGGAACAGGGCAGACCAAACTACCAAGCCAATTCTTCCCCAGAAAGGAGACAAGCTACCGGGGACCGGTTTCTGGCATTTCAGCCTCTTCGGCCCGGCTTGCTTGAATCCTGATGGAGCAGTGAGAAAGGGACTCATGTCTGAGTATACCCTGCCACACCTATAGTGGCCAAAAACGATACAGAAAAGGGGGTGGTGATGAACAGAGTGTCTGAATTAAGCAGACCACTCTTACCCAGTCCAAAGATCAGGGCTTGATCCATCACCGTTATTTATCTCACTGCCCCATCCCAGCTCAGAACCTGGCTATATGCAAATTAGTCTGTCTCTAATCATTAGCAGCTACCACCTCAGATCCACCGGCACCAGCAAACCCACCACCGCCATTGTTTTTGCAGGTTTGGTCCAGAAGGGCCCTATGTGCGGACAGTACCACAGTATATGGAAGAATGTCCCCTCCCCCTGATAGTCCCTTGTACACATAGGAGACAAGCACCTTGTACACATAGGAGACAAGCACCTCCCCCAGGAGAGCAGCTGAGTACGCGCATAATACACCCGATGCAGTATTTTCAGTGGCACCGGACGTAACCGGATCCTAATCACTATTTCAAGGGGACTCTGTAATGCATCCTGCCAGTCATCTTCGAGGCTGCCGATGTCACCCTCCCACCTCTCCCTCAGGGTCACCAGGGGGGTCAGGAATGTTATTAATGAGCTTGCGGTAGAGGTAGGCTTGTCCTGGATAGGGTCGAGAAGGAGTCTGTCCTCAAGTGGAGAGTATTCTGCTAGCGTAACGGCCGTGTGTATGCATGTACGCAGGGCGTGGGTGAGGCGTAGATAATGGTAATGTTGGGAGTCGTGCAGTCGGTACTCTTTTTAGAGATAGGCGAAAGATCTGGGAGCATTTCCCCTTCCACACATTGCCCAAGTAGTCGATCCCGATGAGCCTCTAGGCCTTGAAGCCAGTCAGTCTGGGCACCTCGACCAGCTGGTTGCCAGACCAGAGCGGCGTTCGTCCCATAAGGGTACCCTCCCAACCCAAGAATTTATTAGCCTCCCTCCAACACTGAATCACTACCCCTGTATGTTACGGAAGGTACACACATCGCTTGCTCATGTACAAGAGGCTCAACTGCCCCCGGCATGACATGTCTACCCTGTAGGCCGGCTCCGACCTTGCTGCATAGACCCAGTCATTAACCACCTGCAACTGTGAGGCCCAGTAGTGCAATTGGACGTCCCGGAGGGCCAGCCCCCCGTCGTACACCCCCTTGAGCTTCCGCATTGCTATCCTCTGGTCCCCCCCCCCCATCCCAGAGCAGCGTCCGCACTGACGAGGAGATGCGTTTAAACACCCCACTGGGGATTGGGTAGGGCGTGTTTTGCAGTATATAAAGCAGTCTGGGCAGTGCCAGCATGTTGAAAAGCGCAGCGCGCCCCATCAAGGAGAAAGGCAAGGAACGCCAATGAGGGACATCCGAAGCCAACCGTGCCAGGTGAGGCTCAAGATTCCTGCTAAAGAACTCCGCTCTGTCCCTGGTCACATACACCCAAGGTATTTAAACCCCTCGGCAGCAATTGAGGCCGGGTAACGCGGCGGGATCCTCGGAGGGCCAGAGTGGATAGATCAGCGATTTGGTCCAATTAATCGTATATCCTGAGTAGCTACCGAAGAGCTCAAACAGGTGGAGTGCCTGTGCCATGGAGAGGTAGGGCCTGGCCATATAGAGGACAATATCAGCGTATAGTGATATGTGCTCCTCCCACTCGTCCGTAAGCGACAGCCCCCAAAATTACGTGTGTCGTCGGATCCAATGAGCCAAGGACTCTAAGGCAAAAAGGAGAGGGGAAAGCGGGTACCCCTGCCTGGTGCCTCTGTGCAGTGGGAACTCTCGGGACGTAGCCCCGTTCACCCTCACTCTTGCCGCCGGCTGTTCGTACAGTAGGCAAACTCAGCTGCAAAACACCGGCCCGAAGCCTAAGCGCTCCAAGACTTTAAACAGGTAGGGCCATTCTATGCTATCAAAAGCCATTGAAGCGTCCAGCACCATCAACGCTGTTTGAGTATCATCCTCCCCCCCCCCCCCCCAGTCATGCATAGAACCCCATATAACCGACGCAAGTTTAGTCTAGTGCTCCTGTGCAGCATGAACCCCGATTGATCGACATGCACCAAATCAGATAATACCGCTAGTAATCTCGTCGCCAGAACCTTGGCCTCGACATTGGGGAGTGATATAGGCCGATATGACTAACATTGATCAGGCTGCTTCCCGGCTTTATGGATGACCACAATGGTGGCTTCCCGTTGATCAGGCGGGAGACTTCCCAAACTCCTTGCCTCTAGGAGCATCTGTCGCATGGGGTCAATTACGATGTTAGCTTTGTCTCTTATAAATTTCAACTGGTAGACCGTTGGGTCCCTGAGCTTTACCGGCCTGTAAGGAATTTAGGGCTTCCCCCAGCTCCAATCCCGTGAGTTCAGCCTCCAAACTATCTGCTTGCTCACTAGACAGGGTGGGCAGGTCAAAATCACGTAGAAACTCCTCGCAGTCAGTTTCTGTCTGAGTACATACCGGGGTGTATTCCCCCTCGTAGTAGGACGCAAAGGCTCTGCTATAGCAATGCTGGTGGTTGCCAGGGTACCATACTAGTCTTTCACTTCGGCCACTCAAGACTGCTCCAGGTTGTGACGTTCAAGCCATGCCAGTAGCTTCATGCTCTTGTCCCCTGCATCGTAGATTCTATGCTGCGTGGCAAGGGAGTAGGCACGCGCGCCTCTCCCTCCGCCAACACACGAAGCTCCCTCTGCTTAAGGGCTAGATCATGGCCTCTGTCCACAGAAGGGGTCCCGTTGATGGCCTTCTCCATCGATTCAATTTCACACTCCAGTTGCCTAATTGGAGCGCTTCCTCCTTTTTTTGGGCACCAATCAGTGCCTGAGCCTGGTCCTGTAGTATGGTTTTATAAGCTTCCCACAGGGTCAAGTGGGAATCGACCGAGCCCTTGTTCTCTACAAAATCTAATTGGGAACTCTCCCTCAGTTTGTCTGAGATGGAGTTGTCTCTGAGGCGCCACAGGTCAATCCTGGGAAAGCACGCCCTATCTGTCATCAGTCCCTTAAGAGTGACCCCCACCGGTGAGTGGTCCGAGATACCTCTGGCCATGATGCAGTAGTCCGTGAAGTCACCTAGTTGATCCCCCCCCCCAGCACAAAAAGGTGGTCTAATCTGGAGAAGGTACCATGCCTAGCCGAGAAGAAGGTATACTGTCTGTTGGAGGGGTGATGTGTACGCCATACGTCCCTGAATCCCATTGCAGCTACAAACCCCCCGCAGGCCCAGTTCCCCTCTGTTACCCAGCCTCTCCCCTGGGCGGTCCAAGTCGGCCTCCATGACTGTGTTGGTGTCACCCCTCGAGCACCAAGGTGCCCGAGGGAGGTCTGTCAGATGTGTCCCCAATTTCACGTACGCTTGGGCATGGAGGCCTGGTAACAGGAGCAGAGTACTATTGTGCGCCCTTCCCATCTAATCGCCACCACTGCAGAGCACCCAGTCTTCCATCCTTTTACCCGTCACAATTGGAGGCAGTGTGCTGCGCATTAGTATACCCACCCCCCTGGATCCAGACGTAAACCAAGAATGGGCCACCATTCAATACCCAAACCGGTCCAAGGCCTTGCATTTATTGCCTCGTAGGTGGGTCTCCTGAAGAAGCACTACGTCCGGAGGATGGCGTTTCAAGTATTGCAGGACCAACGTGCGCTTAATTGTATTGCCCAAACCATTGACATTCCATGCCCATAACTTTAAGCGTGTCTGGTCACCCATTCCAGTATAGAGGCATGCATCGATTCAAATCTTTTGCAGCCACTGCTTCCATCCACTGTATGACTCTTGGGCTTGAACCATGGAAACTATATAAGCCAAACATCCAACTTCCCTGAAACTCCCTACCCCTCCCCCTACCCCTCCCTGCTAAGTGGTCCCCCAACAACCCACCAATGTAATGTGCAGAGTGCCTGTCGCCCTATAAACCCCACCATCAACAAAATTAGGAAACTTAAACCTGCAGCCACTAAAGAAGTCATACTGACAGGACGGATTGCACCCCCCCTGGAAGGATCCTAACAAACGGTCCCCATCCCACCCCATCCACCAACTCTCCCACCCCCAACTCTCCCACCCCCATTTAACAAACCAATGCCAAAGTCTCTGAATGTCCATCGTAAGGCCCACCAGCTGCCCAGGACTCAGATTCGCAGCAGTCCACAGTTCCTCGGCCCCATGCCCTCTGTATATTGAGGCCAGGGCCCCGAGGGCAGACCACCCCCCTTACCTCCAATGTCCAGATTGGTCTCTGCCAACACAACTCACTGCGTCACTTCATTGAGGACTGCTCGGTCTGAGGAAGTTCTCGTGATGAGGCGTTGCTGTTCTGGGTCCCCTGGCCCATGCGGTTCGGAGTCGGACGTCGTGATCCATCCCGGCGGCCTACGGTCCGCCATCCCTCCATCCAGTCGCTAGCTTCCTCCGGGGAGTCTAAGAAATACGCCTTTTCCCCATCAAGGACATTCAGACGTGCAGGGTACAGCATCATGTACTTTACTCCTTGGTCCCTGAGGGCTCGTTTCACACCCTCAAACGACTTGTGTTGACGTTGTACCTTTAGCGTGAAATCTGGGAGAAAATGAATGGTGGCATAGATCTCCGGACACCCTCGACACCTGCAGGATGGCATCGCGGTCCCGATAATTCAGAATCCGCCGATTATGGTCCGTTGGGGGGCCCCCGGCTTGGGCCTCCCCCCAAGTGCTTAGTGGGCCCGTTCAACTGAGAAAGTTGGAGACGCTTCGGTTTGAGATGCTCGAGTAGAAGATCTCCACAAACCAGTCTGTGGGTGGGCCTTCCATTCCCTCCGGGACCCCCACGATACGGATATTGTTGCCTCGCCCTCCCCTCTTGATCCTCCAGGCAGACAGTGATGGCTTGGTTTTTAGTGAGTGCAGCGACTTGCTCCTCGAGCCTCTTTGTCTTCGATTGTAGAGTGCCGATACCGCTCTCAGCCTCCGAGACCTTGTCTGACATTTTGCAAAGTCAGCGCGTAGAAGATTAAGTTCCTCGGTAACCGAGTCGAGCTTCGGTTCCAGGGTACCTTGCATGTCCTTTAGGGCACTGCGCATCTCCTGAATGGTCAACATAATATCTCGAAGCGAAGGATCCGGCCCATCCCCTGATGCCTCATCCTGCTGACGCCCGCGTTGCGAGTCCTCCTCCCTGTCCATGCTGACTGTGTACTTATCCATAGAGTTCCTTTGGCTCTGGGTTAATGGTAGATTACGGCCCATGGTCCTAGTGTCCGTCTCGTCACTTACTGCTGTCAGCTGGGTCCCACTCAACGGCCCGCCCGAGGCCTTCTCCGCAGGGCCCCTGGAAGCCTGTTCCCCAACACTGGCTGACGACTCTCTGCAGGCCCACACTTTGGAGCCCACAAGCTGGGCTGGATCCACTGTGCCCCGAGGGGGTGCTCCAACTGCTCCAGCCAATGACCCTGGAGGAGCCCCCAGGCCAGGCTAAACGGCACCTTGCATCCCGTGATCCACTGTTCAAAGTTCCAGGCCCCCTCAACGAAGCGACCCTCTGCTTGTCCTGTGCAGCGTATCCTGATGGGCCCGCTACCATGAGAACCAGAGCTCGGCTGCTCCACTTATCCACTGGCTACCAGACCGCTCCATTCCGCCGGTCCTCCACCAGCCCAGTGCCACCAGACAATACGGGCTTTTTACAGTCCAATGTCTGCTCCTGGGGGGTCCTCCCCTCCCCTGTGTGCTGCTGCTATTGAGGCCATGCATCCATCACACACCTGGCCCGATGACTTCTCTTCTGGCTAAGGCCCCAACTTCGCAGGCCTAATCTTGCTCAGTCTGCCCCCTCAGGATATTGCAGCAACGTATGGCATGTATAGTCGCTATACCTCTTACAGGCCTTACACAACACGACCAACAGGATCTATGCTGCTGCTGGGATGAGCGCGAGACCGGCCGCGGTGCACCAGCTCAGCCCGCGCCAGGCCCTCTGTAGCCCCACGCCTACTACCGCAGCATTAGATGGCTCCGTTCAGACTGCGGGGCAGCCGCCAGATCCAACGCGACCGCCACCAGCTGGCCCCAGACTGTCTGAAGGTGGAATCACCACTCGCTCAGCTCTGTTACGGAGCGGCCAAGCAAGTCCACGCTCTCCACTACCGGTGTCCGCCGCAACACGTTTTACCGCGGCGTGAAGCTTCAAGCTCTGCGCTCTGCCGCCGTGGGTGCCATTTTGCTTCCGCTAGGCCTCCTAGCCACGCTCCTCACCGGAAGCCAAAGGGCATAGAAATTGGAGCGGGGTAGAAATCTGATGCAGTCTGACACTTCCCTGCAGCTCCCAACAGCGGTAGGTGCCGCCAAATCCCACGGATATGGGGTGTTAATACTGCATCAGCCGCTCTGCTCCCCTAGTGTGCGGCCATCTTCTTTGTCTGCAGGCCACGCCCAAACCAGGTGGAGTATTTTTGTGGTGTATTCATTGTGTGTGTGTGTTGCACAAATACTTTCCACATTGCCTCTTTAAATAAGCCGGACTACCCTGTGCCAAGCTACCAGAGGGGGGCACAGGTTGGCTTTCATTTGTATCTAACTTATCCTGACTAGTGTGGTAGTTCCTGCTTAGGTTTTAACTTTCGGGACATGTAAAGAAATCAAAATAAATACCTTTTGTTTTAATATCTGCACCATCGCTATAGGGCTTGTTAGGCCTAACTCAGGAGTGACTTACAAATTAAAAAAAAAATTATTTGGGCCTTGCCATGGATAAAAATAGCAAAGTCGAATTAACAGTCTAAAACTGAAACTCAAACTACCAGTCTGCTATGGCAGCCTGGCAGTCATGCTCTGCTTTGTCACACTCGTGTTGGCACAATAAGTGCTTCAGTCCACAGAGGGCAAACTTGAAGGCCCTGGGTACACCTGATATCGTATACCAGGGACGCATATGTAAGTAAACTTATGCTGATTGAGGGCAGAGAATGTGACCTAACGGCTAGAGGTCAATCATCATGTAGATCCCCTAATCAGTGGAGCAATTCTTTAGTTGAGTACTGATTTCTTTCCCCAGTTTTACTGATTGGAGATCCTGGGATATGTATACCCTCAATAACAAAACTCAGAAGCGGATCATGATCTTGGAAGGCTTTCTGCATTGTCTCTGGGTTTAGAGGCATGGCAATTTTTTAGATGTGGACTATGACGGACTTCATCTCTTCCTGCCACCTACTTGGCGCAGTACTAGAATAGATCGTAGTGAGTCACCCCCCTCACTCAGACTCCATGCTGATACCCATATTGTGTGTAATATCACATTTTGTACAAGAATTGCCTGCTGTTAGCTGATCTTTAAGTGGTGTATACTCTGACCCCTTTTCCTCCCGTCATGATGTTCTTGTACTCAGTAAAGAAGTCCAAATTGTAGAAAAGGTGTTAGGTTCCAAGATGTGCATTATTGTATTAAGTTCCAGGTAGTAGATAGATGGTAAATTGTAGTAAAATGGTAAGTATTAGTCAAAGCTGGAATAGTAGCCTCACCAGGAGCATCTTCCTTCTGCTTAGCCTCACATCTCCAACTGACGCTCTCCACTTCCACACACCAACATACCATGACATCATAAATCATTCTGCAGTCATGCAGGCTGAACAGAAATGAGAGCATTGATGTAAAGAAAGAAGAGAGGAATTAACCTTACAACAGTTTTCTTACCACTTTGCAATCAATCAGATTTTTTTAAGCGCCCTACTCATCTGTGAGGCTCTCAAGGCACTGGAGCGGTAAAGGGGGAGGGGGGTGTTCAAGCAGCTCCATGGTCATCCGAAGAGCCGGGTCTTTGCACTGTTTTTGTGAGGTCAAAATGTGCTGCACTGGCTTACAAAAGTTGCCTTTTCTTGCAGCGCAATTTAGTCAGCCTTGGCTCTTAATTTGATCTCCCCAAACACTTCTAGTGACCCTGCCTTCAAGCTATCGAGTATACTACAATACAGATGACAACCAATGTCTTTCAGCCAACATATGTCAACGCCATGTGACGAACCACACTGAAAATGGCTCAAAATGAAAATGTGTTGATTTTACTTAAGATGAGGTTCAATGTAACAGATGTGAGTTGATGATACCTTTTTTCTTTTTTTGTAGTAATGGACGAAGCCTCTACAGAGTGCGCTTTTAAGTACGAATGGCAGGAGATGTACATTCTGACAATGAAATATTATAGCAGCTTCTCTCATCTCCAAAGACACGTCCTGAATAAAATGACCACTGAAAGTAAGTTTCATTGCAGTTGGTGTAAATATTGGTGAATACCCTGTGTTCGTAGGATGCTTTAAGTGGACTGGTCATTTGAAAGTGGGGTACGCTTGTTGGCTGTGGCTTCAGTGGACTGAAGGGTCACCTGGGTCAAGTGATGACTATTGGGATGGGAGATGCTATAGATTGATATGCTATAGCTTGAAACTGTCGGTTTCCTGTCCCTGGCCATCTTCCAGACTGGGTTAGTCTTACCTATAGAACCTGGGGTGCATTTGTGGATTTTGGTTGCTGGGTAGTGGAATAAGAGTTTCCCTGTAATGCTTTCTTGAGCCTAGCAAAAATGGGTTGAAATGTGGTGCGGTCTCCTCTGGGCAAAAATGTAATTCCCTGTCAAGAGTGGTGCTTGATATGCACATTTCTGCTCCATTGTTTGTGTTCGTTTGGGAAATTGCGATACTGCCTACTTTACTGCTTTATAATCGAAACTTGAAGAGTAAACTACATTTTCAATTAAAGAGGTCTCGCAAGCGCTCTTCCATAGAAGCTGGCTTGGAGAAAGAAGCCTTGCTGTTTGCAGATCTCTTGTTCTGCAAGTAAATGTGGTTAAATCAAGATAGCCTAAGCCCAGCCTTCTTTTAAAGGACCCGAGTTACTTGGCCTTTGCCTACATGACATGTGTAATTTAAGTGACCTAGGAGGTTAAACAAAAAAAAGCATGACTTGGCTTTGTAATACAGATGGTGGCCACCTGCCTCCTTCAAGCTTATTGTCTCGGTTGCTATACATTGGCTGCGTTTACTCTTGGAGGTACAATTTGCACTAATAAAAACAAAAGGCCCAACTTTTCAAAAAACTTTCGCTAAGTCATAAAGTCTCAACGTATTCTTTTGAGCCTGCCTTCACAGCTGCTATGTGCCAGGGCTGCCCGATACCAAACCTGCCACCTTTGTTTGTTTCTACCCTTTTCCTCTGTCTGCCACCACCCTTGGCGCATTGTCTGTGCGTTCAGTTACAAACTTCGTTGTCATGCAACGACGTTTGACAAAGTGCGGTTCATTCTTTTGCATAGCCATCTGTTTACTGTTCCTTTGTATGCCTACTAAAGTCGGTTATTTTGTCACTTAAAGTAGTGACACTGTTGAGGTATAGATGGAAAAAGAATGTCGCATGATTTCTGAGGCGGTTTAAGACAAATAAAAAGGTGAATGCTGAAGTGAACTAAAACTATAGTTTTTTATCTGCAATATAGAAAGTATGGCGTTCCTCATTTTATATTTGTATCCTATTGTTTTATACCTGCCACCAGAGATATTACGGATTTTGGGAGCCCTGGCCCACACCAATTTTGGGGGCCCCTGTTCAGAACAGATTTGAATTTATGATCCAATTTCAGCTCTTTCATGCCCTCTTTGACCAGGTCACTGACGGTGCACAGGTGCCCCCTACACATTCTAAATGTTTACATCTAATATTCAGGGATAGTGAAGTGTTTTAAATATTGTAACATGGCAGCGCCTAACTAATATATTGCAAATAATCTGTGACACCCTCCCATTTCTCATGTGAGGTCCTGTTTTTATCTAAAATAAACGTTGTTTATGTATATTGCATGAAACCTGAACACATCTCTCTGCAAAATGTCTAACGGACTCACACATCGCCCAAATAAATGTAAGGAAAACTGTCTCCAAACCAATCAATTTAACAATTATCAAAAGTCATTGGGGCAAGGCACTTTGCAGACAGAGTTGGTTTTATCCGGGAACCCCTTGAAAGGCTGGGCCAGAGCCCACTTTGCACACTATTATATATAGTATATTTGAAATAAAAAGTACGTTGATGTGAAATACTTAATGTCTTAGAACATAATTTTGTATAGCCCTATGGAGCAGATGTAGCCCATGAGATAAAGCAATATAGGCCGAGTGGGAGGTTTATATATTAGCTTGTTCATTGTGGTTGTCCCCTTTTTCTCCCGGACCTAATTAACTTTTAGAGGGGTTCCACTTTCTTAGAAAAGATCCAGTGCCCACTTTGCCCATACCTTAAAAGGTTTCTACTTTCTAGGAGAGTTTTGTACAGAATATCAAGTGACAGGTGTTTTGATGTACTTTTACCCTCTTCAGCTCGCTTATTGTGCAGCGCTCTGATCCTGTGATGGTCACGTTTTCTCTTTATAAAACACAATAAATACAAACAGGGGAGTTGATAGTGGGCATCCCCTGCTCAGAAAATTATCCCAACACCCTGACTTGGGTAGAATTTAATTTTGAAGTGCACTTATGTCATTTGGACCCACAGTCTGAGCATGCAATAAAATATGAGGATGTTCACACTTTTAAATGATCAAATGGTGCACACTTAAAATTCCAAAAACCTAAGTTGCGGTTCACTAGTAAGGTTTTTTTTTTAGTTTAAGTGTACCACTTTCTAGTCTCACCCAGTTTAGGCTTAGCTGCTGCAGACTGTGCTGCTTCTGCAACACTGGCTGTGCACACCAGACGCAGACAGTATTGCTCCTGAAGCCCCGGATGTCCTGCTGATGCTGTCCTATTGTGTTTTTAATTAAACTTAAAAAAGTATTTATTGAATGTGAGCTACCCTGAGGCATCCCAGCGCTAGCTGCAAGATATGGAAGAGCTAGATGGTTTATAGAGAGGCATTTGGAACAACCATGTTTTGAGGACCTTTTGAAAAGGGAGCTGTCCAACCTCTGAACGAAGATGTAAAGGAAGAGTGTTCCAGAGTCTAGCTACAATGTACACGTAGGACTTGCTGCTTATATCTCACCCTTTTAATTTGAGGGATTACGGCTAAATTTAAATTAGCAGAGCAAAGGCATTTTGTGGGGTGATAGAAAGCTTGTTGTGTAGACCATGCTGATGTTACGTTTCTGTACTTGCCTTGATGGCTGATCAGGGCAATCAGAATGAAAGTTTAAACCATGACCTTGGTTGGCCATAAAGAAGGGTCCTCATTTGAAGTAGCTAGTGTAGGTCCTCACTAGATCTCTGCTCAGAAGAAATTGGGTACCTCTGTAGCTCTGATCCTAAATAGGACTAGACCAACGTTTCTTTATAGTGAGGATTTTATGCTTTTAACATTGCACTATGATTTGTCTTGTTCTTGATTTTATACGTTAAGAGGGTCAGTGCCCACACTTTCACCCTTCCAATAGTTAAAGGCACAGTTTGCCCAGTTTCTTGTTGAATACATTGCATTAAGATTAGGCTTTTATTTGGCTTGCCTAATGACACCAGGGACCACTCACAAGCAGAGCGGTTCAATGCACCAGAGGTCCTAAAATTGGAGGCTTCAGGAATCTGACTGAAATCACAGGGCAGCATGGAATGCTGACAAATGCCTGAGAAAAAAAGAATGCTTCTCTATCTTTAGTGTTAGAATTGACTTTTGCCATTGATGTGGACAAGAACCAAGTATTTCAGAGCTGCGAATTTCAGGGATAGGATTGTGGTATTTTTTGTAATTCTCTTTTCATCTGAGAGCATGATGTTGACCACAGCAATACATGAAGGGGTACGCCCATACAACAAAAGGATTCCTAACCACTCGTACTAGACTGACCTCTCCTTTCAGACACATCTGCCATAACAGTAGAACCCTACCAATGCTAATGCGACTAATACACTGAAGCATGAGGGGCACTTGTAAGAAATTGGGTTACTGGTTGAGGGGGGTGAAACCCTTCTCAAGCAGCAACCACAATTCTTCTCAGGGTGAAGCCACAAGTAAACCCTAAATTAACCTGTGCCCAACCCTCTGGTACCCTGGCTCAGAGCAGACCAGCTTAACTCGGAGACAATGTGTAAACTAGTTGTGCAACACTTCAAAGAGCAACACAGTAAGAACACACCACACAAGGAGCCTGCACCATATTTGGAAATATTGAGTAATTGTTTATAAATATAAAAAGACCAAAATGACAAAAATCCAGTCAGTAGAATTGGAGATATGCAGGTTTAAAGATTTAAGCGAAAATGGTGCCAAAAGCACCAACTGTGGAAATCTGGTCACGTCTGAGTGGGACAAAGTCACAAGTTCAGGCTGACTGCGATGGAGCGCGGGCCAGCTACAAGGACCCAGTTGGGCCCGCTGTAAATATGAGCGGCCCGGAGAAGAGGACGAGACAGCGGATCAAAAAGAGGTTCTGATGATGAGGAAGGAGATCCAGAGGAGAGAAAACTGGTGGGTTAAAAGCGATCGCAAGGAGTCATACTTGGGAGAAGGGGCAGGCAGGTGAAATTTAGTCTGGACTTCCTGAGAAGAGAGAAAATGTGAACCTTGTAATAAATGTTTAACCTGAATGATCCCTTTAGCCATCCAAATCTTCCCAAAAAAGTACGGTTAGAGAGTTTAATAGATTTATTATGCCAAGGAGATGAATCCAGGAACAATTGTAAAGGTGTATGAGATATGCTAATAGGATTTAGTGATAGTAAATTGTAAATTGTGAAATAGTTGGAGTTGAAGAAACGAGGGCTATGAGAGAAATTAGCCAGCGAAGAATAGGGAAAAGGATAAATTGGGGATTCCTCCAATGTATGCCAATCGATATAGGCATAACCCTGGTAAGGCGGCTGCCTCGCTACCCAGCATTTATCTTTTAATTAAATTCTCTGACTTCAAACATTTTTTCGGATCTTATTCTCTCATCTAGCACGATTCCGCATTTTATTGACACAATGCTGTAGGGCTGCTGACAGTTGTGTTAGCATTATCTTTGAAATTAAGCTGCGACACCAACTATTTTTTAAAATACTTGTACTTGCCTAAATTTGTACTGTCATCCATTTTCCTGCTCCCCTGCTGGCTTCCCCGCCCGGTCCAACGCGGCTGTGTGCCGTTTGAGTGGAGGGCGTCTCAGGAAGCAGCAGGTCCAATTGTTGTGCATTTCCGAGCAGAGGGAGGGCGGAGCTAGGCTCCTGCGCTCTCCACTACATCAGTCGGATGTGCCAGCGGACGCGCGTAGTGGGTGCTCCCCTGGCACGCCGAAGGCGCGCCAAAGGCAAGCCCGTCTGCGCCCGTCCGCGGCCGGCCAGGGACCAGAACCCCTGCCCAAAATAACGTAACTCCAGGTTCTACTTGTAGCTACACGAGAGGTGAACTACTTGCTCTCTCTTACAAATCGGGAAATGTTCCCACACGATGTATTAGAGCCTATCCAGGCCTCATGAATGGTCCGTTCTTTTGTCTTTCTTGTAAGTGGTGCGGTCTGAAGCAAACCCAGACAAGCAGGCAGTATGATTCCGACCTCCTTAAACTGTCCTGCATCTGCTTTAATGCAAGACCATTACCGAAACATTCCCTTGATATCTGGGCCGTCATTAACGAGAAGAACCCTGATCTGGTTTTCATCACGGAAACGTGGCTGGATGAAAACAATGTTCCGGACATTGCAAACGCTCTACCAGCCACATATAAAATGATTAATCAAGATAGGCAGGGTCAGAAGGGAGGGGGGTAGCGATAGTATTCAAAGACCACCTGACCGGTCAATCCGTTCAAATGGTACAACAGAAGGAACATGAAATATTACTGTTCCAACTACTTCATGCTGGCATCTTTATATTGGCCGGCGCTGTGATCTATAAACCCCCAGGCTGTCAAACTGAGCTTGGAGCAAGGTTACTTACCCAGCTCCTCCCCGTCTGTTTGAAGCACAAGAACTATATAGTTATAGGGGATTTTAACGTTCACTACGAGAAATCTGATAATCCGGCCACTTCCCAACTACAGAACGACATGTAGATCCTTGAACTCAGGCAATGGATCAAGGGACCCACTCACATAGCAGGACACACCCTTGACCTACTATTCTCTAACATTGAGGCCACACTCATCCAAGAGGTGCAACCATTACTATGGACAGACCACTCGCTTAGTGTTTTCTTTGGGACTACCGGCCAAACGAACCAAAATCTTGCAGCCCCAAAAAATAGTTAATAGAGCCTGGAAACTAGTCACTGAAACATCGTTTCAATCTCACTTCCATCTTCCGAACACCCAGTCCACGACTGACACCCCAGTTAGTACAAGAGCAGCAAGTCTTGAGATAGAAATTGGGCTGATACTGGATCAAATCGCCCCTAGACATAAATCTAAGCGACCATTAAGATCCCCCACGGAGAAGTGGTACACACCCCAACTTAAGGTATTAAAAAGGAAGTACCAGAACATTGAACACCAACGGAGATTGTCCAAACAAGAAACAGATAAAATACGGTATAAGTCCGAACTTAAAACCTACAATTAAGCTATAAGGAGTGCAAAGAAGATCTACTATGCACAACGTATTAATGAAAACTGCAATTCAGCAAAGGAGCTATACAAAATAGTGAAAGAACTAAGCAAACCAGCCAGCATGTCCCAAACCTTACCTCCCTCAGCTGAAGCTTAAGAGAAAATCAGCAACTTCTTCTCAAACAAGATTAACAATATCTATTCTACTTTCAGTCCTGCTATAAATACAGATATAAATAGTGAGATTTCAAATCCCACACTCAAAAGTATCACCAGCATCAAGCAAATTCTCCCCTCTCACAGACAGAGGTCTTAAAAGCCATGGGTGAAGTAAAGTCCGGATCCCCCCTTGACCCTTGTCCCCATTTCATTTTTGCTCAGATTGCACCGTCCCTTTGCCCATACATTACCACATCAGGCCTCCCATACGTTGGATGGCATTTTTTCAAATGACGCTAGACTTATGTCTGGCACCCCTATTCCCCTCTCTTGGTCCGACCATCTGGCAGTTCCCTTTCACTGTAAAGTAAATTTCAACCTAGGTAATAAACCGAAGAGTAGCGTATGGTCCACCAGAAGGAACTACAAAGCAATAAATGATAACACCCTGTCACCTTTTATGAATGATCTTAGGTGCCTTTCCTCGGGGGGGATCCAAATAGGGCTGCCTCTGACCTCTCAAATGCCTTAGCCAGTGCTATAGATTCTCTTGCTCCGGTTAAACGATATTACTCAGCCCGAAGGAGTCCTTCTCAACCCTGGTTTTCAGACCGCTTAAAAGCTATGCGTCAGAAATGCCGGAAACAAGAAAGGTCCTGGACCGCTCATCCTGACTCACGGGGAAAAGCCCTGCATAAATCTCTTCTTAGAGACTATAAGAAGGCGATAATGGAAGAAAAAAGGCACTATTTTACTAATCTGACGACCTCTTTAAAATCTCCTACAGACCTTTTCAACATTATCGATTCTCTTTCGGCACCTAGACCTGCCGACCCTACCATCGAAACCCAGGAACTTTGTGACAACATAGCGAGCTTCTTCCACGATAAGATTGCTGATTTCAAGAGCACTGTAGATATCCGCAATCAAGAGCTAAATGCTAAGGCAGTAGGACTTTCCTTTTCGACCCCTGCTATTAATGAAAAGACCGATGCTCTGTTCAAACCGTCGCTCACATGCTTCCCCCTGTTGTCTCTAGAAGATCTCAATCTTTTACTTGATGCTACCAAGTCCTGCTCGCCTCTGGACCCATGCCCATTAAAAATCTTGAAAACTTGCAGAAGGTCTGTGCTTCCCCCACTATTGGAGGTTATGAACCTGGCGATCCGCGAGGGTATCTTTCCCTCCCCCTGGAAGACCGCCATTGTTAGGCCTTTGCTTAAAAAACCCTCCCTAGATCCAGGAGTCCTGAAGAATTACCGTCCCATCTCCTTGCTCCTGGCCCCAGCCAAGATTCTGGAATCTTATATAAACCAAACTGTCTGCTTTCATTGGAAACTCCAACATGCTAGATAGCTCCCAGCACGGCTTTCGTTCAGCCCACAGCACTAAGTCTGCTCTCACTGTTGTGACTAACAAAATCCGATCTGAGGTTGACAGGGGACACCCCTCGCTGCTTGTGTTATTAGATCTCACAGCAGCATTTGACTCCTTGTCCCCATCAATATTGATCTCCAGACTCAAGGACATCGGATTAGGAGGCTCTGCCCTTAGTTTACTCTCCTCCTTTCTCCATCACAGGGAGCAGAGAGTTAAAATGGGCAACTTCCCCTCCGACCCTCAAAAGGTGCAATGTGGGGTTCCTCAGGGCTCCTCATTGAGCCCTCTATTATTTAACATCTGTTACCCCACTTGCAAAGGTGGTAAGATCCTTTGGCCTGGATGTGCTATCATATGCCAATAACACTCAGATCTTGGTATCCATCACCCAGCCAGCCTGTGAGACTGCCTCCAAGTTTAGAGCTTGTATGGAGGCAGTCTCCCAATGGATGGCGTGCAATTTCTTAAAACTAAATGGCGAAAAGACCGAAATTATGGTCTTTGTAGGGAGCCAAGATCTTTGGTCGGAGCCAAGATCTTTGGTCGAAGGACTGGTGGTCACCGTCCCTGGGAGACTGTCCGACCCCTACTTCTATTGCTAAGAACCTTGGCGTACAAATTGACCCTGCCTTATCTTTCGATTCTCAGGTAAATAGGACAGTGTCAACCTGTTGTGGCATTATTAGAATCTTAAAGAAAATTGCCCCCTACCTGTCCTTGGCAGCCCGGAAACAAGCAACAGCTGGCTTAGTACTATCGAGGCTAGATTACTGTAATGCCCTTTATGGCGGCATTAATAAAGGCTCCATCTACCTCCTCCAAATGGTACAGAATGCGGCAGCCAGGTTGGTCTTAAGCCTTCCTAGGCGAGCTTCTGCAACAAGGGCCAGAAGGGACCTTCACTGGCTTCCGATTCCATCTAGGATCTCCATCAAAATTCTTTGTCTGGCCCATGGTGGTATTCATGGCTCAGGATCAGAAGGTATTAGATCTTTTGTGTGCATACACCCCCATTAGAACTCTTCGATCATCATCGAAGAACAGGCTTGTGGTTCCTAGGTTTGCAAAGGTAAGATGGGGAGGTTGAGCCTTTTCCTCCTTGGCTCCCAAACTTTGGAATACCCTCTGCCTGGAGCTCACTAGTCAATCTTCCTTAGCAATCTTTAAAAAACTTCTGAAAACCTGGCTTTTCTCTCAAGTATATTAGGGATTGCTCTCCCAGTGGCCTCTTGGTCTAGTTATCTGGTAGTTTGGACTTTTATGTTTGTATTGCGCCTTGATGCCCCTTGGGGCTAAGTTTGCACAGTATAAAAATACCATTCATTCATTCATAAATCACTCGCTCAATACCGCCACCTTTCCAGATACCTGGAAACAGGCAATAGTAACCCCTTTGCTGAAAAAAGCAGAATCAGATGTTCTCAACCCGGAACTATTGCCCAATTTCCCAACTGCCATACCTCTCAAAGGTCTTGGAGAAATTGGTAAATACACAACTCTCGAATTATCTAGAAACTTACGATCTACTGGACTCATCACAGACTGGTTTCAGGGCTAACAATAGCACAGAAGCTACGCTGCTGGCAGTGATGGATAACATCAGATCATGCACCGACCAGGGAGGAGCCGTAGCACTAATACTTTTAGACCTGTTGGCAGCGTTCGACACTGTCTCTCACAACAAACTGCTGGAAATCCTTCATGAAAAGGGAATCCATTCTACAACCCCGAAATGGTTCAGTTCGTTTTTAAGCAACCGAACACAAACAGTCCAACTAGGCCAGTTCCAATCCAGGGTGAGTGCCATTAGTTGTGGCGTCCTGCAGGGCGCATCGCTGAGCCCCACCCTATTTAATGCCTACGTATCATCCCTGGCCAAAATCAGCAGGAAGTGGGGAATCGGCATCCGCTCCTTTGCAGCTCATTCCTAGCTACCCGACGTTCCGAAAAAAACTATAAACTCATCTATTCCCTAAATATTAACACTTATCTGTATCTCCCTATCAGCAGACAAGCCTTGTTTTTGCTACCAGCGCCTTGAAATCCCTTGGGATGAGTGTTGCACTTTATAAGTAAATAAACAAATAAATAGGGAGTTCTTCAAAAGAGGACAGGAAAGTTAACGTTTGGCAAATTAAAAAAAGGAGTGATAGTGGCGAAAATTGTGAAAGTGGACCCCGATCCTTAGGAGCAGACAGGAAGGATAAAGAGAAGTCTTCCTATTATTCCAAAGAAATTTACTTAAAATACCATTAAGATTTTTGAAAAATGTCAATGGAAGTTTTACTGGTAACATGGACAAATAAAACTGATCACAGAAAGCATTATTTTTGATTGAGTCAAGTCTACCCCACCATGACAAAAATAAGGGGGACCATTTTCCTGCCATACTGTTCACTTTTGATAAAACTTCTTCCAAATTAACTTGAACTGTTCGGGGAATGGTGGAAGAATTCTTGATTCCCAAGCAAGTAATACTGTTGGTGTTCCATTTGAAACCAGTTCCGTCAAACGAGCGATTAAAGAATTGTGATGTAGATCTAGGTCTTCTAAAGAATTACACCCAAGAGTAGCGTATGTGCGTATACACCACACGTCTGTCTGGTCATATTCTAATCAGATTACCTTACCCATGGTCATTAGTTGTCTTTTTACCAAATTCTGCTAAATTAGCGGATGTGACTCAGCCTGGCCTTGAACATTCTATTCTGTGTGCAAGAGATGACATTTGTAAGGGGTTTATTAGATCTAGCCAGGCAAACTGGGATAAGGAGTGTATGATGTCAAACATGTGAGGTTCAGGAAGTGTGACTATATAAACATTTCCTAAGCCAAACCCTCCTTACTCTCCACCCTCATCCAATGTATAGGAATCAACACGATTTTAACGGTTCCCCAATGAGATTATGGTGCTTTTGTCACTCTTGCCTGTTCTACTCAAGGTACTGGAGGGCCAGCTGTAACGTCAGAGATCCATATGCCGCATCAGAGCTAGTTTTGGGACAGGCCTTTTCCCTGTCCAGAGTGCAAAAGCTTTCCTAGCAGTTGGGGAGGGCAGTGCAGGCTGTTGGTGTGGGATGCAGGTCGGGCACAGGCTGAGGAGTTGCCTGTTACTGCAGAATTCCAAAACGAAGTGGAAAGTAGACTACTCCGTGGAGTTCCTAGTTGGTGGTGCAGCCCAGCATGAATTTTAATACTCTATAGCTGATAATTAAAGAAGATTTAAGTTCATTTTTAGAATACACTGTCTCCACAAATTCATGGCATCTCCAATCTTCATTGTTTGCCTGCAATTGATCTCATTGTGAATGTAGACTAGATATTAACAGCATTATTTTTAATTCTTTGAAAAAGGTTACTTATAAGTTCACGGCCCAACTGGATCGTCATAAGCTGTTAAGGGCTCCCCTGGCACCAGATACATTATGTGGTGGTTCTGTGGGTCGGGCACTTGGGTTGGGAGAACCTTGCAAGAACTACTTCAAAAACTAGTAGTATGGGAGAAAAAAGGGTGTTTGTCAATTGTCTGTTCTGGCAAATTAAACTTGCACAACCAGATACTTGTCATCTTGTATTCGCTTTTCTGACTCTTATTTGAGCTCATAAGTGCAGCAAAGGAAGTAAATGAAGTATTTATGTAAAAGGGAAATAAAGTTTTCAAATCACGTTTTTCTCCTCTGGGGATTGTTTGCCCAATAGCATGATTCCAAGACCCGTGTAATGGGTATGAACTGCACAGTACTTCCTATAGATATTTTACATAATCCACTGTATTCTTCTGCCACTAGGTCACGAGGAGTTGGATTGGTTGTTTGGCCAGTATAACAGATTTCGATTCCAGTGGCTTTTTACATATTGGTTATTTGGACTGTCGAGATCTTGTGCCAAACAACTGCAAAGAATCTTCCTCTGGTGGAAAAGATTCAACAAGCAGAAAGTTTCCGCCTGGGGGACGAAGGAGTGCAATGTCCAGTATCTGGCTTCCCTTCACTACATCACTAATGACTTCTGGAATGGAAGACTGGCCAAAGGGGATGAAAACTTAGGTAATGTATCTGGAACAACAATTTAATTTTTCAACCTAAATTCCAGGGACTACAGAATCTGTACTCCTAGATCTCAACCAGCACTATAGGGTTTGAAACCTGTATATTGGGGAAATTGAAGGAATGATGCCCACGATAAATGAGCAATGCTGCTGCGTAAACTGCTTGTGTGGATGATTTTTCTTGAAATCTGGAGAGTATTGTGCAATTTATTCAAGAATAATTCAGTGACTGACCTGTGAGTTAAATCAACCACTGTCTCTCCGACTGTGACTGACTTATTTTTGTGTGGAAAAGGGTAAAAGCGGGGATAGCTCTTGAGAGCTTGATAAAGAATTTTGAAGTTGGGAGGAGAACATCTAGGGCTGGAACTGTATGGCCAATCTACTTCTGGGACACTGGACATACATCTCGGTCAATAAACCATTGTCACACTGCCGGGGGGATCTGTGAAGAGGGGGATAGGTGGGAGGTAGCTTGGGACTTTGGAATTAGTTGGCAAGATAAAATGTGTTTAAATGTCGGATGTCTAATTTGCTAGGGAGTGTACCAATTTCACCCTAAACAAGGTAGGAGTTTTAGCATTTACTTTAGGTTCAGTTAATTGTGGTAAAATGGGAACTTCAACAATACACTTGACTCTGGAAGAGTAATATTGGTGAGTTTGTGACTAAGAGATCTAGTTTGTTTTTGGGTGGTGGGAGGGGGGGTAAATTTAGATCAGCTAAAGGGCACATTTGAGGCTCAAAATGTAGCCTTGCTAAGGAACAGCAACATGAAACTGATGTAGAATGTGTAATCTGAAAGCAGCTACTTGTATTGCTTTTTTCACAAAGTGAAAAGTGAGCCCTAAATGTCTGAACTGGATTTCATCGCGTCCACCTCCTAACTTTGAGGATCAGATCCCATGAATTTAAGAGGAGATGAATAAAGATCCTTGTATTTTCGCTACACGTGGCCTTCTACTCTATTTAACATTACCTTGATGGACAACCTAATGTTATATTTTAGTGTTACAGATCCCAGAGTCCATTGCAAAAAGGAGTGTTAACTAAGCAAGAGTAAGTTAAATATGGATAGGTTTTGAATACCCTCCATCTTGTAACTAGCAAAATGCCGGCAAACCATTACAAAGTTACCTGCAACTGTAAATTTTCAAATATGGGGCCTCTGTTTTACAGGATAGAAATGGCTATCCCCAGGTACAACAACAGGATCAACTGAAGCGGATGTGACTGAGGTAGAAGTTTAAGTGTGTACATTGTATGTATGGTAGAGTACAGAAAATAATCTTCAAACTCCTATTACTTTTACAAGGAAAGGAAAAGGTGCTAGTCTAGGCAGGTTCTTATCCAGGATGACATCTCTAATGTTCTTATTGGAAGAGCCTTGCTACCACCTTTCTAGAGCAATCATCCACTAAAATTGCAGTCATAGCCCATAGTGGTTATCTTCCTTCTGCTCACGTTTTCTGATTTATTTTTCCTTATTTTCCTCTTGATTTCCTTTTTCTCAAGTCTCCCTGTTTTGATGCCCCATTTTAGTTCGTTGTTACAATACGGATTTTGTTCTCCCTAGTGTGCCCCTTTTCTCTGAGCTCCCATTTTGATGTAAACCTTTTTATTTCTTGCATTTGTTACGCTTGTCTTTTTTTGCTTAACTCTGTCTATGCTCTGCCTGTTTTTGGCCATCTTTTTTCGATTAATGCCAAGTGCTTGATTGAAGCTTTAGTGCTTTCATTTTCTTTCCTTGACTTCTCAACAGTTTTCTCATGGTATTTATTTGTGTGTTTTTCTATAAGGCCTTAGGAGAAATAGGGAAATGAATGTTGCATAACAATCTACCAATGCACATAATTCATCCACCTCAAACCGTTCCGATCTTTCTTGCTCTTTTCCTGTGGGTAAAGTTTTAAAATTATCAGTCCACACATTTTTTTTTCAGTAAAACGTGAGTCCTGCACTTTCAAGTGAAGATAGCAGTAAATGTCATGAGCTCAAGTCACTTGTGATGTGTTGAAGCAGTGGTAATTGAGAAAGTTGTAAGCGCCTGCTTTTTCTGTCGCACAAAGATTTTCAGAACCCTAGACATACATTTTTCCATTTGTTTGTTGCTATTCCTCTAGCGTCTAACAACAAGGAGCTAAGAGAGAATTAGGGTCATAGGTCGCCCTCCACTCAACAACTTTTCAAAAAAGAACCTATACCCTGGGCACTAATTACATTTATAACTTAATGGTGTATCATGTGTCGCAAAACATTACAACAAGCCTCCCCTCTTTTAATTGATGGGGTAGGAGATACATCCACGTTGTGCCATGATTAAAGTTTGCCCAGACCCTATTCATAAAATAACAGCTGTGAGACTATGGACAACACACACCAAGGCGTCACGTTCAGACAAAAAGAAAAAAGTGTGTGTGAGCGAGATGGCACCTCACGGGCGAACCACCAACGGGAACCTGGCAGGTACTCACCAGGATTGCCCGCTCTCATCATTGGTGCCATCAAGCCCAGAAATATGTGTCCAAATCAACAAACAAAAGTAGTGTTTGTGAATAAATGCAGTGTAAACAAACAAATGACAAAAATTAAAGTCAAAACAACATGAATACCACAAGCAACACGGATCTCCAATTTTATTCTTTCTCATTAGTGTTGGTTGTGGAGTATTAAAAAAGTGAGTGTGGTTACTACTTATCCAACCATATTTCTCTAGCAACAACATTTTTAACGATCATTTGCTGAAATATGGGCCATCTTCCAGCCAAATTCATTGTTGCTGTAAGGCAGCTGCCTGCAATGGCTTTAATATACCAAGTGGAGAAATCGGACGACATCTCGGGTTTGGGTGTTTTTTGGGCTACTTATGTAGCCCGGGGGCATATCTGCTTCCATTTTGCGTTACCAGTCACCATTTTGTCTTGGTGACACTGTGGCTGGCATAGGAACACTTTCTGAAAGTACAAGGGAACATCTGTGCACGCCATATTTTGCCTCTGGTGTGTTCTATAGCTATGTAAATAGGTCCTTAATTGGATTCTTAAAGTACTCCAAAAATGGTAGGCCCACCTTACACTCCTTAATGTAGGGTAGGCCAGCATGAGAGCCTACTTGGTCCTTCAGTGAACACTCTGCATTGGCCATGCCTTACACCAGCCTTTTTGAACTTATTCCAGCAGAGAAATCAATTAAGTGACTAGTAAAGAAGGAATAACCCCAAAAATAGAATCCTAAAGACATGAAATGAAGGGTTTTTAGATTCACTGCTTGCTTTCTCTCATATGGGTTTCCAGTATATGCTGCTAAGTCGCAAGGTGTTGAAAATACCTGGCAGAACACACTCCCCTATTGCCAACTTGATTGGATATCCTCTGGCATAAACATAATTTCTTAGAAGTGGGAAGATATTAACAAATTGGAAATACAGTGTAACTCGAATGCCAAAATGAATAAAAAATCACCCAATCTTAGGGGCATGCAAGCCAAATATCTCAACAAATGCAAGTCTTTTCTCAGAATGTATCTCCTAAACAAATGTTCCTTAGTCCTCAACAATATGTAACTTCATTCCATAACAAGTTTAGCTTACCTGACGGTCTCCCCCACTATCTCGGGTCTCAAGAACTGACTTCAAGACCATACTTGCCTCCACTTTTCTTAATACCTCAAATCTCTGAGGTTGATGAGCTCTATTCCCAATCACACTGAGCCCTCAGGCATTTACATTCAAAACAGCCCCAGAGCGGGTAATTTAGACCTACAGAAAACCCATGCACCCTACAACAAATAACCATGTGTAGCCCAACCAGCCTGCAACCACCCATTGAGGCGTGTGTGCCCCAGGCAGCAACCACCTGCCAGGCAACAACACCTGAATGACTGCTGTAGCGTCTTCCCCAGCCTGGGTACTCTCAAATGACTATGCCACATACAGAGCTTGGTATTATGACTTTAATCTGCTGCGTTTAACTGTGAACTCAACATTCTAAATCAGCCTTCATTGCATTCCGCTCCAACACCTGCATCGTAGCTCTACGGAGTCCATAAGGAGCCAAAAGGGTTTGGTCATTGCTAACTCACAAGACCCTACATCTGGCATATACTTTGCCTTTCTAAATTTAATATTCTTGCTCACTGAGACACAAGCTAAACCTGCCTTCACCAGACTGTACATCCGTTGCTTGCCTCCTTCAGAAACCTAGACCATATTCTTTCAAAGTAGGTGGCTGTCTGAATTATTTGCTTCACAACTGTGCAAGGGGGCACTTACGTCACAATCATTGTGGTTTTGCTACATGGGATCTGCAGTGGCGGCTGCCACAACATGAATACGGGGGATGGGGAGGCGGACCGATGGGCGTGCAGGCGTAGGTGGGGATGTGTGTGTGTGTGTGTGTGTGTGTGTGGAAGAAAAATAATTTTTCAAAACTTACCTTTTGCCGCAGCCTCCGACTGCTGCCTCAGTTCTCCCAGCATTCTCTGGGAAGGCAGAGGCTGCTCAGCCAAACCTAACGCTGCTCTCCTGCTGGGAGAGCAGCTAATTGGTCTTAGCGGCCTGTTCTGCTGCTCACACACTGCTGTGTAGCCTGCAGCTCTTCTCCAACCCAGCTGTGAACACAGCTGGGTTGCAGAAATAGAAGTGCTCATGTATGTTTGGCCGGCCTAGTACGGCTGGCCAAACTTACATGCGCACTTCTAAATGCCCACCACCTGCCTGTCATGGCCTGCTCCCTCCCCGCCCCCCGTTGCCTTGCACAAATGTCTGAGCCAGACACAGAAAAGTAAAATTATATTTCATGATTTTATTTTTCTGTTACTGACTGACAAATGAGGTGACGCTCCTACGCCATTTCGTCGAAGGGGCTGCCGCTGTCTATTTGTGTTGGCAGAATAGTAATATTGGACTCTGATAAAGACCAACAGATGCTGAAGATTCGGAATGAGTTAACTCAAGTTCGTCATTTATTGACCATTCTGATTTGACTTTATTGGTCAATCTGGTGTTACCAGCTTTTTTTCAAAATCTTTTTTATGTGCTCAAGACAATGTTAATTTCTCATTGGTTCTTTTTAGGTATCCAGACTGTTGAGAACTATTTCTCCATGTGCAAATCGCTGTCTGCATGGATACTGGGGCGCAACTGGGGCAGACTGAAGCAAAAAAAGGTATACTTTGTTTTTTCTCGGATTGAATTTTTGTGCTTGGGAAGTACATATGGTAATTGGTGCTCAACCTGGTTGAATGCTTTCACAGGTTACCATAGGACACCATGACACCAGTGCTAAGGTTTAGGCTGTTTCACATGCTCAACATTCTGTTTAGTGTGTGGTGAGGGAAAGTATGTGCATGAAGACAGGGGCAGGTGTCCAACTGCACAATGGTGGTGGTGGTGGTAGAAAAGTTGGTGATGAATCGTTCAACTTGTGGAGCAAAATGGTACTTTAGAAGTCCACCAGTGTCAATTTAATTACATGACATAGGGAGCAGAGTACGTGAAGGGAATGTTTTTTTCCCCCAAAACTTGCTGTTTTAGTTTACCATTCATCAAGTTTTCTACTAAGAGCATCATACGTGTCTTAGATGCGCAATAATTTGGCAGGAAATTAATTTCTAACATAAATTCAGTTTTATTAAGCATAAAGGAATCCATAAATAGGCAACACTACCAATGAGTTTAAACACCTTTTAAAACCACATTACAGGAATATAAATGGGATTTTTAGTATAGCACGCACAACCACTGCTTTTGACCTTTTTGATGGCTATAAATAACCTGTGCTAGTTCAAATTTAACAGTTCTCGTTAGTCTTCGAATTCCGAAGGCATGCCCGCATTGGCCTCGTTGGCATTCAAACTTCTGTAGATCACACCAGATGCCAGCGGCCATTCGTGCACCCGCTGAGCCATCTAGCCGGTTTATTGTGTCCTAAATGAGTGCCTGAGTGGGCTGAACCCTGGAAAAGCAAAAATCAGGTGTTTAGAGACCATAGTTCCAGGCTGTCCGCGGCATAACAAGCATTGGTAAAATCAATAGGCCTGGGTTTCACGCCCATGTCTGTATTTGCATGCATAATCAGCACATTAAAGCCCGACCTATTGGCTTTACAAATGCCGGCTGCATTTGTCTCGAGGCTCAGCATGTACGTGTAAGCCAGAGGATAATGCCTCAACGTTCCTCGATGGACGACAACACTGACCTGACGTTGGATGAAAGCTGGAGTTTGAAAAAGCATAATCTTATCCCTCACCAAAACCTCAGATTTTCTGCAACACAGATACAACTAGACCAGCAGACCCAGTGAGCTAGATGTGCCAGAGGTAGAATGGAAAATCGAAGCAAAGATTGTATGATTCAGAATGGTGGACTGTCATTACTTGACATTATTGTAACTGTTGCTTCATGCTATTTTTATATTTTAAACGGCCACAAGAGTTACACTTCTGATAATATCCCATAAGGAATACTAAGTGCTGGGTTTCCCCACCGGCTCAAATTAAGCTATGTAATTGCCTAAAGAATGGACCGAAACTGAAATGTGTGGTAACCAATGAAGTACGAGCAGCAGTCTATTCTCTACATACTCGTAGCTCAATCCCCCACACTTACATTTTTATAATGATATGCATCACCAATAGATCCTCAAGAGAGCCTGGAAGGGCACTCTGAGCGCACGGCTTCAATTGATATAGCTTTACATAGTGCACCGAGCCTATTTGACACCGGGAAGAATTCAGTGGCACTTCCAGGTGCAGAATGTTGCATGCCCCAGATGCCTGACAGAGGGTGTGGATCTGGAGCATATGCTATGGGACTGCCAGAGCCTGGGGAGTTATTGGACAGAAGTAGGTACACTTTTAAATGAGGTTACAGGCAGGGATTTGTCTTATGATATGGCCACATGTATGCTGCTTTGGTTCCCTCACACACCTAAGACGAAGATAACAAGCAAATTCATAGACCTAGGGCTTATCTTACATTGGAAGTCGAGGGAGGGACCATCACACAGGCGCTGGCGGGCGGAACTTTTGAAATGGGCCAGGAGTGAGAGTACAATCCGGATGCAACAAGCCCAACTTTCGCATCAAGAGAGGGCCTTAGACCAAGTGAGGGCGTGGGAGGCCTTAGTTCAGGCCTTGATAGATCTCCAACATGAAGATGAGAGCCAGGGCACATAACATCTCTGTGTAATGCTTAGACCTAACAACAAATAGCCACCGAACTACTGCTAACTAAGTAACATATGTTATTGGGGATTGGAAATCACAAGCCCAAGCCAGTTGAGGAGGGTGGGGGGGCACGAAGGAATGTTGGGGTATGCAAGAAGACATGTTTAGTAAAAGATGTTGAGAGGTTGCACGTAATGTTGTAGGATGATGAACCTTCAATAAAATGTTTTCAAAAAATGCATCACCAATGGGGACAGGAGTAGGCATTAATGTAAACATAACAAGCGGCTTTCAATGCTGATTTTGATAAAATTCGAGCACAAATGAGTGTGAATGGCTGCCTCCCTGATTCTTATCGCTGGGCTACATAGTCTGAGTTCTAGTAAGTTTAGACCTAAATGCTTGACTGTTCTGCTCGTCGAACTACTGCCTCGATCAATAAAGGGCCCGCACAGATCTCGTAGGGGGCCCTCTCCATCCTTGGCTTGTGGAGTGGATGAAAGGAGTGCTCATCTGGTTCTTCAAAATAATCACAACTCCTGAAGCTACCAGAGTGCTATTGATCAGTCTCGCATTTATTCAGTAGAAGTGGAATGACCTGAAGCTACTGTCCATTTCAATTTGTTTCTTTTGCTCAAGATTCAAAATAATTAATCGCTTTTGGCAGAAATAATGGAGTTCTTTTTATACTTTTAGTAAGTTTGCCTTATTTTGCAGATCTATTTTTCATTTTAGTATCACATTCGACAATTGTGTGCCTTTACAATTAAATAAGCAAGGCATTTGGCAGAATGAATGCAAAAGTTGGAAAGGGATGGCATTCAAAGGATCTTGGGTCACCTCTCCCCTGGTCAAAATGGTTTGGAACTAGGAGATTTTTACAATGTCAATTTTGACCACAATTGACATTGGTTCAATTCACTTGGATCAAGTACGCATTTGGCCGTTTAATTTTTTTCACAAATCAAATTCTAAATATTCACAAAAAACAGATTTTCCCACATTGGTGTTCAATCTAGTTTCATCAGTAAAGCAGCATGCCTGAACTAATACCAATTTCACTGAAAACGGTGCTGTCTGTAAATGACTAAGTTCTACCACACGAAGCTTGGGTGGTATTCAAAATGCCCCGCCTCATGTCCATTAAAGGTAAGTGGGTCGCAAAAATTTGTCTTTCAAAAAATTGGGTCCTGATTATAAAGTTTGGGAAGCACTGGCCTAACCCATTACCCAAGTCCATTTCCCAAGCCCTTCAATTTTTATTTTCTTTGAACCCACTATTCTTAGTAATGGGCTTTTTCAATAACGGTTTTCAGACATTCTGGTTTGAACAAGATGTAATCTGATGCCAGACGTCGAGGTGTCTAGATCCAACTGGTAATGGCTGGCATTCAATCATTTGTTCTTACCCCTTTTGGGCTGACCTTTACTTGACCTTAGATGTTGGGTGGGGAGTCTGGTTTAGATAGATGGGTGGAAACTATTTTCCTGAGCTCCTCTTGAACTGCAGCAGGCGTGCACTCCTTGTCTACTTATTCCTCACCCCCAATCTTCATTTTATGTGCAAAACTGGGGGGAAGAAGGCTGGTGGTTGATCACCCAGGGCGTGATGGTTGTAGAAGCTGGTTATGAGTTACATGAGGTTACATTTCAGCTGATTAAAGGTCATAGACCATTCAAGGTTTCATTACAGATGGTGAAAATGTTGGTTTGTGAACAGGAAAGGAGAAATACCCCTTACCCTTTTTAATGGGATGCTATTGATCAGAACCACTTTCAGAGGGCCACAGGGCATGGTCTGATTACTGGGCCCAACTGTGGGGGTTGAGGTTTTGTACTCCTGATGTCCTAGGGTCTGACCTATTATGAATCCTCAGCAATTGGGCCAAGTACACTTCCTGCACTTGACTCTCTGTGGGAACTGTGAGGAAGCAGTCCAAGCCTCCCTGGGGTTAGTGTTAGGTTAGTGAACACAACTCATAACTTAGTGTGCACAGTATTGTAAGTAAACCAATTCCCAGTCAGGCAAATCCCTGTAACACCCTCCTTCTTGTAAAGTGCTCAGGGGTATTCCCTATTCACTGGTTGCTGCATCCAGGGATTTCTCACTAATAGACTGTACTCAAGAGTTCCACTTTGAGTCTTTAGGATTTAGTTACGAGTCTATGGCTCCCAGGGCCAACCACTCCAATTTAAATTTTCCCCGCCCTTGCAGCATGGAAGCGTTCAGCATGGCAGTGAGTGTCCTGACCGCGGGCACTGAAGACTTTATTCTGTTTGGAGAAGTTGGGGTGCTCAGGGTACATGCTCCAGCATCCGACGGATGCAGGCTGTCTTTCCCAATCAGAAATGCTCCCAGCCTTCAAAGATGCGGTAGGGCAATCTTCCCTGGGGGTTTGGGGGTGGGGGGAGGAGATGCAATCTGCCAGCTCCCGACCGGAGTACAGCAAGGATGTGACTTCTTCAGCATTTCTCAGGGGTCAGTAATGGGGCAGATCTTGACATGCAGGCTCTACCCACTGGTCGCAGTCTGTCTTTTCCTGGGCAATGGGCTGAACTTCCTGGCAATGTTGGTACCGTCAGCCCCTCCTGGCACACGGGGTTGCCATGGCATTTTAATGCCCAAGCGTAGACTCCTTTGGTTCAATCGTCCACACTATGGTGGCCCCTCCTGGCTTACACGGTCACCGGTAAGGCGGCATGAGTCTCAGTGCACTTGTAACAAACGTTTCAGCGGTGGCCCCCTCTCGCATATGGAGTCACTAAAATGCAGTGGTATGGGTTTGTCACTTCCCACAATGCACAGCTCAGTCAACGATGGCCCTCTCCTTGCATACTGGGATCACTGAATCAATCCTGCACCTGGGTAATGACCTGATTGGTGCACAGCCATATCCTCACACCTCAATCAGGGAGTCCTCTTGGTAGGGCTACCTAATAGACCTCACTCCCTCCAACCCTCTTCCTCACAGGGCACGCTGGGTTTGGCAGGTGATGGTGCTCCAGGCTCCTGTGAAATTGGTTTTGGTTTCCCTCGTTGAAGTCCTCTCACCCAGCAGGGAGACTGTCATGCCTTGGCCCCTAGTCCTGGTCACAAGCAGAAGTCTTGCCAAGAAGCCAGTCTGACAGCGTGGTAGTTGACAAATTGTTAGACTATAAGGAGAGTTGGAGACCCTATTTCCAGACATGTGGTTTGGGGTCTGAGACTTTTGAAGTTTCATTTTTAGGGTCTGCTTTTTTTGAAGTGTGCACTTTTCTTTCTCTTCTGTCTTCTTGAAAGGCTTTCACAGCAGGATAGACTTCCAAGTTGATAATCTCAAAACACAGGCCATGGGAGTGACTAGAGTTCACACCTGGATGTCCACCATAGGGATATGTGCATCAAAATGTTAATTCCAGACTGCCCACCCCTACTCTTTAATTCCCTTATCTGCATCATCTCCTTCCTAGGATGTGTCCAGGCCCCCTTCCTTGTGATCTTTCCCTGAATCAAGAAGCAACCTTTTGAAGTGTAGAGGGGAAGTCTCTCTTCCTCCAGTGTGTTCCACCCAGCTCACAAGAATGAAGAAATCTACAAATCTGTCTGGGGGACTCCTCTACTTCTTAGGTCTTTACCAGGCAGGCCTGGGCTTCCCAAAATGGAAACCAGGGTGCTTCATGTAATGTACCATTGCAGGAATACTTGCACTCATTGTACATTCACACCCCATATACTGTCCAGTACTGTCGACACCATGTATTGTGCCTCCACAGACGCCTACATTCAGCACACACATTCAATCTGCACTCCGTGTTCAGTATTGTAACCGTTCTGTATTGTACCAGGGTGTGCGATTGGCAAACACACACTGCCAGCAAACACACTCACCATGTGTGCACTGCACAGCACTTCACCCTTCATGTATTGTACTTTTTGCAAGCACACATACACCCAGCACTTGCTTTCATTGCGCATACACTGCACAGCTCTAAATCTCTCATGTAATGTATTCCTTGCAGGCATACATGCTCTAAGTTCATGCTCTAACCATACATGTACTGCACAGCACTGCACGATTCCTGTACTAAACCCTTCCCAGGGCACACATACATCCAGCAGTCATTACTCCTGGGCGGCACTCCACATCTAACTAATGTAGACAAAGGATGAGTTGAGCACATATCAGCAGAACTTTTAAAAAGGTGAGCGAGCCTTTAGGCCTCTTACTGATGCATGGTAAAAAGGACCTCTTCACTCCTACTGATCACTACTGTATGCTGTCACCACAGTGCTCGTGCTGTTCAACTCTTGATGAATTACATTAAACAAAAACGATGGCCAGACAGGTTTGATTTCACACGTTACCACGCCTAGTATACAAATTGCTAGGTTGGACGACTATTTAATTTAGTCAATTATACTTTATAAAAACTCTTTTCAAAAGTTGTTTGATATGTCATAGAAAGAAGACCCAATCATTGACAAATACAGACATTCAAAGAATATTCAAAACATGGTACAAAATGCACAAAATACATGTAACAAATTACTGTACATATCACAAATTACTGTACATATCACATAGACAACTGTACAATTCCTCAAAATAATTCATTGAGGCACCAGTCCTTCATATTGTGTATACTTACAGACAAACGGACATTACATTTGTTGCGAAAGCCTGCTTGTCTAAAAGAGCCAGAGATTATTCTAATCAGTGGGGTCTATTTCTAGGGTAATGAACAAGATGGATTTTATGTTTTTGCCCTAGATGTGCCCCTTCTTTTTTGTCTCAGGCTCAGTCAACGCGTTTCGAACAACTGTATTGTTTACGGGTTCTCCTCAGGACACGGACTGGGGGTGGCTGTCACTGTTGAAAACTTCACCGGCCTCAAAGGTCGAAAGTTGTCAAAACGCCAATGACAATTCTTTATATGTTGGTAATATGAACAGGAGGTAGGACGCCGGACTGTCTTCAGCACTCTGTTTTCTTTTACCACTGTATTAATGACTGGTTACCAAGCGATACTTATCAGAGATGAATGCCGCTGCAACTACGTGCTTTGTTTGAGCGAGCCGCAAGGTTTTTATCCTGATAGGAGTGAACAGTTCCCCCTCCAATCTGCCAGCATCCATTTCCTCGCACAGAGCGTCAAGCGTGTTGGTGAAGGCAGTCGTCTTCCACCACAATGAGGATAGCACTTTGGGTACCCCCTGCTCTGGTCCAATAAGATGGCAATCCATAGGAGTCCCATGTCAATGGCGCACACACATGACTGTGTTTGCCTATGACAACAATCTGCATTAGGGAATACAGGCAACAGTACAGTTGGGCACTCAGGGCAGGGTTACACTGTACACATCTTTTACCAGACAGGATTTTCTGTCTCAGCCCTCTCCCAAGCCACACTACAGGAATCTTGGCAGGTCTGATATCTGGTAAAGCTGAATCCCTACTTCCACAGCTTCTTTGTTCATGAATGGGAAGCTCTGAGTGCAGGCTGAGGGACTGCAGCATACCTCCTAATGAGACCTGCAGGTGTTTTTGTTGGGCTCTGAAGTGTGAGCACTGCTTACTCTGCCTCCCAGATTTTCAGCTTAGACCACCATTTTTGAGTCTTGGTCTTGTGGACATATGACCCTCACAGGAACTGGCTGACATGGAGGTGCTGGGGAGCATAAAACTCTGCTTGTGACAACATATGGCATACCTCACCGTTTGCTTCTATAGGCCCGCCTGCTTCATAGAGGTCCCTGCCATATAAAAGTTAACCCAGCAGTTCAGGAGGCAGCCCAAGCTGTCCTATGACCACCCACTTACAGGCCTTCAGGAGGCGGTATCTCGCTTGGTGCTTTCTTTCAAGTTGGTCTAGTTACCGCTTTGTCTCTTTTTATATCTTTTTTATTTTTTAGAATCCTATATAATGGTTTCCAGTGGATTGCTGCTTGACCAGTTCCCTCACTATATCAAGCCTGTGTATTAAACTGGGCCTGATTAAAGTAGTCACCCACGATGGTTATGATTTCTGCTTAGTTGGGGGAAAGATGAAGGTGAAGCACCATCCCCCACAGATTGAACTTAAATAGAGGTGACACCATTGTGAGGAGTACTAATTGTTTGCTGGCTATTACAGTGGAACATCTGCATGGCCCTCATTAAAACTTATTATGTAGAGGGGTTGGTCTACTGCCTGCTTTAGTAACCTTGTGGCTTGCATATAATCAGGGTGCATATTGCAGAACCTGTCTTGTTTCAGGAGATGCACACCTTAGGGGTTGTTGGATGGCTTTTAGGACTTCAGCATAATACGATGGAAACACTTGCTATATTATATTTGTACGACAAGCTAGGGTTTGATTTATATGCTTGTGGCGGACATATCAAAAGGATATGCTACCTTTATTTTGGCAGCATTACATTGGAAGTCGTAATATCGCATGATAAGTTTTCCTGACTTTTACATCGCAGATAAGTCAATAAAATGTTTACATATATGTAAACCTATATTATTTTAAATTAAGTTAATCAATTACAATAAATTGTTACAAATCAAAATAATCTGAAGTTAATATTAAATAGTAAACCAAAAATTTGAACATAATTAGAAATGTAATGTTCATTAAATGGAATTGTTAAATATAGAAATTAAAGGCAATAACTTGAATCCAAAAATAATGCAATTTAATTTTAAAGTATATTTTCAATATAATTAGAAAATGCATTAAATATTTGACTTCTAAAAATATTAACTTCTAGAAGGTCTAAAATGTTTTTTTAAATGTAGATACTGAATTGAAAAATTACTATATATCTATATCTATATCTATATCTATATCCCCCATTGATTGTCCCGGAACTGTATTCAACATGCAAAAAATCAATACAAAATTTGTTTAAAAATAAATATATATATTACCCCCCTCCAAAAAGGGGGAACACAAATTATTAGAATGGGAATATGGCGAAGCAGGGAGGACTCCCTAAATAAAAAAAGGATGTAATTATTAATTTTTAAATGTGTTGGGACACTTACTCCTAAAACAATAGGGTGACAATATTTTTATTAAGAGTCTGTATCTTCAAAATGTAAACGCATATATATATTACAGTGGCGCTGATGGCACCTGTGTAGTTATAGATGTCAAAATTTCCAAAGGAAAAACTTTTTGTTTCCTTAACTTGGGGAAATTTTTCGAATCTTCATAAAACATAACTAAAAAAGTTCATCCACTTTGGCTTCTTCATGAAAAGTTTTCAGCTGATTCGTGAACTGACGGGCAAGAATGAGTTCAGATCCCCATAAGTCTCAGTCCAATTTTTATTCCCAAAGGAAAGTGCCTGGGTTACTCCATTATTTTTTCAGCAAAGCCCTCTGCTGTCAAGCTTTGAAACCTTAATACTACAGTTTTTGCCAAGAGACAAAGGTAGCTGCCATCCTTCATTGCTGTCTCTTCAGCAAGACCATCAAGATTTTCCTTTTCTACACTTCAGTTAGTACAAGCTCTCTTACAGGAGAAAGGTAGGGTACCAACGGCTGTGCAACATGCAAGAATGGCTAGGGCAAGATATAAACGTTTTGCTGGTGGCCCTTGCACTCTTTGTACTTAATACAAAATTGGAACAGGTTTGGCTTTCCACAGATTACCGATCATTTCCAGAGGATACAATTTAAATTGTTTCCCAGTTTGTGAGTCCCTTTCCCATAACAGTTAATTGGGACCTGTCGGAAATGGCATCTTTAGTTAGCAGAGGTTTGCCCCAGTCCAAGTAGGGGCCACCACCCTATTCAGGGTAAGCCAGATAAACACACTAAATTAACCTGTTAGTAAATTGTGGTAGCTTGGTGCAGAGCAGTCCAGCTTAATTTGTGTAATTTGTGTAACACATGAATTACAGTAACTTAATGAAAACACAATAAAAAGGGTCAACATAGGTTTATAAAAATAAAGAAAATGTCTTTGGTTAAAGAGACAAAAATGAAAAATTCAATAAGTAGACCATGAGATATGTATTGTATAAGTGTTCAGGTCACCACAGTGCTAAGCAGCATTTACAATAATCAGGTCACGTTTTAGCTGTCGACTACACAAAAATTACAGAGTATGCTTACGTCGTGGGAGATCAGTTCCAAATGACTAAAATTGGAAGCACACTGTGCAAGATATGCAAATTTCTTGTGAGAAGATAAAACAGTACTTATAGAGTACTGGCATCCAGCAGCTCAGTGCGGTCACGCTAGACCTGGGTAACTGTTTAAGGATCCCCATTAGGGGATCGGGAGAGCAGTGCTTGCACAGTTAACAAAAAGAATGGAAGAAAGTGCGAGGTCCAACAAGACCGGTCTACTAGGCTCACTTTAGCTGCTCATGCTTGCATGGCGGTGAGCTACGGGCATCTTGGTGAGCCCACCGCACTTCGTACCTTGATGACGGGGATGCCGATGTGGTATGGAGATGGTGGTTGAGAGGATTGATGGCTGCTTCATTGATGCTTTTCCCTGGGACATGTGGACAATCTCATGGGTCCTGGGGCATAAACTGCTGACCAGCAGTGTGTCGAAGGGCTCCTCTAATTAACACGGTAATGCACTGCAGGAAGGAGCTGGTCTGGCGTTTGGTAAAGGTGGTAATTTCAGAACTCCGTATCGGGGGTGCAGTGCAAGCCCACAGTGAAGTGCTGATTCTGGGCATGGTAAAGGGCCTATTCTGCAGTAGGTAAAAAGCACGTTGTTCTGCTCATAATGGGGCTGGCTATCGCATGCTTTGATCCTTGCTGTTAGTCGCTTGCTGGACTCGTGAACAAAGGAGTCTTGTGGCAGTGGCAAATAGGCAAAATCTTTGCTGGACCTGGGATTTCTAGAACAGGGGGCAAGCCAGCAAATTCTTGGAGTCCCTCTAGGTTCAGTCCTTGGTCTCAGCAGGGCAGATATCAGCAGGCAGTAGGACAGCAGATCAAAGCAGAGAAGCAGTTCCTCTGAACAGTAAGTTATATTCCGGGGCAATCCTTATAGCACAGCAGCCTTTACTCCAGCAGAGTTCTTCTCTTGTCTAGTAGTGTACCAATTTGGTATGGCCTGAGCCCTAGTACTTATACTAAAAAGTGCCTGTTAGACTTTACATCTTTTGGCGTGTTTCCCCTAACTTTTTGCTTTCTGACCTCCCGGTTTTGACTGTTTTTGCTGGTTTAGTGTCTCTGCATACTTTCTCGCTGCTGTTCAGTGTTAAAGAGCAAGTGCTCTTGTTGTAAATTGATGTTATGGATTGGTGTGTCCACGATTGGCTGATTTGATTTAGTTTTCAGTCCCTAGTACAGTGCACTGTGTGCCCAGGGCCTGTAAATCAAATGCGGATACTGGGCTTGAAGCGCTGGTTGTGCCACCCACACAAGCAGCCTGTAAATTTAACTCTGGCCTGCCATTGAAGAGCCTGGGTGCAGTCTGGTACTGTCATGTCGATGTAGAAAGTGTACTCACTTTCCAGGCCCTTACCTTCCCATTTCTTACATAGCCACCCCTAAGGTAGGTCCAAGGTACCCCTGTGGGCAGGGTGCAGTGTATGTAAATGTAGGATATGCCCTCGTGTGTGTGGAATGTCCTGATAGGGAATTACTGCCAATTTCGTTTTTCCCTATTGCAAGGCTACCTGTTCCCATAGGAGAGAATGGGGAGTTTGTTTATAGCATCTTATAAATATAACTACCCTGAGAACAAGGTAGAAAAATAGTTTAGTATGGCTGAACTCAGAACTCAGAATCTAAAGATGCATCTTTTAGTAAAGTTGATTTTTACATTCTGTGTTTCTAAATACCACTTTTATTGTCTGGCTTTGGGATGACAGTGGCTGGGAAAGAGCAGTGACTCTAAAGAGTCTAGATGGGTCAGGGATGGGCTGAAAAGACCTGGAGTAAGGGAGGAGATTTCCTTTCACCTGAATGGGCCTGGTCTGCCTCTGACAACGCTGTCTTCACCCCCTGCCAGAAAGCTGCACCAGAGTGGACAGAACTGGTTCTGGCTGGGCACAGACACTCTCTGCACCCAGAGAACAAAGGATTTTGGGCTATAAAAAGTAGGGCCCAAACCCCTCCGCTTTAGAACTCTTTTGGACCAAGAAGACTGCCCAGAAGAAGAGCTGGAGAAGCTGTGAGGAGGAACTACCACTTTGCTGAGTGCTTTGTGCCGTGTAGGCCTTCAGTGGCGGCTTCTGTCTTGGGCAGTGAAAGGACTGGACTGAACTTTCTACAACTTCTTTATTCAGTTTCTGCAAGGGCCTGAGATAGAGCTTGACACCTGTTCAAGAAGTCTCAGGAACAGCAAATACGTCCAGTTATTTTGCCATCAGCACTGGGGACTGTGTGTTTTGTGCTGCAACAGAAGAAAAAGCAACCCAACGCTGTCTAAAACACCACTGCCGACTCCGTGTCCTGAAGGCACCGCATAGGGCAACGCCGCTCTGCAGCCCTGGTCTCAGACAAAACCACCTGATGCTGCCACTGAGCCGCTGCTTGCACCGTGACCTGTGGGCAATGCACTTGGCACCACCTCGCTTCATGCCTTCGCCCTGGTATCCCTGATACCGCCACTCCACGGTGACCTAGACTACGCTGCTTCTCCTATGGTTCGAGGGCACCGCTCGGAAGTTACATGACGCACCATCCTCATCCCCCACTGTAACCTTGGCCTTCAGCTAACAGCACTTCACCAACAACTACGGCGATCACTGCATCACTTTGCACCGCAGTCCTGGTCTCACCGACACCGCTGGACGACCGTCACGGAGCCGCAGCCTGCGCCGTGGCCTGAGGGTGCCGCACACTGCACCGCTGTACCCAACGCAGGCTGACGCCAGCGCTCCTGACTTCAACCGTGAGGAGTTCGGTCTGCAACATGTGACTTCAAGGGCCCGACGACTCCCTCACTGACTTCCGGACCCGACGCCTGTGGATGCCGTGCTCCGGGCACTTGAGAGTTCGCAAACAGCCTACATTTCTAAAGGAACTGTTTTGCGGGTCTTCCCGACACCGTAGCTGGCCTTCAACGCCGTGGATAGTCAGAACTGTTTGGAATTTGTTGTTCATGACGCCGTGATAGCCCTAGAAGGAGCTATCGACTTCAAGGAACTGTATTTCAAGATTTTGTACCTGAACATTTCTAAGTACTGTATTGTGGATTTTTTATCATTTTTGGTCTTTTTTTAAGTATTTGAAATATTATATATTTTTCTAGGCTGGTGTGGTGTCCTTTTGTAGTGCTTTCACAGTGTTACTGTTTATGTGCAAATGCTTTACACACTGCCTCTAAGATGAGCCTGACTGCTCATGCTAAGCTACCAGGGGGTTGAGCAGAGGTTATTTTAGCAGTGTAGCTCCCTTATCCTGACTAGAAGGAAGTGTGATGTATTCCTATAGGTTCTGTATCGATACCCCTATTCCTGACCCTGTTCTGGTTAACAAGTTAACTAGCAGCCATCCCATGATGCAGAAACCGTTATCTGATTAAGCCACACCACGGCACAGGAACGCGTTATCTGATTAGGTCATAAAGCTTGCCATCTAATTAGGCAAGCAATATTCCTCCAGCCCCTGATAAGGCATACGGAGTTCTCAAAACAAATCAAACCTATGACAACCTGGGAAAAACCCTGCGGCCATTGTTTTGATTTCTCAGAGAACTTCAGCAAAAGAATGTGCTAACGACCAGTTCGTATGACATCCTTATTGACGTATCTATGTCCATCCTTACGTCAATCTCGGCACCTTACAGGTATAAATATTACCGATATTGCCTTAAGCAAACACACGCGGTGGTGACGAGATCGGAGCAGCCAGACTTGCCGAAGCCCAGCACAGAGCGGACCCCGCTGGCGCAGCCCCGCCTTCCTGACGCGCTGAGAAGCACACGCTGCCTTTCTCCTGCCGAGAAATCCAGCTCCGGCGCTTCCAGGCAGCCCTTGCAGGCAGCCTGGAATATCGAGACCAAAGACGAGAGATACCATCCCTCAACCATCCTAGATTCCAGGTACAGAACTGAATAACCCCTTGCAGAGAATTCTTGAGTCAGTCACTTGGCAAAAACAAACTTAACTTAAACTGCTACTTTCTATTCCCGCCCACGTATTAGGCTTAGGTCAGGTACAACGGGGTAGGCGTGGTTAGAAGCACCAGTTGAGTACGATTAGTCAAATGTTTATATATATGTATCTATTTTATCCATTTTAAACACCTTATGGCTTAGAAACCATATAAATGTTTTTACAGTATTATTTTATACTTCTGCTTTTATTGTATGCACTTTACTTAACCATAAGTATTGCGATAATATCGATCCATTTCTCTTGTACGAGAAAAGAGACTGATCAATAAATAACATCTTTTATTGAACACGCCCGTCTCTTCCTTTTCTCTACAATCTGGTGAAACTAAGAATGCACGTACTGACTGAGTAAAATAAGTTGTCTTTTGTTTTCACACGACTCTAGAGATACACTCTTGATTAGGGGAGAGCAAAGTTGTCATGTTCTATGGTTGTCAGAAACTAAATCCCTTCTTGTCTATCCAGGGAGGTTCAACTCCTCCTTGCCTATTCGAGAAAGTTTCTAGTGAACTCTGAGCTAGCTGGCAAACCCAAAACTTTAAGTCTAATATCGACAGTAGAAGACCTAGTTAACGTCTGGTCTAGGCCTATACTATTGAAGGTATTATTCCAATGCGCAGAGCCTATTGGGATAATAGGAACTACACTACATGGCGCCCAAACGTTTGGAAAGGCGATAAAACTAACGCAAGACATTAGAGTAACTCAGTCGTGCTTTTTCACTCAGAACCCCTTTTTTCCCATAATACTCCAAAGACGTCTGGAGTGGGTGAAAGGTCATATCCGCCAAACCTCGCAGGAGGAAACTCCTATGTATGGTTCTTGGTTTAGTCAACGTTGAAGGATACACTGTTCCAAAATATTGTGCATCTAATCTTTGTTTCCATAAGAAACCTGATCTGCAAACAAACGGAATAACCTTCTGGACAGTACAATGTCAGACAGTGAAGGAGAAAGAGAGGCAGCTAGAATGGCAGCTGAACTCGTAGCAGCTGATAATACTATGCAAGCAGCAGACCCGGATATAATACTCATCCCGGTCAACATAAGAAAATCTATAACTTTAAAACTTATAGAAAATGGACTGACACCTAGAGGTGGCAGTCATATTCGTAATTGAGGCACACGAATATCGGCAGACAGAGGTATTCTATTCATGTATACACTTTCCAGCAGCAAACGCTGTAACAAAGCACTTCCACTATTACAAAACGGAGGAACCTCCTAATGAGTACATTCCTTTCGAGGAGGTGGAAGTACCACTCAAATTTCAAGAGCACCTGCTCTTGTTTAATGGCGCCCTAAAACATACTAATCACATCACCAGGCTCGGTCCATTAGGTAGACCATGAGCAACGTGGCCGGTCCTAGCCGGATACACACCACATCCAGACATCGAAAGAATGTCTGCAGCAGATCTTTTAATACAATTAAAACAATTAATAAAAGTACATAGACAATTAGTCAAATATGTAATGCGGACTTCAACAATCCAACCAGCAATTAAAATTCCACAGCTGACCCCTCATCAGGGGAACACAAATAAAATTACACCACAGAACATACAGTCCTGCCTAGGTAAAGTACCAGCTAAACGGGAACAAATACCATTCTGGTTAGCACAAAAAATCACCCAAATAGAGGCGGTGTTTCCAGACACCACCCCGTTAGAAAAACACAGGATTCTGACTCTGTCTTCCAATGGGAATCGCACCACACGTGGAGGACTGTGACACTTTGGGTACAGTCTTTGCTTCCATTTACACAAAAACGCATGGTGTTCCATCCATCTCGGTAATACCAGATGTGCTAAAACAAATTCAAGATGAATACGGTCCAGAACCCGCTTTAACTCTTGGTATGAAATTACTAAAAGACTTCAAGCAGGTCTCGGCAATACTACTAGCCAACATAAAGGGAGAAGCAGCAAACGTGGCGATCCGCCAAAGGTTAAAAGAGACAGATATAGCAGGACCAACCAGCTGAAATTGCCAGAATTATAGAAAAATCCTATGAGGAACTAGGTAGAGATAGTTTAGGTGGAATACCAGTAAAACCCCAACTGATTGAAAGTCCTGAAAAAGTATTTTTTTAAAATAATTTAACACAAAAAAAGAGCTGGGATGGAAACAAACAATCCAATCCTAAAGAAAAGAAATTCCTGTCCAGAGGAAGGTCTCCTCGGCGGAGAGAAAGATCTCCGAACCAAGGACGCAGGTCTCCCCAAAGTGAGCCCTCTGGGGAAAAATACAACCTTAGAAATAGGGATAATATAAAGAAGCCTGATAGATATCAAGAAATTGATACACGTCCCTCTCAATCTTTTCAGACTTCCTCGCAGAAATCGGAAAGAAGAGGACGATCAGAACACAGGGAAGAGCACGTCAAGTCCAAAGACAAGGAACCTGCTCATCTAAAAAAGAAATTACAATTTCCAAAAAAGAAGGTAGCCAGTATTAAAGTAATTAACAATGCCGAGAATACTGAGGACACAACTGAAAAACGGAGAATGGGCTCAGACAATGCTAGACAGCGCAGCAGAAGTGAGCATAGCTCGCAAAGTCCTTATGAACCATCTGGAGACAGTGGACACGAATGAATACCTTCAAGTGGAAACTGCAGACACCAGAGTTAGCAAACCTCACAAAATATATGAAATAACTTTACGTATAGAAGGGGATAAGACTAGAAAAATAAGGGGACTATTTTGGGATAATCTCTCCAAGGGCTATGACATCCTTCTAGCTGAAAAAGACTGGCTGAGTTTGTCAGGGAGTGCCCTCATGGCGAAGAAATAATTATGCCTGCCTTCTCAAATAATATTCCAATTCATAAAAAATACACACTTGCTAGAAAGTGGGCAGTAGCTCAAGCTCCTGCTTTATATAAAAATCATGTAGGATGGGATGAGGACTCTCCTCCTCACAAAATCCAGTTAAAATCACAACCTACTGCACAGAGACAGTATCCAATCAAGCAAGAAGCTAAAAAACAGGTAAAAGAAATCCTAGATCAACTAGAATACCAGGGGGTGATTGAAACTTGCACCTCACAAATGAACAACCCTTTGTTTCCGGTCTCCAAACCAGACAATTCATATCGTCTAGTTTTGGATTACAGACACCTTAACTCATGTTGCAAAACTTTTGCAGTGCAAAACTCGCATAGTGCTGCACTAATGAATAACATAGTGCGCAAAAAATACAAAACAACATTAGACATCTCTAATGGATTCTTTTGTCAAAATATAGCACCAGAGAGCAGATACTTGTCCGCGTTCTCAATAAATGGAGCTCAAAAACAATTCTGTCGGTTACCCCAGGGGTACAAGAACAGCCCAGGATTATTCTCAGCGAGAGTAACAGAGTTACTACAAACATATGATGACGAAGCATTATCCTATGTCGACGACATATACCTAACAGATGATGACTTGGATACTCACTTGAAGAGAGTGAACACCATAATACTTGGGTTCGCAGCAGAGGGTTACAAATTCAACTTTAAAAAATCTAGAATTGCCCATCTAACAGTCCTGTTCTTAGGATATGAATTATCAAGTGAAGGCAAAAGCCTGGCTGACAATTTCCTAGAAAAATGTGCCGTACTCCAAGCACCTAGAACACTAAAAAACCTACCGTCAATTCTAGGCTTCCTAAATTTCGGAAGAACATACATTGCAAATTACGCAGAAAGGGTCAAACCCCTTTATGATCTAATAAAACCAGATTTTAGAAAAACCAATTGGACTCAAATACACACAGAAATTCTGAGATCCTTACAAACAGACATGTTAATTAAAACAAAATTAGAAACACGTGATAACACACGCAATCTGGTGATTCGAGTCATCCCAGGAAGATGCGGATTCACATACCTGACCTCTAATGAGGGAGAAAAGGTACCAATTGCATTCAAATCACACTTGTACACTAAAGCTGGAATGAAATTTTGCCCAACGGAAAAAATTCTAACTGCAACACAGACAGCTATAGCAAAAGAACGAGCCCTGGCACAAGGTAAACGAATAATAATCATGACACCGATACCAGCCCTAGAGGCTGTAACAAAAGCAAGCATTCCGAATGCTAAAGCGCTCCATCCGAGATGGATACAATGGGCTAATTCTCTTGCTGCAACAGACGTGGCATACGAATTTGATCCTAACTTAAAAACACAAGAATTTCTCCAATATGAATTCGAATGTCCTCCGCCGACCGAAATTCTGCCTCTAGAACATTACGGCTGTATAATATATACAGACTGATCAGCACAACCCGCAGTGGGGGGTAAACAAGCTTACAGTGCTGCGTGCGCGATTGTTAAAGGTCGCTGGCACGAAGGGAAATTTAAACCAGCGATCACTAAAACACAATCTCTAGGAGATTGTACAGCTCAGCGAGCTGAACTACTGGCATTCAAGATGGCGCTTGAAAATACCGATCGAGAATTCCCCACACTCATAGTGTGCGATTCGTATTATTGCGTTCAGTCTTACAATGAATACTTGCAGATCTGGCTTCAGAATGGTTTTAAGGATGCAAAAGGAGGCACAATCAAGCATAAAATGCTTTGGGAACAAGTAGCTCTTTTACAAAAAGAACTACCAAAGACTCACGTGATACATACACTGAGTCATCAACGTGATGGCGTTCACGTTGCAGGGAATTCATTGGCTGATGAGGCCGCGAAGGCATCTGTGCAAACGGCTTCCGTAGCTGCCATCACACGGTCAAAAACAAAAATAGACAGCGATATTTTACAAGCTGTCAGCGCTACAGAAAAGGATTCGATAGAAACACTCCCGAAAGGCTTTCCAGTGAAGTACTCATACATAACTGATGCAAACAATGTTCCGTTTGCTCGAATCCCTGGAGTGGGGGATAGGGCAATTCCAAACATGGAACATAGGTTAGGACTAATCATAGCGGCACACGAAGGGCTTGCTTCTGTACATGCTGGCGTCTCAGCCACAGTATCGTTATTAAAACAGAGATACTGGTGGCCACAAATGAGAAGACAAACACGGAACTATGTTCTAGAATGTGAAATATGTCAAAGAATGAAAGTATCAACGGTGAGACGACCAGCACAGACGCCCCTTCTAATCTCAGATAAACCATTAGCCTGTGTTTATCTGGACCACTGTGGTCCCTTACAAAGGGATGGTAACTATAAATATATCCTGGTCGCAGTGGATTCATGCACGAGATTCATATGGATGTGGCCCCAGCGATCGGCTGACGCCAGAACTGTTATAAAAGATTTGCGAGTCTTTATCGGCACATACGCAATTGGCATGCTGCATTCTGACCAGGGTCCTGCTTTTAGCTCTCGAGCTTATAAGGAGGCCATGACCAGCATGGGCATTGCATTGCGGTACTCTTGTCCATTTCATCCCGAGGGAAACGGAATCGTAGAAAGAAAAAACCGTGACATAAAGCAATCTATAACAGCAAAGGTATTCGGTTCGGGAGCTGGGTGGGTCAAACATCTAATAAGTGTCCAACGTAGTCTAAACAACCTGCCAAGAAATTCTCTGAAGGGATTCAGTCCGTACGAATTATTGTTTGGGACTAGGATGATGGTCTTAGATCTTGACAGTCAGACTTCAGTGGTGAAAGAAAAAAGCTTTGATATCAAAGATCGTTTGGCTATTTTGCAGGACTTAAACGAAACATGAAAAGACCTGAGCAACATAAAGTTAAAACAGCAGCCAACAGCCACTGAAGAAACACCACCTGTCCCAGCAAGACCTGTCTGGATTCCAAAAGTCGGGGATCTAGTCAGAGAAAAGATCGCGGTAAAGAAGGAATTTGGGCCTTCTTACAGAAAAGCAGTTCCTGTCTGGTCTATCAACGGGACAAGATCAGTTGTACTACTGCCGCTTGCTGGTAAAAAGGAGAACCGAATGCATCAATCGACCTGGTAAAACCACAATCATGTGGCCGATAACAAATAGTAGGCCAAGTGGACTCCCGATAAGTAGTAGAACACCAAGGTTTGCTACAAATACAGAGGTCCTAACTAAGAGGCTAATCACATTCGAAACGCCTACAGAACAACAACAAGGACTATGCAACAATGCATTGGAACTCACACCTCTAAAAACCCAAATAAAAACATTTAGTAGAGACACACCAACCTACAATGAAGTAACAAACGAATATGCAAGAAACAGTAATCCTGAAGCAATTGGAACAATTGACAGAACGGCATCCGGCTACTTCATAAACTTCAATGATTCTTCTGAAGACCTCAGTGAATCAAAAACACAGCCATCAACAAAAACCTTTAAAGATAAAGCTAAGGAACTTTTGAAACAACTGAAAGAAACCTATCTGATTTCTCCATGGATTGAATTTTGGGTGGCCTTTGGTGCATTTATCCTCATACTTTGGCTCATCATGGTACTATCCTTGGGACGCTTCATTGAGGGAAAATATGCAAAAATGGACACAGCAAGCCAGAAAATCAACTTGATCCTCAAGCCACACACGTCTTCACACGTCGAGAAAAGAGAACTTTCTTCAGTCAACTTCACAGCCAATCCTATACCGGGTGGGGTAGCATGGGACAATACGGACTATGAAATTTATGGTCCGGTTGAAATCCTGAAATATCCACATCAAATCAAGATCTCGTTGAGGGACTTTGTAAAACCAAGCTCATTTGCTGATGATTGGGACTTTGAAAGTATTAATGATCTGATGTCTGACCTAGTGATGTCTGCTAAATTTACCAAACATGATTATTTGCAGGGTTCGTCTAATTATGATAGTATGTACTGTTACAACCACTATGGTAACCATTTTCTGCATAAATCGGCACAACCTAGAAATGTTTTAAATTATAATCAATGGGAACATTGTGCAACCCCTCCAAAAGGAAGCTCAAGAACCTTTTATGACAAATATTCATATTTTTCAGGGTTCAACACAAGTAATGCTGAAACATTTTATTTCAAATTGTCAAATAAGACAGGAACAAAAACCATGCTTACAAACACAAAATTGATATATTCGGACTCATTTTTTGAACAAATGAATACATTTGGTTTTGATTATTGGGACAAAAATGTTGAAGTAAAAAGTGTTTGGGGTACAAAAGAATGGCAAGTACAAGGTATAGAATCATTGTTTAGAGCCTGCATTATCCCAGAACAAATTATATTTTTGAATGACACTATTCAACAAACTACCTGTCTTGGCTTAGCCAAAATCAAAGACTTAAATAAACCGTCTATTCCAAAGCCAACTATGAACAGCAATAGCTCTACAGATGAAGAGATAGACGTAAACTATGTATTAAACCAAAACAGAACACATCCTGATTGGAAACAATGGTTAATCTGGCCCACAGATACTAATAACTGTCAAGACAGATTCCTGAACAAAACACAGGGGTTCACATTGACCAGGCCAGACCCTAGATATTCCCAAAGACAACACCCAGGGATAATCACCACCTACAGTGTGGGCAAACTCTGCCTCCAATGGCTACAAACTTCCACACTGGCAGAAATTAAGCAACACCTAACTTTACTTACTGATGGTGCTGACTTGCGTGATTACATTATGGGACCGCGCAAACAGCGTCAAAAACGCTTCATAGCAGCCTCTATATATGCAGCTTACAACGAGGCCTGGAAGATAACTCAAATTGAGACAGAAGAAAGTATACGGGAAATTGACCGTATTAATTTGGAACAATCACTTTCTGTAGTGGACAATGGGTTAATGACTCTGTCCTCCAGAATTTTTTCATTGGACAGCATTGTGTCTTCAGCAATCGACATAATATCGCAAGACTTACTGTTGTTACAACACGGTCAGTCTCAATTGCGTTCTATTGTACAGCTTGGCTGGACGTTACAAAATCTGCGTTCAGGCTATGTGCCTTGGCGTTTAATCAACACAACGTCACTATTCAATATCTTTAACCTTACTGATAAACAAATCAGTATGGCACAGAAGGGTGCTGATTATACAATCCTGAGCATTGAGAAACTCGAGAGATTACCAGTGACAATGTCAGAACGACCTGTCAGTGGATGGATAATACATGGGATAATTAATATTCCAATATCTACCTTCAGGTTTCAATACTGCCAAAAATATATACAGGCTGGCATGTACGAAAAATTGGGAAAAGGGTACATTAAGTCAACTTGGAACTTGCCCTATTCACATGCATGTGTCAGTAATAAAGGACAGAAAGTGTTTCTTAGTGGCAATAATTGTGCGATGTCACTAAGCGGTATACTTCTGTGTAATGGAATTAGTTTGCATGGAGCCTGTGAAGGGAACTCAAATAACCTTTCATGTCACCAGCTAGGCGCACCTGCAACAGAGATAGAACCATTCTATAAAAGACTCTATAACGGGAGTTACTTTCTAATTGTGGATCGCAGATGTTGTAGTTTACTGCCCGGGATTCCTTATCTCATAACTACGACTGCGAAGGTCATGTGCTGTGGACGCTTATTGTTCCCCAGCTCCTTTCCAGACAGGGAGGCAAGGGCATGGCCTAACTTGAAAATTACTTCTATTCGAATTGATACTTTAAGCAGAATGAAAACAGTGCTTCTTCAGACGCCGACCAGGCTCACGTCATCAAAAGAAACGTATGATCTCCTAGTCGCAAGGACGACTGCAGAGATTCACTCATTGTTATCAACTAATTCCCCCATACATTTCGCAGAAATCCTGAATGAAATCTTAAATATTTCTGATACCAGTGGAGTCTCAAATGTATTTAAGACAGTATTTTCGATGGCATTAACACCATTCAAAGCCATACTGGGTATTTTTCCAGACTTCGTCCATTCGATTTTTGGCGGACTTCCCCTCATTTTGGGACTAATTGCAGGAATCCTATTCTTGGTCCTTATATTTCGTTATGGCAAACCATGTCACAGACAAAACACCTGCGACAAGGGAAGAAACAATCCGAGCCATTGGATACCGGGACCGGAGATCAAAAATCCTGGGACTTTCCCGGCTTAGACCTGAACATGACTTGGTTTCTTTCATTTCGACCAATGTGGCAAAGATGTGTTTTACCTGTATTAAGGTGCTTGCTGTGCGGAGAAGAATGCGTGTTGGACACCTGTCTGACGCTACAATCGGATGCGCCAATGGATGCAGAAACATTGTTGGGTCCGGTAACGGCTCATGCATTGTGCTGCCCTCAACGGCTGCCAATCCTGTTGACGGCATTCGTGGAAACTTCACCACTACGATTGAGGGGTAGTGAAGTTCAAGATGAAAGCAGCATCGATCAGGTACGACCTTCTGTCAGCAATACTAATCAAAACGTCAATGGAGACAATCATGCACATGAATGCATGGTTACATCTTTTTGCGAGTTAGTGGAACTTTCGCAGGAAGCTGTTGACCGCTTTTTCGACAGTCTCAATGATATGATGTTCTCACCAGAGCAGAAATAACGACTTTTGAGCAAGCTAGCACACTGCGTTCCCAACACCCTGAATTTGGCCTTCAACTTTAATAATAAAGTAGCATGAACAATTTTCCCTCCAGTTCACGGACAGCAATTTTTCAGCAGCCCCAAAACTTTTTTACGATTTTTCGGGACACTTATCTTCTGCTTAAAGTAAGAACTATTCTTAGAGAACTAAATTTATATTTTTAGAAACTTTATAGACATTAGCTGCCCGCTGGTATGTTCATAATTATTTTTATTCTGTGATGAAGTGGTCTCGATCCTTTTTCTTCTGTATTAAGAGCCATTTCATGTGTAATTCTCATATTCGAATTGGTAATAATGTATACATATGCGTGATTACTTTAGCATTATTCTACAGCTTGAATGCATATAGTACATGTGACTGTTTTTTTCCGTATATTACATAATTTCGAAATGCATTATATGTATTTTGGGGTGGTAAGGTATACGCGATACTCTACAGTATGTTTTACTATGCCTAGATTCGTAAATATGGCCATAGTTAGCGTGGAGTGGGTGTGATGTATTCCTATAGGTTCTGTATCGATCCCCCTATTCCTGACCCTGTTCTGGTTAACAAGTTAACTAGCAGCCATCCCATGATGCAGAAACCGTTATCTGATTAAGCCACACCACGGCACAGGAACGCGTTATCTGATTAGGTCATAACGCTTGCCATCTAATTAGGCAAGCAATATTCCTCCAGCCCCATATAAGGCATACAGAGTTCTCAAAACAAATCAAACCTATGACAACCTGGGAAAAACCCTGCGGCCATTGTTTTGATTTCACAGAGAACTTCAGCAAAAGAATGTGCTAACGACCAGTTCGTATGACATCCTTATTGACGTATCTATGTCCATCCTTACGTCAATCTCGGCACCTTACAGGTATAAATATTACCGATATTGCCTTAAGCAAACACCCGCGGTGGTGACGAGATCGGAGCAGCCAGACTTGCCGAAGCCCAGCACAGAGCGGACCCCGCTGGCGCAGCCCCGCCTTCCTGACGCGCTGAGAAGCACACGCTGCCTTTCTCCTGCCGAGAAATCCAGCTCCGGCGCTTCCAGGCAGCCCTTGCAGGCAGCCTGGAATATCGAGACCAAAGACGAGAGATACCATCCCTCAACCATCCTAGATTCCAGGTACAGAACTGAATAACCCCTTGCAGAAGAGAATTCTTGAGTCAGTCACTTGGCAAAAACAAACTTAACTTAAACTGCTACTTTCTATTCCCGCCCACGTATTAGGCTTAGGTCAGGTACACCGGGGTAGGCGTGGTTAGAAGCACCAGTTGAGTACGATTAGTCAAATGTTTATATATATGTATCTATTTTATCCATTTTAAACCACCTTATGGCTTAGAAACATATAAATGTTTTTACAGTATTATTTTATACTTCTGCTTTTATTGTATGCACTTTACTTAACCAGAAGTATTGCGATAATATCGATCCATTTCTTTTGTACGAGAAAAGAGACTAATCAATAAATAACATCTTTTATTGAACACGCCCGTCTCTTCCTTTTCTCTACAATCTGGTGAAACTAAGAATGCACGTACTGACTGAGTAAAATAAGTTGTCTTTTGTTTTCACACGACTCTAGAGATACACTCTTGATTAGGGGAGAGCAAAGTTGTCATGTTCTATGGTTGTCCGAAACTAAATCCCTTCTTGTCTATCCAGGGAGGTTCAACTCCTCCTTGCCTATTCGAGAAAGTTTCTAGTGAACTCTGAGCTAGCTGGCAAACCCAAAACTTTAAGTCTAATATCGACAGTAGAAGACCTAGTTAACGTCTGGTCTAGGCCTATACTATTGAAGGTATTATTCCAATGCGCAGAGCCTATTGGGATAATAGGAACTACACTACAGAAGGGTCCCTACTTGGATAAGGTGCAAACCATTGCCAACTAGACACCCCCGTTTCTAACAGTGCCTTTGCTGTAGGGGGTCCCTTCAAAGGAACTATCTGAAGTGCACAAGGATCCCTTTCAGTCTAGCCCTGGCTCCAGACTACCAGAAGGGAGTTAATCAGCCCTTTTGTGTGAGGGCATGACACAACCTATTTAGATGTAAGTGTGAACCACCTCTCCCTCTTCCTGCCCAGGAAGGCTATCAATATGCAGCTAGATCCTGTCACACATGGGCCTTCTGTTGTGGCTATCAAGAGGGAATGCACAAAATGTACCAGACACCCATTCCAGATGTGTATTGGAGACAGGCTGCAGGCACAGAGTAGGTACAAAAGGGGGTGGTGATGGACGGAGCATCTGAATCAATCAAACACTCACACCCAGTCAAAAGATCTGGGTTTAATCCATCACCGTTCTTTAGCCCACTCTGCCACCCCAGTTCAGACATGGCTATATGCAAATCAGTCTGACCCTGTGCCTCATGGGAACAGTCCAGCCCGAACTGCCAAGCCATGTCTTCCCTGGACCGGAAACAAGCTTCCGAGGACCGGTTTCTGGCATTCCAGCCGTCTTCAGCCCGGCTTGCTTGAATCCAGTGGCAAAGTGAGCAAGGGACTCACGTCTGAGCATACCCTGCCACACTTATGGCGGCAAAAAGCGGTACAAAAGGGGGTGGTGATGGACGGAGCATCTGAATCAATCAAACACTCGCACCCAGTCAAAAGATCTGGGTTTAATCCATCACCGTTCTTTAGCCCACTCTGCCACCCCAGTTCAGACATGGCTATATGCAAATCAGTCTGACCCTGTGCCTCATGGGAACAGTCCAGTCCAGCTTGGCAGTTCGGGCTGGACTGTTCCCATGAGGCACAGGGTCAGACTGATTTGCATATAGCCATGTCTGAAATGGGGTGGCTGAGTGGGCTAAAGAATGGTGATGGATTAAACCCAGATCAGTTGACTGGGGGTGAGTGTTTGATTTGCTCAAACGCTCCGTCCATCATCCCCTTTTGTATCGCTTTGTTCGCCCTAAGTGTGGCAGGGTATGCTCAGACGTGAGTCCCTTGCTCACCTGGCCACTGGATTCAAGATAGCCTGGCTGATGAGGATTATGAATCCGAAACCGGTCCCAGGATGCTTGTTTCCGGTTCATGGAAGACATGGCTTGGCAGTTCGGGCTGGACTGTTCCCATGAGGCACAGGGTCAGACTGATTTGCATATAGCCATGTCTGAAATGGGGTGGCTGAGTGGGCTAAAGAATGGTGATGGATTAAACCCAGATCAGTTGACTGGGGGTGAGTGTTTGATTTGCTCAAACGCTCCGTCCATCATCCCCTTTTGTATCGCTTTGCAGGCACAGAGTACAAAGTTAAGAGCAGGTAAATATCCACTTTCCTATCTGACTCCTTCCTCACTTCGATTGGTGGAACACTTAAATATGTCGTTGAGGCCATGTTTGACACCCATTGGTGCAGTGGTCAGTTGCAGTATTTGGCAGCATGGAAGACTGGAATGAGATCTTTGATAAGGCAAGGGGACCAGTTTCATTTGTCCATCCCTCGGCCAAACCGAAGAGCCAGGATGGGGGAAATATTTGGGGGGGGGGGGGGGAGTACTGGTACGGTCAGGTTGTAAGATCAGTTTGGGCACAAGAGACTGACCTTAGAATAGATGGCACACAGAACAGTGTTTTGTTTTTGTCCCTTCATGTTTCAATTTAGTTTGCACTCTGCTTGTGCGACAATACACCTTTTTTGTTTTTTCCCTTATTCAGTTCCATTATGTTCCCTTCGGTACCCTGGTCCCTATTGTTTTTAAGCCTGCTTTACTCCCGGCTTGCCAGTTTATCTCCTTGTCTAGGCCTTCTCTCTACCCAGTGCAGTATGGGTTTCCATCTTCAATGTAGGGTTTGTGGTATGCCGATATAAAGTCTATTTCTAGTGTGAGACTGAGGTATTAGCCTTGACACCCACATTCTCAAAATAGAGTCCATGGCAACCCTGGTCCCATGCAGGGTGGCCCAAAGAGACTGATGATGCGCAAAAAAAAAATAATGGATATGTATTTGTGTAAGGACCACAAGATCCAGTGAGGATCTGTGGTACGGTGGTGGGTGTCGCATAGAAAGCTTCTCCATGGCATTGCAGTCCTGTGCAAACTTGTCTGTACCACCCCCAGCGAATTATGCTTGAAAATGACACCTTGGTATAAAAGCTTGTGGCCTGGCCACCAGTTCAGGGGTGGGTGCAGTGCTTGGCCGGAGAACAGGCCCTGTGGCAGCCCTCCACTGTGCATAGCCTTCCTGCACAGTGAAAGGGTATATGATGGACATGGCCAGAGGCCAGGCCCTGTGGTCCGCGCACTATGTATGGTCAAAGGCTGTGTGAAGGAGAATGGCTGGCTACATGTGGATGGGTAGGTGCAGGGCCAAGCCCTGTGGCCAGTCCGCCAACTGGCTGTAGAGGGGTGGGCATATGGGTTGGCCGAAGGTAATTCAAAGAGAAATGCGAGTAAGAGTATCATAGATGAGGTAATCAGTGAATTAATCCATGTTTAACAGGTCATAAGCGATGTAATATGTGAGGTAGTAAACAGTGTGTGATAGAGACCCTAGTTCGTTAGTTCACAAAACTATTTTTGTGAATTGTAATGTTTTTTTCATTTTTTAAACCTGTTCTTATTTCAACTCCTAACTATAACGTTACCCTTTGTTTGTTTTTTCTTCAGTGAAAAAATACATAGGATACCTTTTATGATTACATTTTAGGAAAAAATATATTACATTTAACTAATACATTTAAATAGGGTCATTTGGAATTAAAACTGAAAGCAGTATATTAACACAATTAAAAAATATCGTTACATAATAAAAAAATGTATGTGTGTGTATATATGTGTGTATATATATATGTATGTATATATATATATATATGTGTGTGTATATATATATATATATATATATATATATATATGTATGTATATATATATATGTATGTATATATATATATGTGTGTGTGTATATATATATGTATGTATATATATGTACTTTTTCCATAAACTAAGGCTTTTGCTTGGCTCTACATGGTTTGTTATGCCACCCACATGTGGCATGAGTGGACTGTACCAATGCTTCAATATAAGACAGGTTATTGTAGTCCCTCAGGACCCTATCCAAGTGAAATGGAGTCAAATGCTTTTGGTTCACTAACACTCCCTTAACAGTGTTCCAGAGGCGCTGTGCTGATTGGACACATGCCGATCTTGTTCTTCTCAATAATTCGCACACCACTGCACATAGAAAAAAAACTTTTACCAACATTTTTTTTATTTCAAGTGCCAACGTGTTGCTTATCAATCTAAAATAACCCCACAAAATATCCTAGTAACAGCACAAACCAATGATGCAAATAACTATAAAATGAACATTTCTACCATAAATACAATCTCATTTAAAGACCGAACACCCTTAAACCTGCTTTTATTCACTACACTAGGAGAGCACGGAACAGTGTAACTTGCATTAGGAGTTTCTGATGGAGAATCTGGGGCGAAGGACCTCTCCTCCCAAGCAGTCACGAGGCGGCCCTTATTTACTGTATCTTATCTAAGATTGGAATTTCGGGCATAGGTTACGTCGGACACTCCAGAAGTTATTTGCATAAAGATGCTAGTCTTATATGCATCCTTATAAACAAATGAGAAAAAAACACATCGATGCAAACCTCACTGTTTTGGCTATTATTCTTGTCTGGCCTTGAAATAAAACAAACAAGCTACTGATATTGTGTCTTATTGATGTCATTGAGTGACTAAACGCTTTCACAGGTTTTTGGAAAGATCCGGACAGACTACCTTTGCGACACAGGCAGACATGTTGATTCTGAAAAAAAGAAAATGGAGTCTTGGCCATACTAATTAAAAATAAGTTAAAATTTAAATTCTCATGGTGTCTTGCTCTGGGGTGATCCTACAGCTTTTATCCATTTACAGCTGGTTGAATTGTAAACCACATTTTAAACTTAGCAGGGGATACAGTCTGGTGGTGGGAGTAATGGTCTCTCTCTCACTGAGCTGCGGTGTATGGTCCTGAATATCAGTTTCTTGGTCTCGCCCGAGTACTGCTGACCAGATCTGAAGGTAAGTGGAGACTTTTTGAGACCTGCTTGGTCTGTTTTTGAAGAGTGCTGACCACCAGCCGACCCCATACTGAAGCCAAACTGTCCCTTAAAGTGGTGCCAATTGAAAGATGGCGGATCCTTGCTCGTTAAATCGCCTGCTGGGAGGTTGTTGATGCAGAGTGTGTGGTGCTGAAAGGTTCATAATGGTGCAGCACAATGGGATGTGTTCTGGCGGGAGTGGGGACTCCTGGAGGAAATTGGAGAGTGAGCTGTCTGGATGGCTGGCAAGGGTGCTGGTGAAAGTCTCCTGGGAAAAGCAGAGATACGTTGAGGGACATTGAAACTCAAATCTGCTGCATGAGTGGGATGGTGACATTTTCTAGATGGTACATGAAAAACATAAATAAGAGAAACAGGACTTTGAAAAAACAACCCCCTAAAAAACCTTCCTTGAGCAACATGTAGTAGCTAAGCAGGAGGGGTTGGAACATGGAGACATAGGCAATGGGCAGAAAGACATGGCTGTGTTGGACGCTGTTCTAAACAAATTAGAAAAACTAGAGTTCATTGGTGGCTGTGGAGACCGACTTGAAGAAGATGAGTTTAAGCGAGATGCAGAGGTGCTAACTGGACAGAAGGCGAACAGCAGCTGATGTCTGTGCTGACACTGTAGAAGTAATGGTGTAGTAGCAGAATGATTTCCACATTTCTAAACCAAGTGCTATGATAGCATTAAAAAATAAGCTATAACAATTTAACTACATATGAAGGACAACCCATGATAAGGTTATTGGCTTCGTTACTTGCCACCAGAAAATTAGTGGCAGAGGTGATGCAACCGTATTTGGTGGAATTCTTCTGTTTGCTTATCTGCCAGTGAGTAGATTGTGAGCTGACGGTACAGGGTTCCCTTATAATGACTTCTAGCCATTCAGCAGTCCCAGGATCTAGAATAATGTTGCTGGTACTCTTGAAACCTGATTTGAAGGTTTTCTATGGTCCAGAGGATGGCCTCTGAAAAGAGGTCGAAAGCTGGTCACAAACCCCCGTACACAGACAACCACCCATCTCCCGTCACGAGCACCTACTGCAGGCTAGAGGAGAACCACCATGTTGAAGGTCGGTCCCCCCCCTATCCTCTATTTCCTACTCGCTCTTCCTTTCCCTTCTCTTGGGGCCTACAGATACGACAACTACCAATATCAGCCTACCCTGCGGTAACGCCTAATGTAACCACAAGGCATTTGTAGCTCACCTGTATCGCCACCGCATTACCACTGTACTGTATTATAAAATGTCTTCAATAAAACTCTTTGAAATTAAAAAAAAGTCATGACTCATGACCATGAATCGTTCCCTTTTTTTATTTTATTTTCCTCTGGGTGAATGTTACTTATTTCTGCAATCTTAATGCTCTGGCCAGCCAGAGTACATGACTGACTGTGAAACTTATTTTGCTGGCTTCTGCGCGGAGTACATGTTCTTTGCTGTTGGAATTTACCTTTGTCACAAATTGTATGACGTAGCTAGTCCACTCTAGTGACTAGTAAACAGTTTGTGTTTTATTTTTCATAAGCTCCACCTTTCACCGTCTCCGTACTCCAACCTCCGTTATCCCCAGGCTTCATAACCACCCCCATGCCCCCCTGCCCATCCTTAAAATCATTTGTCATTCAGTTTAATTTAAATTGAATTTTTCCCCTGGTTGGTTTCATATCGCATATAAAATGACAATTCCAAAACCCCTTGATCAGACTCTGACTCATTTCCAAAGAATTAATCTTTAAAATGTATTTACAGTTTAATCAAATCACCAGAGTGAATATATGCAAGGGTTTTATAAAAAAAAAAAACACCATTATTAACATTGCAATAATGTACTTGTCGGGGATCCCTTTAGGTGTATTAAATTGACCTAAAGATTATAGTCTTTGTTCTGGTAACATAGAACACAACTCAGCAGTCCCCTTTTGACCCCGTTTATTTTCACTGCAACAACCACACAACGGTTTACAGCATGCCCATGTATAGAGACTCACCACATTGCAACCAAACCAAATAGAGCACAATGGGTCCAGCTAACTGTTACACCCCCGCCCGCCCCAACCTAAATCATGTCCATTCCCTTCAGCAGTTCTCCTGGAAGAAAAGCAGGAATGACTTTCAACCTGAAAGGAAGGCCACAAAATAAAATTGAAACTGAGGACTGATCAACTAGAGAGAGAGAAACCCTGTTTATTTAGACCACAGCCTTTTAAACAGTACAAAACGTAAACAAGATCAAATAGTGTAAACAATCTAATTTCTACTACATAATAAATATTTAAAATACAATACATATTAAAACAAAGTAACGCCCTCAGGACCTACAATTCATTAAACACAATTTACAGAACACTGTTTCTAAAAGAAGAAAAATTCACATTTATGGGAGTCCTATAAATAATTCAAATCCTTGCCCCTTCTACAGTTTTTCCATTACAAATTCTTTTATAGCCTTCTGGAATTTTCCCAATCCTATTGTGATTTCCAACGAGGACATATCTGTAAGTAAGCAAGCCGCTTGGGCACGTGAATTTATCTTGTGTGATAAGAATATTGGACGTAAAAACTGTTTCCGTATGGCAAGGACAAATGTGCAATCAAGCAATATGTGCAACATGTCATTTCTTAAACCTTACCCACAGTTGCATATACCATCTGGGCCAATCAATACAGACTTTGTTTTTCCTTCTATCTTCCAAGGATTAATCCCAACACTGGTCCTTAAGATTTCATATCTTAACCCTTGGTTGGGCAATATATCCAAATACGGTAACCAGGCTTCATTTTCCCATGAGTTCTTTAACCACTGGACCAATTTTTTCAATAACATATAGTCAAGGTCCTGGGCCCTTGAGGAAGCCTGACCTTGTTCCCTGAGCATTCTCTTTGTGAAATCGGCCAGCAAGGAGTCTCACGTTAAGGCACCCTGCTACTTTCTGGAGGGTCCTTCTCACATCCTTTGCCCAACCAAGGCTACTTGTTTGAATCTCCTCTCTAGACCATTGAGACCTTCTGTGCAACTCCTGGGTCCTGGAGTTACCAAAATCTTAGCAATGCCATTTGAGACTGCACAGTCCAGGAAGTTATTCCTAGTTCCATTCTGATTGCTTGAACCATTGTGCAGCTGGGTGGAGACATTAATAATTTTTAAATGTCTCCTTCTTCCTGATCCCACCCCTGCTTACCACTCAAGTATAATACCTCTGCCCCATACAATACTTGCGGGGGGATCATTGCTTCAAATGCCTTTAGCATTGGTCTGTGTCATATCGCCATATTCTTTTGTTAAACTTTTTTAGCCCACATATTGACGAAAAGGTTATTGCTTTTTGTGCCTCCAAGTGGGTGCGCCATTTTAGCGCGCTATCGAACCAGAGGCCTAAGAATTTATATTCAGTTTGTCATGGCCTACGAACCAATTAAAATTCTTTCTACTCTTCCCAAAACATAGAACCTTAGTTTTTTCCATATTTAGTCAATAATTTCCTATCACAGTAATGTTTGAAAACATTTAGTTTCCTTTGGAGTCCTACTTCTGTTTGGTCCAGGATCACTAAATCATCTGCGTATAGGAGACAAGACACTTTGCGACTGCTCATTCTTGGGCTAGCACTTCTTTCGACTTCTAATGTCACAGGGAGATCTGCCAAGAAAATTGAGAATAACAGGGTGCCAAAACGCACCCCTGTCTTGGGCCATTCCAGATTATCTTAGGAGTTAATGAGCCCTGGGTGTCTGATTATCTGGCCCCAATTCCCACTATGTAACTCTTTTAAGATCATCAATAGGCCATCCGGGATTCTATATCTGATCATGTCTTCCCAGAGTCTACTACGGTCCACAGAATCAAATGCTGCCCGAAAATCGACAAAGCAACAATGTAGTTTCCCATTTTGCTCTATCGATTTCCGAGCTAGGGCCGATAGGGCAAAACAATGATCTATGTGGAATGGCCTTCTTTAAATCCGCCTTGTTCAACTGGGATAATTGATCCCTCTTCTGCCCAAGTCTTTAACCTACCTAATATTATTTTAGTAAATATCTTTTCACCAATATCGAGTAGGTTAATTAGTCTATAGTTCCTGGGTGCATAGATAACCCCATTTTTATGGATTGGCCTAATTTTCGCACCCTTCCAATTGGTCGGGATCCTCCCTGTGTCAAGGATTACTGAGAACATTAGAGAGAAATTCAGCCCACCATGATGTCCATGACTTTATTGTTAAAGCTGGCAAGTTATCTGGGCCAGCAGCTCTTGTAAGTTTAGGGTTTTTATCGTAATTAGAAAATTTTCTACTGAAAAGTCTGCTTTTAGATCATCTACCAGACCACTCCAGTCCCCTAATACTTCCTCTTCAATTTCTCTACCCGGGGAATACAATTTCTTCAGGTAATCCTCCCAGGCACCCTCTTCTACTACACAATTCATGGAAGCGACAGACTCTGTTGCTGATTGTACTAGCTTCCAGAACAATCGAATGTTCTTTGATTCGATCGCCTCCAACAATTTCCCCCAGCAGGTTTCCTTATGGACTCTCTTTGCACTATAGAGAAGTGTAGTATATTCTTTCTTTAATTTGGCAAGATTTTCTGCCCTAGATTTATCAAATTGTTTACGCAAGCTGCGCTGTTCTCTCCTTAGTTCTCTTTTCTTACAGTCTATATTAAACCAGTTGCCTTGCTTAGCCTGTGTAATTTGTTTACTCTTGCTGACCTTTTCGTCTATTCCAAGTTCAACCTTGATACTTTGTACCACTTGATTTATTTTTTTCAATATACCAAGGCAGGTTTAATCGATCTACAGTTCCTAGAATGTTTTGTTGTAACCTGGTTAACTTTTATATATATTTTTCTGTTAACCGTGTTTAAATACGCCTAGGGTAATCCATCTGTTGTATGATTATTTTCTCACAGGCAGACTGATGGAGGTATACCAGCTCCAACTCTAGAATATTATGGTCACTACCTTCTGTATGATTTACTCTAAAACCCTTTATGAAGTTAAAATTCCAAACATAATCTATGGGGCAATTTTGTGTCCCTTGTTTAAACGTTTTCTTTGCTGGGCAGTCTTGGGGAAGCCTCCCGTTCAAGCAGAAAAGACTTTTGGTTGCTAGATGATTTCCCAAACTTACATCATGCATTGAGCAAAGACTTTCAGGAAACTTTGCTTAGTTTATAACATAGGACTATTAAATTTCAAAAAACATAAGATCTTGCCGCTTTGTTGTTAGTTTATGGTTAAAATCCCCTGCCAACAAAATCAAATCAGAATCATACATTTCACACAATAAATCGAAATCATTCTTAAAATATCCCATTTCTGCACCATATTCCTCCTGAGTGCCCCATTGCATATATACATTTAGGATCAACACATTTTCTATCTTATTACCAGCAGCAATTAGGGTTATTCTACAACAAAGCAGCGATTTGCATGATACAGTGAGCTGGGATACCTTTTTCACTAGATTTGTAGATGGTAATATCAGTAAGCCACCTGCGGGGCGGCCGGCCCTAGATTTTACTGCTGGACGATGGACTTGGCGAAACCCATCCACTCCTGGGGTCTCCCCACATAGCCAGGTCTCCTGAATACAAATGATCTCATTTTTTTTTCGCCAATTCTTTTATCCATTCAAGCTTTATTTGATTTCCTAATCCATTTATATTCCAGGAGGCCATTTTTAAGCCATGTGGCTGCCCCGTTATCTATTCTACATTGCTAAGGGCCCCAAACCTCTTGGATTTCTCAAAGTAGCACTGAGAAGGCCCTGGGGAACCGGTACTAAGGTTCCAATTCTTCCAAGAATCCTCAGGAGCAGAGTTATTTATTGCTATATTAAGGTTTCCCAGGCCTGGACTTACATCTTTCTAGTAGTCTCACTTGCCTTTTTCCAAGCCCTGCATGGTGCTTTAGAAAGGCTTTTTATTGCTGGTTATTATATTCTACCCTTCTTCAATGGGTACTAGCCGAATCCCTGCTTTTTGTATCTTACCCTCTGCTTTCTCTATGGCAATTTTTACCAGATCTGAGTAGACTTGTACCCTGGTTATCTCTTTTCCATTAAGGGTTGATTGAAAGACCACCTGTCGGAGATCTTTTGAGCCAATTCCTTTTAGGTTAGGCCAGTGGGCGAATGAATTAGGGAGAAGTGATCTATTTAAATACGATCTCTTCTTCGTTTTTTCCCGCCCCTTCTCACTTGTTCGAAGTATAGCCACTGGTTTCCTTTAGCCTCCATTCCTATTGATTTTGGCCCCCTTTGTGGCTGTTGTGTATTAGAACTGTCCCCATCCTCTGATATATTGCCCAAATGATGCCGCTCTTTAAAGGCAACAGTTGTTGCAGGTTTTCTAATTGTATTGCATGGAGTATATTTTATGCATCTTGTCAATTTCTCCTTGTAATTTTGTTCATTACTACAAATACCTTTTTTAGCTTTGCACTTTACCTGTTTCTCTGTGCTTCCTATATTTATTCTACTCACATTCTCTCTCATAATTTTTGGGGGCTTTAATTTCAGCACTTGTTCCACTGGCGATTCCTCCATCCCCCTCCCTTTGCCTACCACTCTACTTATTCCCTTTCTTTGCGCACCTTTTCTAACATATCTGATATAACCGCCCCTTCTTTTGACCAACATTGGCCATTTTGAGATGTATACACTGTGGTTGGTCGATGGGGGTTCTGTGGTCCCGATCCCCTCCCCCTACCCCCCCCCCCCCGCAGTTGGGGTTGTATGCTCAGGGTCTGGAACAGGTCTTAATATTAAAGGCATTTGGCCCCTTATTCCTTGTAGTTCCCCCTGAAGTTTAGAGAGGTACGAATTCTGTGTTTTTAAAATATCATGATTTAACATTGTAACTTCCAGGATCCCCTGGAGTCCTTTTTGCAACAATAACATTAATTCCAACATTGAAGAGGCCGGAGTTGTGGAAGATTCTGAGTCAGGCTGCAGCGATTGATTAGTCGTTAGTGCCCTTGGACCCTGTACTATGCTCATCATCCACTTCGTGTCCCTTCACACTTCCGTCCATGGCAGAACCATCTTCCTCCTCTTGCCATAGGTCTTCACTATTTATTTCCTTAGGGCCATGAAGTAAGGACAACCTTGGTGACGAGGATAGTCGAGGTCATTGCAGGACCATTCGAGGCTGTTAAAGGTTGTATGGATTGGTTAATTAAGTTTGCAGAATCCATAATTTGTTCATCAAAAATAAAGGAGGAACCTCCCTTCCATGGTTCTTCCCCGGTTATTTCAGGATCAGGTCCTGGGGGCTTGACTGGTGAGAACCCTTTTGAAGTGCTTTCCCACAAAGTCTTTCAGGGCGTTTGATGCTATACCCACTTTTCTCCCACTTGCGGTGGCTCCTTGGGTATTTTCTCTTTTTTCTTCTGTATACGTTTAGATTTTGTTTTTGTCCCTGGGCACACAGGGCTTCCTCCCGATGCATTTTGGTCCATTGGGGGGTCTTTTAGAACCTTTTTGTCCTAGTGCGCTTTTGTTCTTCCTTGGAGCCATCGGTTACGATCTTTAAACTTGAGATTTAACAACTTCTCTATACCCCAACTGGTCTAACCCCTTAGTTCCAAACACAGTCCTCAGGACAGGAGTGGCCAGTTAAGGTAACTATAAAATAAAACAAAAGAGATAAAAGAAAAGGGAGGAAAGGAGAAGACTCCCTTATTCCCACTTACCTCTGTGCTTTGTTCTTGCGCCGTGACCGTGCTCTTCTCTATTTTGCACCTAGAGGAGAGTTCTAAAGGACGGAATTCCTCTTTGCAGCAAATTTTGCACGTTAATTAGCAGTACTCCTGTCGCATGCACACCCTTCAGGCTTTGGGCGTCTCTCCCTGCCTCTCTGCTTATAACTGGTGCAGGGAGTCACAGGCCTGGGGCGGACTGGGGATCATGGTGCCGGGTGGCAGGTCAGTTCGCCCGTCTTTCTCTGCTATTTACTTAATGCTGGTGCTGGGTGCCGGCTATCGCGGCCAGGGGGGCCGGGGGCCGCAAACTGGGTGGCGAATCTTTTCGCCTTCAGGCTTCTTTTGTTTCCTCAGTCAGACAGGTTTCACGGGCTTCACGGGCCGGAGGCTGAGATGTTGGATGGCGAGTCTGGTCTCAGGAATCGGAGCTCGCGTCTCTCGTGTTTGCGTCTCGCGTCTCCGCTCCCTCAGTCACGTGGGGTCACGGGATCACGCTCCACACAGCACCCAGTACGCACAACAGAAGTGAAAAAGTGAAGCATGGTGGCCTTATTTTTTATTTTTATTTTATAATACTTTTGCTGCACCCTGAAGTAACCTTTGGTTGAGGCTCTAACTATATCCTGACCTGGTGTTTTGTTTCTGCATGGTTGAGATGGCAAGTTGGGAGCATAGCGTGGACCTTTTCCCAGCTGGTATTGGGATCCTACGCAAGTGGACAAGTGTGCCAATGGATTGGAACTGTTCTGATGGTTATACATGGCATGAGGGTATCAAGTGTTTGGTTTCTTTATTAAGGAATTCCGTGGGGCAGCAACGTGCCTGGGAGAGGGAACTATGATCAAATGGACATGTGGTGACTTTCAGGTGAATACGTGTGCACGGTAGTCCAGATGTGCCAATTCCATATAGAAAAGCTAGACCGAGGTGAGGCAATAACCCGCTCATCTGTGTGCATTGCTGCCCGTGCCAAGGGGCTGCTTGCCCATCCACATTTCTCCGATTTAGCTGTATCTACTTCAGGCTCTTAACCATATCAAATTGCTTAAGGTAAGAGAATAGTGGCTAGAGAAGGTAAGATGTGCATAGCAAGAAGGTGTGTGGCATGTCGGTCAGTCTAGCTCAGTACTCTGAAAGGCCATGTTTACTTCTGGAACTTGAAGGAACAAGCTAGTCAAACCCAAGCCATGCCACTATCCCCATTTTGTAGCTCAATTGAAGCAGAGTCGTGAAATATCCACGATAACTGATCCAGAGTGGGAATGCCTTTAATGAGAATGCCCTATCAATGTTTTAAATTCATCCACTGTTTATAGGTTTTAAGTGTGCTGCAGGAGATAAGAGCTGCCTTGTAATCTCAATGTGTCCCAGTAGCTCTACCACATCTGTTGTAGGACTTGCATCATCTGCTATGCTGTGTGTGTCTCAGCGAACCCTGGGAGTTAATCATAGTTGGAGGGAGACTGAGACCCTAACTGGACATATTTGCTGTGGCTTTAAGCTAAGGCCCTAACATGGAATAGAAACTATCTTTGCTCCTACCTGAATGGCTCCAGACTTTTGTGTGAATTCCCCCCCCCCCGCCCATCAACTACAACAGGCTGTAAACTATACGTATCTGTAATGGCTCTGTGCTTTTATTTCAGTAACTAAATCACCCCAGGGGTTCCCACTTTGCTCAGTAACTCTCAATGTCGATTCTTAAACTCCTCCCTTGTCCCACCCTCTGGACGAGAGCGCGGTGTAGTGCATGTAAAAGGTGTTGCTATGGGGATTATTTGAGGAGCACATTTTCTCTTTTCCCTCTTGACTTGCTGTCTTGTTCCTCATTGAAATATGTACTATTTTTCCCAAAGTACTCCTTAAATTGATTAAAATTGGGTCAAATAGCTAGCTGCAAGAGTAAATTGTCATTTGCTGAAACCTTTTCTAATACAGTAATCACTGTTGGTGTCCTTGCACCTCAGATCATGATAGCAAGTACTTTTTCCTCTTCTTGTTGCCACCTTACCCAATTCTGGGTCAAATCTACTATTTTAGGAGCAATTTTTTTGTTCAATAAAATTGTGTTTTTTGAGTCCTTAATTTGAGTTGCATGAAGTACTTATGGAAGCACGTTCACAAAGTCATGTCATAGTATTTTTAGTAAACTAGTAATTTAGGATCATGTAAAAGGTAAACATACACTAAATAGTTTGTATGGCCTTTGTCCAGCCTGAAGGGAATTTTATTCTCTTGAATATTTTGTACCAATTCATGTAGTAAACATTTATATACAAGTGGGCACAACCTGTAACCCACAAACAACAAAACAAAACAAATAAACGCAAATTAAGTGAGGGCGCACAAGGCGGTCTGTACTAGTATTCAGTATTACAGACTAGAATTCATTTTAGCAAACAATTGTAAAAGACGTTTTGTGACTTTGTAAGGTACATATGGTGCTTTCAGGTCGACGACGTTTCGATGCAATTTGGAAATGGGTGCATCATCAGGACAAAGAATAAATCATGTTTGTCTTGAGAACATATTATTAGTAACATAGCCTCTATGTTGAGACCGTGCGTATATCCATTTGTTGGTGGGGGGTAGCGGTCTGTTATTAGGCTCTATCTGGGAGTGGTTATTTAACGACAATTCCGGGAGTGCGGCGAGTTGGGTCAAAGAATGATTGGTTCCGCGGAATGCGGGGTCGCATGCACGGCAGCGGAGTGCTCTGGCGTGTATAATTTTTGTGATGTCTTGCTCGATGGCAGGACGGATAGGGTTCTGGCGGTGATCCTAAGAAAAACATGATTTATTCTTTGTCCTGATGATGATGCAACCATTTCCAAATTGCATCGAAACGTCGTCGACCTGAAAGCACCATATGTTCCTTACAAAGTCACCAAACTTCTTTTACAATGGTTTGCTAAAATGAATTCTAGTCTGTAATACTGAATACTAGTACAGACCGCCTTGTGCGCCCTCACTTAATTTGCGTTTATTTGTTTTGTCTTGTTGTTTGTGGGTTACAGGTTGTGCCCACTTGTATATAAATGTTTACTACATGAATTGGTACAAAATATTCAAGAGAATAAAATTCCTGTCCGGCTGGACAAAGGACATACAAACTATTTAGTGTATGTTTATCTTTTATATGATCCTAAATTACTAGGGTCCTCTGTTTTGTGAAATAGACTACTGCCCAAGGACCCTAGTGTTATTCCTTTTGGGTTTTCCCTAGTTGTGTATAACACATAGTATTTTTAGTGTTTACACTAGCCATTATCAGAATCCCGGTAGCTTCCGAGGAGAGTACAGCTTAGTCTGCAGCCAACAAGACCACCCAGAGACATCAAATACCTGTTTACATCTGAATCCTGGGAAATAAAGTTGTCCTGCCTAGCCTACTATTCTTTCACAGTAAACTTTAGAATTCCACAGCCCGCCCCTTGCCATCAGCCATTTCTTTTGAGGATTCATCCTGGCTGAGAACTTTGCTTTCCTTTAGCATTTGTGCGATGACGAACACACACTTACCTTCCCTTATTGAATTGACATGTGGGCCACCATGCATTCCAAAGGCCAGCATCTTCTAGTAGCCTCTAGCCTTTGTGTCACACAAAACAAACTACCTTCTGCCTCGATCATCCATGGATTCCCTCCCCCAACCATCCCACAATTGCGTTCTCAACCTCACCAGTGACCATCACTGCAGGTTCCTTTGAAATAATGTTGCATTGGGGATAGTGACTCGATTGGGATGCTTCAAAGTGCAAATAGAAGCTACTTTTATGAAAATGCAGCCAACAGCTCAGGGTATCTGACTTTCATTCAAACATGGCATGCAAGCTGTCTGCTCTCACACTCCGCTTATATGAAAAACCGTTGAATTGAATTTAAGGAAATAACATTTCATTTCAATATACTTTACTTACTACATCCATCTGAGGTATGCATCTCATGTGTTGGTCCCGTGACTACCCGGGCCGTCAGTCTAAGTGTAGTAGATTACATCCAAGTCTTCAGAATGAGACTACCCTTCTCAGGCTCCTGACTCCAAAATTAAACTATCCAGACATCAAATTGTCCTAATACATAATGCATCAGCACACACGCCTATGGCTTCTCATTGACCACTCTGTAAAGGCAGACTGATCTGGAAATAGTCTGTGTAGTGAAAGGAGGTGTAGGTCAAGAACAACAATCTAATACAGTTCAGAAAGCTACAAGCTTCAGTGTCAGTAGCCTACTGGCAAAAATGCACAAGACACTTGAACCTCCTCCCAATCCTCTGGTCCACTGGCAACCTGAAATTGTGGGTTCTCCTACAGCAATTGGGTTCAATTTGCACTCTGATGCCCATAGGCCTCCTTGTATTGCCTTCTCTATGTTCGGTTTCTCACTGTCTCATAAACACATCTCCAATTTAGATGCCATACTTGTTTGTACCAGTTGCAAGCTGACTTTCACAGCCACTTTGTGGAAAACAAACTTGTCAGAAAATGCAGACTTGCTTGCCTTTCTACTGAGGAGTTATTTGTTTGTGTTTGATCTTTAATTTAGCCAATTTTATATTGACTTGTTTCATTTTTTGTTTAGTTTCTAGTGAATCTGTTGGTAGCCCCATCTTCTACATCATATTGGAGGTCTCCTTTTCTAATTGGGAGAAGCGTAAGGATCCATGTTAGTCCTTGCTGCGGTACTGGTGTTGCCAAATAGAACAGCGGAAAAGATTTGACCATATAAATTGTACCCCATTACTCCGATTAGGACTATTGCCTGCCAAATTAGAACTTCTAAGTAAACTGGGAAGCAATTGAAGAACCATCATGCAGTATTAATTTCAGGATCTTAGTATAACACTTTATTTTGCAGGTCTATGAAGACACACTTGAAGGAGTGTACAGGTCACTAAAATTGGAACTACAGCTGTCTGTTGTTGATCATGCCCAGTTCTGGCAGCTGGCAAAAGTTCAGATGACCAGAGTGTGCAAGCTTGAGGAAACCGCTGCCAACTATGTGAACTGGAAGCTAATAGATTCCTTGCCTTCTTACAGGTATGCTTCATACTTTGAGTTGTACTACATGTGTGTCAAATGGTATATTGACTATTTGGGGTCATGTGACTTCATTAGGTTTACAGTATGTATCAATGCAACTTAGTGCAACCTTTCTATAGCATCAAACCTATTGAGATATTGAACCACTGAAAATGAATATATCTCAAGAGTACTTGCAGCATTGACATTAGAGGTATGCATAACTTCGTCATCCTGGATTTGACCCAGATTTTCCTGTATTTGATAGAACCTTCCCTTTTTCCTCAGGCAGTAGCACTTTTGTGTAACGTTATGCTAATCTATGAAACCCAGATCCTCGCACTGACATCCTGTGTGTTATATGTATGCATACTCTACATGTATAATAGTAGGATTCTGTGTGGGTGAGTCTGCATACTGTAGCCAGTGGAATCCATTTGTTATGCCCTTAGTTGTAGCATGCATTCGATGGAGTATGAGGTTTTCCCCAGACAGTGGTAGTATATTGCCTGAATTCCTGTGACTTGTGGTTGGAGACAGGGCAACATTTAGAAATTCCATGAACTTTGTTAGCAAGAGGCAACTCATTTGTTTGTCCAGCCTGCCCTAATTGTTTCAGGAAGGCTGATGACGGCCAGATGCTGAAAACTTGCAATTTGTTGTGCCCATGCTGTGGATGCTCTTGCTTGGAGACTGCTCTGAGAAGCACACACAGGCTATAGCTATAAAGTAGCCACAAAAGGACACTTGAGAGATAGCAACAGGTTCTGAAGTATGTGACCGTGGATACACGTCCCATGTCTGCCCAGGGGTTGCCACTGCCTAAACTCCTCTTGGTCATGAGAAGATTTGGCCTAGAGGCTGCAGCAACTTTTGACTGAGGCTCCTGCTGGGAAGCTGAGCACCAAAATGATGGGCTATCTCACACAAGGTAAACACTTGCACACTAGAGAAACACTCACACATCAGTAGAATTGCAAAGATACTTTTCAGAAAAGTTAATTATTAAATCTGTGGATTGTTCTAAAACAGCTAAGGCAAAGTAGTTTATCTTCCCAATAAATGAGTGACCTATACATTATGAAGAAGGTGACCTGATAGAGTAGTCATGTGGTGCTCTAAACAAATGGGATGTACAGTGCACCTTTATGAAATGCAGATGTTTCTGTACAGAAGTTGTGTATAAAAAAAGTTGAGGCATAAGACATTGTTCAAGAACAGGAGTGACTAATTAATGCACTTACAAACGTAAGCCAGTGTGATTCTAAGCATTGTTTTAATGTTATGTCCCATTCTCATAACAGCACCACTCCTTGCGGACATCCCCTATACGAGGCCAAGCTCTTATTTCAGTCTTCACCCAATACTTATCCCTTTGTGATTAGCCTACCCCTCATGTGGGAAATCAACCACATATGCGTGGGTAACTACCTTAGTGCGTAGCCTTCGCTCCTATGCACAACTTCTCATGGAGAGCCGTCTCCATCTAGACACTCATTCCACCTTAGGAGGCCAAATACCTACTAACTACAACATTTGCCCTGCAGCAAAGCTTTTGCGCATAGCTGACCTGTTGTGGGCAATCAACAAAACACTGGTTGGCAAGTCCCTGTTGCACACGGTTTTCAACATGTGCACTGCCCTTAATAGAGTTCACTCTCTTAAAACACCCAAGATCCTTTAAGAGGCCAAGCATGTTGTAAAAACATATGCCTATTAGCGGTACTGAAGCTATAAAAAATGAGGTCTAGATGTACTTCGCGGAGTACCTTTAGTATAAGTGTATATCAACCGGTCACATTCATTCTATGTAATCGGTGAGGTATTTTAACATGTTGTGTGCTGTTATATGTGAGGTCCTAATCGGAGCATGGTGGGGTGGAAGTTATAATTGGATTGCTGAAGTAGAAATGGTGAATTTCAGTGGTTCGTCTGGTTTAAAACATTAGGTTATGACTTGCACTGTCACCGAACTAGAATTTCCCTATACCCTTTTGGTTTTCCTGTGAATATGTAGCTTTCTTTTTCAAACTTAAGGTAAGGTCTTTTTTCTATACTCAATTGGACAGTTGTTTGTTCATAGAAGTTCATAGAATTTCAGAGGATTTTTTTAATGTAAAGTAAGATATTATTACCATGGGTTTGGTGCCAGCCTGAGTAGAAACAAAGGGGAGGCAGGCCTAGCCTAGGTGTGCTGTTCATCTGCCAGTGACAACTTAGGCATCATTTGAACCTCTGGAAAGGGCTTGGCATAGGCCCCAGGCTATTCTGTCAAGAGAGGAGCCCCCCATCTCACTTCTAGGCCCCTCTGCCTACTCTCTGGGTGTATTATACATCTTACCATAGAGGTGGTGCTGGGGGCCAGGTGACAGCTGGATGCTTGCACAGAAATGATCACTTTCTAAAAGTGTAATTTCCAAATTAGTAATACAAAATCCAACTTGACAATTAAGTTGTATTTTAAATTATCATTAAAGTGACACTTTGAACCACTGTTATAGCTACTCCAAGCAGATTTTAGCACTTATTATTACAGGTAATGGTTTAAACCAGTGTTACCCATGAGAAAGCCAGCCTTGCAACAGTTTAAACTTCGTAGGTTGTTTACGGCCTGTACATGAAAAACTAAATATTCACGTCCTACCTTTTAAATATATGCACCCAGCCCTCTTATCCTTTATGGATGATTTATACGTATTAAAAAGGAAGATCTAGGCATGGTAAAAGGTGCAATGGCAGGCCTAGAGACATATTTTGCAGTGCTACTTTAGTGCTTCCAACTAAGTAGCATGTAATTTACAAGCCCTGGGTACATGCAGTCCCATATGCTAGGGTAAAATCAGTAGCTGAAATGTCAATTGGGTATATTGCAATTCGCCATGTTTAAATCCGAGATCACAAGCACCTTACCATTGGTTAACAAAAGTAAAAACAGCCTATGGCCCACAAAAACAGGTTCAACAGAAGTAAAAAATCTGGGGGAATGCCACGCAAGATTAGTAATTTCAAACAACGTCTATATCTTAAGGTCTACTGTAGTAGCATAAACTGGCCATAAGAGGTCCTCTCGAGTAATTTGCCCAAGTGAAAAACGAGGGCTTCGAACAAGAGTGGGCCTTTAATATCTATTCGGTACTACTATGATAGTATATAAAACTATTAAGACATTACACTAGAAGTTAAAATGTTCCATTAGACTACAAAAAAGACAATGAGCATACAGGAGCTTTACAGCTGCAACGGGTTTGGTACAGACTATGCATAGGAGCTTGGACATCTAATAGCGCTTCAGTGTCTGGAGGAAGTGGCTATCTGTGAGGGGGTTGTGCATTCGATGAGTACCACTCACAAGGGGGTCTTGTTAACCCACGCCGGTTGATTGCCTACAAGAGGTCAAATGTCAACCACAGGGTTTTCTACAGGGCCAAGGCTGTGCATAAAAGGGGCTTTAATACCCAAAGCTTGGACATCTGGAGGGAGTTGTTTATCCGTGAACAGTTGTGGACCGGGCGAAGCACATGCCCTGCAGTGTCTTGCCCACCTATGTCTGATTGATTGACCATAAGAGATCAGCTATTATTGCAGGGTTCAGCACCAAGTGCACAGTGTGCACATTAGAAACTTGGCCATCTAATGGACTTTGTCTGGAGGAAGTGGGCTTTTCATGAGGCATTGTGCGCAGGGTAAACTCTAAGTGTACTTGCCCACCCATCTGTGCTGGGTTACCCCCAAGAGGTCGGCTACCTGTGCAATATTATGTACAGGGTGAAGGCTATGTATAGTAGGAACCCAACCACCCAACGGAGGTAGGGTGTCTAAAGGAAGTGTACTCTCCATGAGTACACTTGAGTACATATGGGAATTTACATGGGGAATACTGTTTTCGGATGCCCTCTTTATCCTCAGTTCCTACACCACAGATCATCCCTAACCTTTACAGGGAGGAGCTGAGGTGTATTTTATTTTTACTAAGTTTCATGAAGATTCATTTAACAGCTACAAGGTTAGCAGCTAAATAAATGCTCTTCCTATGGAAACTCTGACCTAACTATGACTATTCTGTGGCAACCGCAGCTGTGTAATGTAATTACGATGGGTGTGAGCTTAATTTAGTTGTCAACACAATTGTTCACAAATAGGTAATTTTATATTTATGTGGCCTTCGAATCTATTTTACTTTCAATTACAAATCTGACACTAGTGATGTCCTAGTATTTCATAGCCTTTAATTGCAATTTCATTTCACCCTTTTGGAATGATCTACACAGTGCATTCAAGTCTTAGTTTACTTTTCTCACTTTGACAGATGTACATACTTTCTATTCATTTCAAATCAGGCTCTACATGATATCTGGGAATGAAACCTATTTGGATCAAATCAGAGGATTTCTAATGAGGAAAAGGCTGGTGAATAACTGGCTCCTGAAGGAAGAGAATGCCTGGGTGAGATGTTTACTACCTGAAGATCTCCTACTTTTGCTGGACTATGACACCAAGCTTTGCGAAGGTAAATTAAACAGCTGCTTGTTTTGTATTTTAATGTATCATTCTTACTTGACACTGGCTATTTTGTGTTAATTGTAGGGTCGAGGCTTCTCCATATAGGAGCAGGTAATTACTTGCTTTGGGCATCACATGGTAGGGAAAGATTGGTTAAAAAAATACCAATAAAATATCTATGTATTGGGATTTTACATGAGCTACACGAGTTTCATGGCTTAATCCAGGCTAGAGATCATGGAGCGCATTAGTCTTTTTTTCCTTGTTGCAAATTTCTGGCATAAGTCTCTAAAAAAAAGCAACTCTTGCATTTCTGCATAAACGTTGAATGCTGACCGGTTTTGTATAATTCCTTTACTCGAAGAATCTGGTGATCAATCAATGCATCTTCTTTTCCATTCATATTTGGCATGGGCGTTCTTTACATGGTTTACATGGGTGATGGTGAATGTGCCATGCCAGCATCACTGGTGATGTTTTGCACATTAAAAAGGGTCATTTTTCACATGACTTAGTGTTCCGTATTTCAAGCTGCAATTAAAGTCATAATGGGGGCTCATTTAAGGCTTGAAGCCCAGTCAAGGCTCCAGGAGGCCGGTATACATTCTCTCCACTCTACCCCTCAGTCACTGTCTGCACAGATTTCAAGAATGGGTTGTGCTCTGTTGGCCCAAGAAAAGGACCCTTGAGACCTGGTTTATGTGCACTGTGTTGCAATGTGCCCAGTAAGGTCTCCCCTGCTTGCCCCGGAATAAGACACTCTGACCGGACCCTGTTTCAAAGCCCTAGAATGCCCGGGGATGAAAGCGTCCAGCCCAGGGCTCTGTTCCATGGCTTGCCATGTCACTTGGAGCCTGGGACATGGCCCCTCTGGTTTGGAATTCTTCCATGTTTGTCTGCGTTCAGAGCTTCCACTTGGCATTGGATCACAGCTCAGGCTGGCCTTGGGGGGAAGCCCCTAACACTGGGCTGGCTTCACTGACCTTCTGTATTAGAAAGCGCCTAAGGCAGGGTTCACAGGTCCAGGGAGGTCTCCTCCGCTTTGTCTGGGTTTAGAAGCACTCACCGAGCCCTGATTCAGAGCTCCGGCTGGCATGAGGTTGGAAGCCACTTTACCTGGTCTACATTCCATGGCCCACCGTTCTCAAAATGCTCTGGGCGGAGAACCACAGGCCTAGGGAGCTGTCCCTGCTTGCCTGGATAAGCAGCTCTGACTAGCTCCATGAGCCACCCCCAGGTAACAAACTCCGGCTCTGAGAAATTGGGTTACAGTCCATGTCCCCTCCAAAGCTGAGGAAAATCCTTTTTCAGAAGTCACAGGGCAACCAGATAGGGGTCCAGGCATCTGGTCCCTCTGAACATCTGCCCATGCACCAGGCATTCCTATGGCCGTGCTGGCCTGGAAATCCAGATGAGGGCTCATTTGATTCTTTGAGTCTAGACAATGCTCCATGAGTTCGGTGTGTTTTCTCCGATGCATGTATTACAAGAAAGGGGGGTTGACTTGCTCTAGATTAGTAGGGACAGGATCTTGAGAGCCCCATGTAGTTGGGTCATTCTCACTTGGGTACTGCCTGGGTGAGAACCCGGGGTGGCCTCAGGGTCCAGAGTCTGCAGCTGTCTTCCAGCCCTGTCCGATAGGCCCCATGCAGGGCACATGTTAGCCAAGACTCTACTGTGATCGCGATGTCCGAGCTTACCTGGAAGTCGGACGAAGGCTTATTTAACTCTCCATACCCAGCCAAGGTTCCAGGAAGTTGGATGTTTGTTCCAACTGCCCTTTTACTCTGTCCATGGACTACAAGAAAGGCAGGCAGCCCTCTTCCACATTATAAGGGACAGGGCAAGAGACACTACACTGTTCTCCGGTCTTCCTCTCCAGATGCCGCAAGTGCCTGGGCTGACCCAACCTGGGCTACCATGGGCCTGAACTGTGGCTGCCTTCCAGTCTGGTCCAACATGCGTTTACTTTGAGCCCTGCTTCCTGGCGAGCAGACAGGGATGCAAAGGTGACATGCAATGGGTCAAAGCTCTGTGATCCTCCCCCATATGACCTTGCCTAATACCCTGCTCTGGCTCCAAGAATCCAGGCATCGGAGTCTTTCCTCTGCATGGGTGTATGAAATCCTTTTTCATAAAACATGAAAAGAGCACATGGCCGTCCTTCTAATCCAGCCATCTCTTCACACGCACCAAGCATTCCTGTTGCACGGTAATATGGCCTGGCTGCCCCGGAAGCCCAGATAAGTCTACTTTGATCCCAGCCAGGGCTCCAGGAGGTCAGGTGAGTTTTCCCTGATGGCCCCTTCAATCACTCAATGTGCACAGATTATACGAAAGGGGGGTTGCCTTGCTCTGGATTAGTAGGAACAGGGTACTTGTGACCCCCTTGTGTTTTGGTCATTCTCACCCACATGCTCCTTGGGTATGTGGCTTCCTTTCATCCTGTCCAATAGGCCTTTCCTTGGAGCTTTGTTTCTTTGAGAGCAGGCAGAAACATGAAGCTGACCTCCCCAGGCAAGGCGGCCTGCTTGGGGCAGTTTAGCCAGCACTGTACCGTGATTGTGATGGCCAGCCAGGGCTCCAGGAGCTCAGGAGTGTTCACTTCGATGGTGCCCTTACACACTGTGTTCATGAACTACAAGAAAGGCAGGTAGCCTTTCTTCAGATTACTATAGACCAGGTATGAGGGACCCCCTTGTCCTCTGGCCCTTATCCTCTGGTGTCGCAAGGGCCTGGTTGGGCCTGCCCCACAGTAACGGCTGGTGTCCGTTTTGAGTGACGAGGGAGGAAGAAATAGAGACTAACAACTACAGCAAAATATGAATAAAAAATAACTTGCCTGCCTGTCCTGCTTCACTGCCGCTCCATTTCTCCTCGCCAGCACAAACTCCCAGAGTCCCCTGCAGCCAATCCTGATGCTGATTTCATTCATGAGAGCAGCTTCGGAATTGGCTGGAGTGCCCTCAATTTAGACTCTCAGGGAGACTGGGAGCCTGTGCCTGCTCTCTCCAACCCAGGAAAGTAGCTGAGATTGGAGAGAGCTTCACTGCGCATGACTGTTTGGGTGGCCCGAGTAGGCTGGCCAAAATCGTCATGCATACCGGATAACACTTTTCTCCACTCTACCTCTCACTGCCTCCTCCAACCAAGACTCACCCGGGGGAGAAAAAAATAAAATGATAAACCTGGTTTGTTTTATTTTTCAATTTTTGAAGCAATTTTTGAGGTTGCAACGCTCCTCCGCTACTGCGGAGGAGCTGTTGCTGCTGCCCCGGTTGCCAGGGGCATGAATATGTAGTGGCCTTTAAGCCCTGTCCCATCAGTCTATACTCTGTGCCTTGCTTCCTAGAGAGTGGGAAGGGCTGTGAAGCTGACCACCCTGTGCGGGGCAGCATGCACAGGGCCAGTGTAAAGTTTTACACCAGACATTGTATAAAATGCCCATACTGAAAAGTAAAAACTTTGCTTCAGTAGTTTCAAAATGTGGATACACCTTCAGTTAACGTTTGGAAGAATGGCTTTCAAAGAAATTGTGTTCAATAGACTTATCTCCGAGATGAATTGCATGGTACTGATGAAGGCTGAATAGTGTCTCAATTTGTTAAACTCTAATGCAATGGAAAGACCACATTGCAGTTCATTTACCACACCGAGCACTGCCTATTTCTCTGTAGAAATAACGTAAAATATTCAAAACCAATCAGTGTTGGATTTTGATGTGCATTCTGCTAGCTAATCCAGTTGATACTAGGATGGAACAGCTTTGCCAATTGCTGCTCGCTAATTGCAAGTCATTGAAGCTGATGATCAGGATCAGACCCGGTTCGCTCTCGTGCGCCATATGTATTGATTAAAGTTTTGTATAGCGTGTACAAGACCCAAGAGGGTATCCGAGCACTTCACAGTTGAGGTAGGTAGGATAACAAAGTATGCCAAGAGTAAGCATTACCAATAGGTTCAAAATAAATGTTACCAATGGGTTCAAGACAATAGCTTGACAAAGAAAATGATTCAGAGCAATTGAGAACAAGACAGGACAGTTCCAATAATGGAGAGGAAAGGCAATGCCCACAGTACCAGTGGTTAAGTGTTACTTTCGTCCAGAAATCTTTTAAGCTGTTTTTTTTAAATAATAAAAAGACTTGATTTAATCAGCAAATGAATTCGATGTGTGGCGACCCCCCCCCCCCCCCCCCCGAAAGTTAATGTACTTATCATTCACTTAATGACTCATGAAATTGAATGTGATGGCTGTTGTTAAATCATCAACCATTACATTATTCTATGCTAGCGTGTTTGGCTAGGTTATAAGAATTGGAAAACTACCACAGGCGTATATACTTTTTCCGTATATTTTTAATTTACTGAAATACAATTTGATGCAATGAGGCCACATCCATTGTTGCTAACTCTAGAACCAGTGCACTTGGAATTGTGAGGATTTTGCTAATGGGTTGTAAACTATCATACCTTGCTCGATTAGGAAAAATGCTAAACCAGAAGTAGCTACACAGCTTGCCCAACAGAGGGTTCTAATCTCACAGCAGTCCAAGTTCAGTCCAGGACCAAGTATCATACCACTGTACCAGACATGTGCTTCATACACGGTCACACAATTGCCACCTCCACTTCTGCATCTTTCAACAGGCGCTGCTGTGTATACCAGAAAAAACTAGGCTAATACCCTCACCTCCCACCTGACTGTCTAACCAAATGAGACAGCCAGTTGTCTTCTCACAGATCCTGTTCAGATATATTATAAAGAGGCCCAGCTTCCTGTGGGGCCTCCTTGAAGCTAGAGGGCCACTTAATGGTGTAATCCACCCAGGGAGCGAGCATGCAGACTGAGTGGCTTTAGCTGCCATTCTGTGAGCTGCAGCAGGATTGAAATGCTTTAATTTATCCTCTCAGCCAACTGGCTGTTCTCACCCAGCCCTGCCTCATTGTCACTTTAGGCTCATTTGTGAAGTTGATGCTTCACAATTCAGAACAGGTATCGGCAACGCAGAGAAGTCTTGCCTTTGTGGCCTATTGGATTGCTGATGGTTTTTACTGATGCTCTATAGCATTGGCAAAAAGACCTGATACGATACGCGTCATGGTGTAACTCTGATGCACCATTCAGTATGCAAGCGCATGTCACCACCCTCGTATGTCTTTACTTTAATATTTAAGCCCAAATGAAGTCCTTATTAGGTCTCACCTAGGAAACGCTTGCACTGTCTATTTGAGACATGGTGTGTTCAGGATATGGGCTTTACGCTCCAACCATTGCCTGCCCATGTTTTCAATTGGCTCCTCTGACTGTCTTTTGTAAATGCTTTTCTTCCATTGGTTAATTTAAGTAGTCCCTCCTTATTCCCTCCCTTTCTACTGTTGTAATCTCCCATAAGGACTGGCCCTATTACATGTAATCTTACTTTTCATGTTTCATATACACTTTGTTAATGACTTTTGGTCTGCTAGTGTTGCCGGCAGAACAGCTACACACTTCCCAAACCACAGTTCCCGAACACCACGCTTAAATGTTAAATGGCAGCCAAAGTCTTTTCTGTTGCATTGTTGTGCCCAGCTCGCACAACTATTTCTAGAAAAAAAATAGAAAAAAAATAAGGCAGCCATACTTTTGGTTTTCTTTTCTATTTATTGACTTTTGTTGCAATGATGGTATGCCGCGCTTTAGCTTTAAACATCCTAAGTTAAAGCGCGACGTTCCGCGATTGCTACAAAAGTAAATAAATAGAAAACAAAAAAACAGTGGACGCACAACTTAAAAAAAAAAAATGCTTGACTTTTGTAGCTATGCTACCGCAAGGATATTTTTTAGACAAAAAATTCATTCTCATTTGTGAAGCCAATAGCTCGAAATGTAACTGAAACCTATTACATTGCAAATGCTTGTTAATTTTAAAGGTTACTACTGCAGGTCAACGAAAAATGATACTTTTGTTTCTTGGCACTGAAGAGGTTTGGACTATAACGAGCAATAGTCCTCAAATGTGTACATTGGCAACGATGGGTATAAAATTCTTGAGGTTCGTAGTCTGATGATTGCCGTGGGTGCCCTTCTTTCTCTTTTTTTGTTTTTTGACCCTAGATGGCTGACGCGAATTGCAGCAGTAAATTAAAATAATTTTTACTTGTGCAAAAGTGTCTTTGCAGAAGTGGAACATCCCGGCAGCTAGTGGGCCCACCCAAAAAATTAAAGTATTACAAAGACTGCCTGGGGGAGGTTATTGATGGAATCTGCAACATGGATTGTGTTGTGTAGGGTATCCTATAAGAAAAGCGGCACACGAGTGAAAAAGCAATTGGGGGTGAGAGCAATGTGGAGTGCAAGGGGTGGTATTTGGGAGGGTACACAGCACTCAAGGCAGAAAGCTGGAAACACGGACTGAGTGCTAAAAGAAAAGAAGATGTTCTCTAAATAAGAGTAGGGGAAGGATAAACAAGTCGACCAATCAAAATAGATGGTAAAGAGGCTCTGCTCCATGGGTGGGACAATCACAAGAAAAGGAAGGCATGCAAGCAAATTGGAGACAAAGCCAACCAATGGTAAGCAATGGGTGGGCTCTAACCTTAAAGGTTTCAGTAATGGTCACAAGAGGCCTTTTGCAAAACCTATAGAACGTATGTACGTCAGCCAGTTCTAGTTACAGACTCTACCTGTCCTAATGAAGTTTGGCAGTTGTGTGGTAGGGACTTTTTCTTCTTTCTAACCCTCCCCCTTCCTATCATTGGCGTTCCTGTTCAACGTTGTTAGTCATATGCTCCTCAAGAAGGTATGGCCTTTTATCGCCTGATGCTTTTCGCTTTGTTTTTCAGGCCAGCTACACGGGGACACGCTATCTGCCCACCTGAGTCGAATAATTTGGATATACCTCCATTCTAACCAGCAGCTGTACATGGAAGCTATGAAGGGCTTCGTCTTTGAATGCGCACATGCAAGTTATATGTCCCAGATCTACGAGAGCGGCAGCATAGAACTGTGAACTAGTGCACTTTATGCCGATGCACATGGACATTTATTGCATGAAGCGTTTTACAATGCACATTTTTAAAATCAGTCCTGACGACTAGTTGGGCTGTTTTAGCAATTTTAGGAATTTTGCACACTAACTTAAGGTATTTGTTGGATCATGTAAATATGGTTTTTTATTCAATTTTAAACCAATATTTTCTTAATGTATTACTTTTTAACTTGGGTTTATGCCCACATTATGAACAAGCACACAGGGGTATTTGTACAGATATTGCCCCTAATTGAACAGCTGATAAGTCAATATTGCTTTAATTCCGAACATTAGCACACAGTACTGGACAGATTACAATCAGCCATGCCTCCATTGATTTGATTTCGAAAAGTTATGTAACTCACTTTTTCGGTGGTGTCCCGGGAGTTTTTGCATGCCTGGTATTACAAGTGAAAATGTATTGATTACTATGTAAGATAGTTTAACATTGAACATGCTTATGGTGAACGCTGCTGAATTTTAAAATAAGTGTTTTACAATACTGTGCATGTAGAAGGGGGCATTGGTAACTTTTTTTTTTTTACTAACAGATCGATTGCTGTTTTAGCTGGTTATACATCTGTATTTTTGTATGGCTAGTCACTGGGCTATTTATTATTCCCAAGGAACAATAAATACCTTTTGTGGATGAAAACAAAAAGCAAGCATTTACTTTGTGGTTTCCTCTTGTCAATTTTTTGATATATAGTACGTATTGTAAATCTTTAATATTTGCCAATTTGAAGATTTGACTAATGAACAAACTAAATAGCCAAGAATAGTCTGATCTCTGGCTAAAGTCACTCTTCCGAATATGGCCCTGAGGTCTCTAAGTGGCTCTCAGGCAAGAGCAGGTTTGAGCCAATTTAATTGCTTGTGCAGCAGAAACCCATTCAGCTCCCACAACTGACCTGGAGATAATTGTAATTATATAGCACTTACTAGCCCTGAAGTTGTGTTGGCACGCATTACGAGGAGTAGCATGCTACTCCAGAACTCAAGGTTAGTGGTTAATTCAGTGGTTAATCTTGGTTAGTGCGATTAGTACTGTGCTCTTCAGAAAAAATAGGCATGCATTTTCTTCAGTTACTCTGTGATGGGTTATATTAATAACAGGTAGGTGTGATCATTAGTAGGGGCTATGTAGTTTGAAGTGAATGATTGGTGAGATAAGCCATTGGAGATTAGGTAATGGTAGTTTACAGGAATAAGATTTTATGTATGAATGGTTGTGATCTATGAAATAAGGTATCGGCCAATTTCGAAAATACAAAAAAGGAATAAGGCAGACCTGAGACTGCAAGGAAGCTATACTCAGAAATCGAAGGTGTGTGGAGGATGGAAGATAAGAGGGTCACTGAAGAAAGAAAGGAGAGGAATCCAGCATTAGTATGGCAAGGTCAATTTTTCATGCCGGGTTTTAGGAGTATGGTTGGTGAAGTTTTTGCCATGGCAAGCAATTGGAGGATGTAAGTGGTAGAATGAAACAGAACTACATAGTGTTCCATATCCCGGCATACTGTTTAAACATGTGATTCAGAGTGTACACCTCATTTGAATATTAAGAGCCAAAGACTAGGGCAGCCCTTTTAAACCTGGTCTGGATTATCCAAACCTTGGTACAGGGTCTGTACGCTGCACAAGGAAGTTGGGGCAAAAAAAGAAAAGGTCTCATTTAACAATATTTCCTCACTATTCTGTAATTAAAGGTTTTTCCCCTCACTAAACATGAGCTATTTGGCACTGGCTGAGTGTTTCGATTTATAACCGGTTTCATCACCTAATCCCATCCAAGTGTATGTTGTGCATGCTTGTGTATGTGGCTATTGTGGTATAGGCATTGTACGTCTAAGTGAAACAGAGTGAAGAAGGCCTGAGGGGTTCAATTGTGGAAGTCCAGAGTCTGTTTCTGTGCACAAAATGGGGGTCATGTGTTCCCAAACAGTTTGAAGTGTATCAGAAGAGATGCTGGAGGGAGGAGACCTAGACAGCGAAGTGAGTACAAGAGACAAGGCTCCTATTGAAGTGTGATTAAGTCCTTCCTGCAGAACAAACCCTTGGTAGATGGTGAGGGTGAAGAGGGAGCAGTCTGTTCAGAATCACAAGGTCTAGAACGTAAAACCACCATTTTGTCTCTTTCCTTGTCTTTGCATAAGGAGCAGATAGTTCAAACCCATCTATGCCTCTGTTTTGGGTGCTCAATGGTGGATACTTCTCTGCTGTGAGGAGCATCACCCAACACAAAGATGTGTCTGCAGAACTGCATAAAGAGGTACTTGGAAAAAAGGAACTCATCCCAAACAAAGTTCACCTATCTGCAGAATTTTGGAAGTAATAAAATAATGAAGACTTCTGTGCCTATAATTTCACCGTGATCCTGCTAGATGTGATATGAGGGCTTTCTGGTCAAACGCTTTAAGCAGAAAAATGTGTGCTCTTACAATAACGTGGCAGCTTCAGTCCCTACCGCTGTCCGGTCTCAAGTCCATCCCAACAAAATTCAAGCTGGCACTGCTGAAGATCAGTGCCACAACACGCAGTAGAAACAAGTATTTGCTTAAGTTATGCAAGGAATAGGAGGGACTGCAGGCACATTTAACTCCCAGGCAAAGTAATGAGCCTGCTCCAGAAACCTGTACAAAATTGACTTTCATGCAAAGTGGCCAGGCAGACTTGGCATTTTATCCTTTTATCCGATCAATAAAATGAGCACCAGGCAGTACATTCTTGACACAATGGCGACTTCATGAATGCATTCCAAACATTGATCATAGGTAAAGGCATGGTCCGCCTGACCATGAATAATCACTATTTAACATTTCCAGTGGTCATGTTTGCCTGAATAACAGGATTTTTAAATTCTTTCCATGATATTTCATCATCCTCATCATCATATAACTTTATTCGGTTACTTGTAAAAAAAAAAAAAGCCATCAATGTATGCAAAATGTACAATTAAAATAGTACTAAACCGTTGTGAACGCATGTACAAATGACATCCCGAATCAGTTTAAGAACATTAATACATAAATACAATCAATCTAGTCCTACATAAAAGAGGGAGCAGTAGAACATGAGATGCAAGCTGTGTATACCCAGCTAAAGATTTAAAATACGTATACTGCATAGAAGGTAAGAGGAGTTAAAGTGGTAACACCACTATGATTAAGAAATGTTTGCAGGTTAACCAGAAGGAGAACAAAAAACGGCTGAGAGCAAAGATTATTGGCCCAGAAGGATCTGTTTTTAAGATTCTGAACGCGATCTGGTACTGCCGAACACCCAAGTCCATGATATTTCACTTCTGTAACACCGTATTGGTAGGCTATGGGTTGATGGAAACATTGTAACATACAAACGCATAGAGGTAGTGTGTCCTGTAGAGAGCTGGCAAACAGCCTGGAAGAAGACCAAAGAGAACACAGTGACCCTGTCTGGTCAATGACCGATTCAGTTTTATATCTGTTGCCACAAATCTTGCATGTGGAGCCCATGACCTATCCTTACTTGTGTGGCCATGAATCCTACAAACTGGCTCTGGTGGAGGAGGAGCTGAGTGCAGCAGGGTAGGAACGAGGAAAGGAGAGGTGCACTCCACTGACAACGAGGGCAGCGGCTTAAGAAGTGGAGCAGGGGGACATCACAATCTCCCTGTTTCCAGCTGCAATCCAGGTTCTGAGGTTGTGCAGCTAAAGTCTGCACTCAAAACAGGTGCAAGAAGGATGTAAAAGGTGAGCCATATACCCCAGGTGCTGCAAGCGCAGAAGTGGCAAGTCTAGCAACTGGTGCAGCTTGGTCCTGGTAGGAAGATGGGACGCCTGCAGTCTGTCCACCGGCTGTCTGTTGACGTTCACCGGTTTACCCTCCTCTATTGCCACTAAGTAGAGCCACCTCTCTCCCCAGTCTGCCGGCTGCCATCTGCTCCTCTTCCCCATATTCTGCCTCTAGCCTACCTATCCAGCACCAGCTCAATCTCCTCAGGCTCGGTTTTGGAGTTCCCCTTGATAGAAAGAAGTCTATAGACTTTCCTGCCATTTTTGCAAAACATAAGCTTTCTTATATCAGTGGGATAGATGGCATTGGACCACAGACACCCTTTTAATCTCTGCTTTTAACACTCCTTCAAAGTTACCTTGATATTCACTGTGCATAAGCATCACCTCTACGTGAACTTTAGGAGCTGAAGTTACTCACTTCATCAATACCTCAGTATTTGTTATTGGATGCCAATTGGGAGATTACAGCAGACTTGTGGTTTAAGAGAAGACAAAGGTGTCCGGTTTGGGTGGCTGTCTAGCTGCCTCAGCGGACAGGTATAGATGTGTGCCATCTTGGAAGTCCAAAGTCTGTAGAAATACAACATGAGCAAGAGAACCACAACTCTCAAGGAAGGAACACATTCAGGCCACACCTTGAAACAGGCTTTAAGGAGCAAACACTATCTCCTCTCAAAAGGGTGGTAGCACAAGGTCCGGGGCACAGTCTAGTGCTGGGGGAGTAGCCCCCAAATACAATTGAACAGTAGTTACTCTATGTGAGTAAGCCAGAAAAATTGGCCCCAATCCATACATTCAGAATTTCACTCAAACCATCAATAACAACCTGGCTGAGCCAACTTCCAAAATTTCACACGTTGACCCAAAGAAGGATAATGTCTCATTTACTGAGACTTCTGCCTTGGGGGTGATTTACCACAGACTCATTCTAAGCAATATGTGGAAAGGTGAATTCTCTTAAACATCAATTTTAAAGATCATCAATTCCTTGCCAGGGGCACAGCAACCACACATCATAGTAACTGTTGCACACGTTGACTACTCTTCAAGGCAATCTGAGGAGGACGACTTGTTAGCTAAATGGCCAGCCCTTGCAACGCATGGCCGGTCTCTAGCTCAAGGTGGCAGATTTCTTTCAAGGAACTCAATTCGCTTTCTGTTGAACGTAGATGAGAATATATTAAAGGCAGTGAAACATTCACCCCGGAAGTGAACACTACAGTAAGGGGTAGTTCCCCCAGCCTAGAATACCACAATTGAACCCACCTTGATGTCCAATAATTGTACTTTACTGGCAGCTAGTGACATGGAAATCTCAAATTGGAACTCCAAGTTGATTGAATGCAAACACTAATTCCATAACCAGTATGGAATAAAAAATGCCCTGGAATCCAAGGGAAGGATACGCTCGTACTCTGGTGAGGCAATGAAAATACCTGCACCCTCGACAACAAACTGGGATAAGACCTTTCTCAAAAGGAGATCTATATTAAATAGCTGGCCACTTTGGACCCACAGATCAAGACGGCAGGGGCATGTACTGAAAATAGGACAGAGTGAGCACACAACACAGTCTCCCACCATCTACACTTGAAAAGTCTTTAAATGGCCTACAAGAACTAAAGATTTTAAGAAGCTCCTCAGTGAGCAGGAGCACAAAATCCATTCAAGATGCACCAATTCAAATGTAAGAGTTACTAGAGCTCACAATTTAATCTGTCCATGTCTTACTACAGAGGACTCCGACTCACTCCCCTCTGCGAGCAAAATTATGCAAAAATGTTGTTTTCCCGATGAGGAAGATACTTTGAGCTCACACGACCTCCCCATTGCACAAAAACTTAAATTTACTCTGCTTACTCTGCTATATACATCTAGTGGTTGCAGTGATCTTTTAATTAGGGCTAATATTCTATGATTATTGCATGACATTTCCTTCCTAAGTCACTATCGGAGCCAAGATATACTAAGAATCCAATTTGCTGTAGCATCATGGCCATCAAACATTGAATCCACAATTGTTTCTTGGAGATCTTAGTATCGCGGCTGAAGTTCTTAATGAAAAATCATTTTTCGCACAGTGGGGTGCTGAGATGAAAAGCATCGAGAGAAAAATACCCCAACATTTTAAACTACAATATGCCTCTGGAAAATGAGAGAAAAACATGAACCCAGAAAGGTGCAAATGGTGCACCAGATCAAAATCCTCCAAAAAACCTGCAGATCTGCATACATTCTAACAAAAGACACCCAGTCACTCAGAGTACAGGTTTATGCAAGTTCTTGATTTAGAATGGGCCTGCATTGCCTTGGTATTAAAAACTATGCCCAACCTCTATAGCCACATTGATAACAGACTGCCTAGGAAGGTTTACCCTGCAACTTCTGTCTTACAATCATTTCATGGAACATAGCTGGCCTCAAGAGCATCCTTAGTCGCCAAGGAGTACTCTGATTGAGGATGCTGATCTATTGTGCTTATAAGAAACTCGTGCAAGGACTCCAATCCACATAGCAGTATTCCATGGATTGCATCAGCTGGCTCCAAAAACAAGCCATTTTGGACTCCTGTTAGGGGGCCTTTTCATCTACATGGCCACAAGCACAAAGCTGGTGCTGATAGTTGTTGACACAGTGTTCATTGTTTAAAGCAGCCATATTCATGGGCTGCCACCTGGATAAAAGATTGAAATCATGGCTTCTAATTAATTTATACTTAAATATACAACATGGAGGGGGAGAGTGTGTGTGTGTGTGTGTGTGTGTGTGTAGGGATAATGGGAGAGGGCAGCCAACATGACAACCTTTTGCAGCTTGTTCGGAAACATACTTTGTAGTTTACCCTTATGAGATTCTGGTTACTTCAATATAACCAATTTGGACAGACCCTCAAACTCCCTTCAGCATCAGCACTCTTTCAACAGAGGAATTACTTAGTTGCTTCAATCTCATAGGCTCGTTTAAATCCAGGTTGAAGAACTATTGTATCCTCCAACAACTCCCCACATGTGTTCAGGGGCATTACTACACTGGACTACATGTTTGCAAGCCCTCTCTTTCTGGAAGTATGTCTAACTTTTCTGACCTGGTACACTCTGGAAGCGACAATTTCCCAGGTAAAATGCAGTTTCAACTAGAGCACTTCTGTGCTTTCTCAACTAAACAACCTGAGCAGTGCCACTGAGGAGAATCCATACCAGCTACTAAGAAGACTAAAGTGAACCTAAGCCTCTCAGAACCAATTCAGTAAATGTAAGCACTCGCTACTGAACCAGCAGATTCTAACTCTCTACTCTCCATCAGGCTGGGCATATATGGCGGACAGCAGCGGTGCGTCCATTGGGGCGTAGGGGCGTAGCCCCACCAGCCACCATGGACCCGCATCGCGGCCGCAGGCCAATCTCTAGTTCTGAATAAAATACATTGCATCATCAGGGGGGGGGTGGCCTGCTGCAGCTTGAGTGACAGTCCACACTCAGGCTGCAGCAGACCGTCCCGCTGGCGAACTTAGTGCGCATGCTTGGGAAAGTTGGCAACTTTCTCAAGCATGCGCACTGTAAGTTCCCCAGCGGGACCCAGGGGTGCTTGTTTGCTGCCACAGCCCGGGTTTCTAAAGGGCGAGAGGGCGAGCAGCAAATGTGCCTCCCTAGCCAATCCTGGCGCTGCTCCAGCGCCAGGATTGGCTGAGGACGGACGGAAGGCGGGGTTTCCACTCCAGTGAAGGCGCCAAGGTCCCAGAACTTAGAAGATGCAGGCGGCGCTGATCGGTAGTCAGGTAAGTTTAGTTTTCACTTCTTTATTCTTCCCCCCTCCCACCCTCTGCAATTGGTGAGGAGCGGCACTGCTGGGTATGTGAAGACCTAAAACTGGTTTTGAAGTCTTAAATAAGGCCTTGGCCCATAGTGTGGTAAAATCACAAGTCAGCTGCTCATCCACCTACAAGACTAGCCGGCATGTTCAGAGCCAGCTCTCAGACACCTGAGAGATTCTAGGCAACCCCATGCATCTCCATGGCCCACTTTATGGCTCTCCCAGATACCGAATCCTGGAGCCGGCCCTGCCATTATCTTATCCCCTTCGCCCTGTCTTAATTCTGGGCCATGAGTGAGGTGAAAGGTCGTCCTGAGACTCAGAGGGAGACATCACATACCTCTGAGTGGCAGCTCCTGGGCCGACCGTGTTTGGCGTAGGCCAAGCCCCTCCCGTGCAAGTATTAATGGAATTGTATATAGCACCATATAATTTTCCACGTGCCGCTGGCGCGCAGTTTTCATTCGACTTTGTGACATTTTATATGTATATTGGCCCGACGCCGATGCGGGTCTCCTTAAGACATGTGTTATATTATAACGGCCGCTGGGTTGCTCTTTGGCAGTGTTTTGTTTGGATCTCTCTATCGGCGAAGTTTCTGGAAAGAATATTTTCTACGACATGACTTTTAAGGGTGTATGGGGAGCGCTGCGAGCTGTCGTGCGGCTTTGTGTTTTTTTTTTTTTTACAGATGCTGGTTGTAATTATGTTTTTGTTAAAAATGTCAAACTCGAGAGACGCCATGAAATAAGAGAGTCAAAACCGCCTGAACGGCACAGCGTATTTATTATCTGGCGTGTCTTTAAAGCACCCCCTCGGTAGAGGGTCGGGGTTGGCGGGCGCTAATGAAACGTTTGAAGCCTCTGAGGTGGTGTTTGATTGTAATTGCTGAGAGCAAACCCTGCCTACTGTCAGGTTGTTCCTGCTAGTTGACTCAGCAGTGACCAACGAGCTATAGCGGTCAGTGTGAAGAATGAAGCGCTATAGGTCAGAGGAGATATCATTCGTGCTTTAAAAGGCAGGTGCCCGGCTACTAGCGCTCAACATCCAATGGCGGTACTCGTTTCACTTGCATGTGCGCAAATTGCCGGCGCAGAGCTTGCTCGGATCTGATCAGCGCATGATTTATAGTTGATTGCGTGTAAATGTGGAATAAACGTTTCATGGGGGGTTGCGAAATTTGTTTGGAGACGACATTATTACTGCGCACTGTTTTGAGTGACTGACCGCTGCCAGGTGAAACCGGAGTGGCACCATTATCCCTTCTCTCCTAATCGGCACTAAAACAGATGCACATACCATTTGCGTCCGTTTCTACAAATTGTGCATGGGTTTTTATAACCAATGTGTTAACGTGCGTACGTCTTGGGGAGGAAGCGGGTGCTTTTGTAAATCACACTACTAAATTTATTCTAGTTTGCTTATAACTAAGTTTTGGGCACATTTCCTTCGTTTGGTAATTCACAAAGGACTTAGTTTACCCGTGAAGGTGCATTGTCACAGCTTTCAATGATTACTCCTATATCTAGATAGTTGCTGAGGTATGAAGGTTACTACGAGCTTGCCGAAATATAAGGCACAAGTGGATATTAACATTTTTTCTCATATGATACTGGAAAGGTATTTTTGCGCCGGAAAACTCATTCCCCTTCACCGCATCAATTTGGATGTGAATTATCGTTATTTAAAATCTTAAATCCACACGGGTACTTACAAATACATCTGTAATAGAATTGCCATAACCAAGTATTCACAGTATATTCTCTATACATTACACGGACTGTTTCAATTTGTTATATAAAGGATATAAAAATCACAATCTATCACTTTCCGTAACTTAAAACACGCGCATGTTTTAGCTACTGTCTAGGACATTTCCAAAATGTACACCCAATACCTTCCTGATCGATATTCCACAAGTTATTATCAATTTGAATACCTCCAGACTTACAATAAAAAAGCTAACTGCTGGGTCTAAATTAGATATAAAATAGTGTTGCATCTGACCAGAAACATAAGTAAAACAGATGGGTTGTAATTGATTGGTCCTAACACAGTTATCACAGTCATGTAGAAAATTCTGCACTTTTAAAAATAAACTTTATTTAGGTTTTCAAACTAGACACTGGGATGTTTGAAAATGGCTCGCCCAGATGATTACCTAAGCGTGTTATTCTTCCCCCCCTCCAACCCCCTGCAATTGGTGAGGAGCGTCACTGCTGGGTAATGTGAAGACCTAAAACTGGTTTGAAGTCTTAAATAAGGCCTTGGCCGATAGTGTGGTAAAGTCACAAGTCAGCAGTGACCAACGAGCTATTATAGCGGTCAGTGTGAAGAGCTGGTATTGGTAGGCTGTGTGAGGAGGTGGCCCTTGTGGGCAATGATGAGCTGGCATTGGTTGGCTGACTGAGTTCACACCGGTGTGAAGGACTTCATGCGCTTTCAAGCCCAATACCATTCGAAGATGCCATGGCTTGCTTTGTTCATCGTTTGAAGGGAGGGGGGTGCTTAAAGTTGTCTGTTTTAGTGCCTTTGAAAGCTTTCAGTTGCTTCTTTTGCCACTATTAATCAAAACAAAGGCAGTTCTGCTCTTCTGCATTTTTGTCGCGTTTTAAATTATTTTCACAAATTTAGTTTGCTTCTACGCTTTTGAATGTTTTAGGAAAACTATAGTAATATGCAACTCTTATACCTGAACGAACATTTACAGTACACGATTTCCAGAAAAAGCTTTTAATTTTGTGTTAACAATTAATCACATAAAACCGGATCAGTACAACAGTTACACGTGCAATGCTCCATGACGCACAGCAATACAAGTGTTGCTTTGTTCATGTAGGATTTGTGATGGTTTTCTAATTCTTGCCTTCTTTTCTTGAAATATTTCAACAGATTAAACATAGTGGCACTAAAGAACCATTAAGACAAAACGGGGCATTCCTGCTGAACCTTCAAAAATAGGACACCTTTTTTAGACTTGCTTCCAAGCTTCAATGTGGGTCTTGAAAACTGGTACGATATTAAGGGCTTTATTGAAAAGGGGCACATCAAGTAACTATTGCAATCAATACAAATGCCTGGACTGTGTGTATGTGACAGGACTGCACCATCTTCTGCGCACGATAAAAGAGCTCTGCATATGGCGTGCGAACAGCATAAATATTGAAGGCTGCACTCTGGGAAAGCTAGGGGATTTCATTGTATGAAAGCTTGTGAAGGTGCTTGGCATTTGTCCAAACCGGTGAACCCTTGATTGTCACAACCCAATACTCTGTAAATTGCTGGTTTTATTGTTGGGAAGTCAAATTGTGAGCTGGATGTGTTCCTCCCTGGTGATTGCAGCCTGCTGGAGTGTGTAGAGTGAAAATAAAGGGAAAGACGAAAGCTGGCCTGAAGTGACATTCACATTTGGAGTAATTAAGTTGCTTTTTGTGAGCTTTTAAGCCTTTTAATTGCTAATTGGTGATCTGACAGTCAAAGTGTTTATTTACAGCTGCCAAGACTTCAGATTGCTTACTTGTGACAGTTCCAGAGTTTCGGTGTACTTATGTCCACTTGTATAAGTGGCTCACTCCAGAAACTGTTGAATGTTTTTAATGCAGTAAGGTATGGGGCAGTTCTGATGTACCAAGTCAGACCCAGACCAGTCCCCACAGTTGCTCCGGATTAAGGGACATTGTCATGTCATCTCAGGCGCGATGTAAAGACTCCCAGTGAGCTGAGGACTCTTTTGGCTCAAGAACCAACTAGCTGGAGACCCTTGTGGTTGTTTAAAGATTTAAGATCAGCCTGTAACTCATTCTTGAGCTGGGTGGGTGACCTCAATTACAAAGTGGCTGTGCCAGATGTCCCATTATGACCCCTTTTGCCTGTCTCCCCTTCAGGCGCACAGGGCATAAAACTGGGGGGTGCTCAACCTGCCAAAAAACTGAGGGGTGACCCTAAGAGCACAGCTGCCATCCTATCAGGGGTGGGATGCTTTGGTGTGCTGGTCTGGTTTTCTGGGTGCATTGGCTAAAGTTTTTTCCCATGTAATTGATTGGGTGTCTCGGTAAGTTGCTTTTATGTGAATGTCTGACTTATGACTGCGCATTCCTTTCAGTGTGCACTTGCTTCAGTTTACTTTTTGAGTCACTGTCTAGTTTGCTGGATGTATTGCTTTCATTTTTCTTTCATTAAACTGTTTGACTTGCTTGGTGCTTTTATGTTGGTGCCTGCATGCTGAGGTGTACTCTTCTTCAGTTTAAATGTATGTGACTGGCCTGTTGACTAGCACCCTGCTTTCAAAGTGAAGGTTCACAGGTGCACACTTGCTTTAGTTTACTTTTGTATGGTTGACTGCATGCACTGTTTTGCTGGATGCATTGCTTTAAGTTACTACTTGATGCATTGCTTTCAATTTGCTTTCAAGTAATTGCCTCTCATTTTCCCAATGCTTTGTGAAGGCTGTTTCCCAACTGCTGTGCAATTTCTTCTACTCTTAGAGCTGAGATTTTCATGAAAGTCTTAGTCTGAATTCAGCACCGAAGCGTAATAGGACGGAATGTATGAAGCTCTTTGGTTATACTGAATAAGCTGCTACCTATGTTATGCCATCTATTAATGTAATAACTGCTCTTTCACAATTGCTTTATTAACCTTCCTGCTTTCTCAAATTTGCTTGAAAATGCACAGTTCTTTTTTTTCAAAATTTTCTTGAGGGGGGTAACCCCCCAAAACCCCCCTTTTGGGGTTCGGGCTCGCTACGGTGCTGAATGCACATCACTTTGCGCCTCACCACTTTGAAATGTCACCCACCGCCCCTGATGTCGGACTCCATATATCATTGCTTGAGGGGAAAATAGAACAAGGGCCAAAAAAAGAGGAATCGGGCAAAGCAGTTACTTGCTCTGCTTTGTCTTTATCCATATCTGAGGCCATGCAAAGTGGCTTTGTATCGCCTCATAGATATGATTAAGAGGATTGCACCACCGGAGTGTCAAAAAAAGTAAGGCTCAGTTGGCGCAAGCCTCTCGTAAATTAGCCCCTAAGTTACTAAGGTGTTGTATGCTAGGTCAAAACAAACAGCTGCAGGTGGCACTGGGTGGGATCCACAGGGGCTGTTATTAGGAAGGAAGTGGAGGATGAAGGCTTCCTCAAGGGCTAACAATATTGCAACTGGTAATGTAAGGATGACCTTGGTACAGTCTGTGTTTACAGGATAAATCATGTAACGATTGAAGTCATGGCAGCCCACCATACTTCATGCAAGTAATGAGCTGCCTGATACCCACCCAGGGCTCTCCTCGCACACCAGCCACCAGGCAGAGACCCCAGTCACCTCCCAAGCCACAGTTCCACAAGTGAATCCCTCAATGAAGAGTGATTAGTGTCTGCCATAAAACTCCCGGTGGTCGTTCATTTGTCTTTGCTTTCAATTTTAACAAATGTGTCCCATATAGTATCATTATAGAAAGTAAAGTGAGTGTCTACTTCAGCCAGTGCCCATGTATACACATTTTTAAGCCAGTATTTGATGTCTGTACTTTGGGGGACTTCCAGGACATTACAGTTCAGCATTTGAACAGGACCAGATCCAAATCCTGGAACTGAAGTGCATATTTATATTTTGCTCTCTGTATTCAACCCAGCAAGGAATGCTTTGGGTCCAGAACATGAGTACAGTCTGAGTTCTGATACTACCTCCATTACTATCCCCCATGCCAGATAACAGCACTGGACTTGACCACACCATGTGAAAAACCTCTGTATCTGCCTGCCTGCAAATTGGGTATTGCAATGATGGTCCAAGGAACATATATTTTTATTAATCTCTTTGTGAGATCAGTGTGATGCAGATAGTTGAACTGGGTGAATTTCTAGCCTGGAATTGTGTGCCACTTCCTTAAAGAATGGATACAATTGTTACTATATGCTGTCAGGTATCCCCTGTCCCAGACACTGCTGCCACTTATTTCTCTCACTCCGATATTAAGGTTGGTGCTGTGTAAGTAACGAGTCATACAGGGATGTAATTGCTTTTCTGTTTTACCTGTGCCAATAACCATTGTATCCCCTCTGACGAGTAGTGCTGTCTGCACAGGTCCCCATAACCGATGTAAGGCCACCACCAAGGCACTGTGGGAAAGAAAGAGAACCGCCCCCACTTATAGAAAATCTGCATTTCTTGGAAAGTGCAAAATCCCTCTTCTGCTTATAAATCCCTGACAGTTCACCCCCCTGCGTCCAGCCACAGTCTGCAGGTCATGCAAAATTCTCAATTCTCATGACCCTGGGTAGTTTACTTTCCACAAAGTTCGGGGGCATATGGGAACATTCGTCCATTAACGGTCATGTGTTCCAGTTAGGCTTGGAGGGCAACAGTGCCATTTTACATCTACATGGGTCTTTCCTAAAGTTGCCTTCACTTTTACACAATGACATCTGACACACATTTTAATCCGTGACAGTCTGGATTAGTTTCTTGGAAACGATACTTGCTTACAGAGTCAACTTCGCAAGAATTCTATCTTGCTGCCTTACACCATGTACAAGGTATATATATATGCTGTGAAAATGTGCTTGTTTTAGTACGTATGGTGACATAGCGATCTATAAGACAAAAACAATAACAACCTGAGCCAGATCTCGGCCCAAAGCAAGGATGCCTTTTTTTTTTATAAACACCCCCCCCATTTCCGGGTGTTGGCAGAGGAATGCTTTGCTGTCATTGGGGAAGTCTCTATATGCTGGTGTTTCGGCCCAGCAGCCTGCTGATATCTCTAGAGGGGTGTCTAGCTTGTGACCATGACCAGGACCTACATTCTTTCCCTTCAGGTAACTGGGGTTGGATCATCCAGTATAGGGATTCTTGGCAGAACACACATCCACCCTAGACACTTAGGTTAGCGGACGCAAAGTAGGAGTATGCCTGATTTCTATATTGTTTTATATACTGGTATATATACAATGTTTCAGCTCATTGGTGGAACTTTTCATTCTGTTCACTGTCCTAGTACTTATAATGACTTTTGTTTGCTTCTGTCTATTGATCTTTGCAGCACATATATTTTATTCGAGAATCCTGTTGGTTCAAAAATATTGAAAACGTTCCACTGTGTATGCCTTGTATATTTCTCTGAGAGAATGAGAGCACGAGTGACTGAGCACACTGGTTCTAGATCTGTTATCACAATTCCTAGGGGGATAAGGGTTGTCCTATTCAGTGGTAGTCTGGACTATTTGCCAGACGCCTAGGGTTCTGGTGGCTTATGGTGGCACTGTGAGCTTGCTGACCTATAGGGTGATATATCCTGAGGGGGAGCATGGAATCAGTCTGGTACCAAACCAAAGGTTATGCTGTCTACAAATGTGCACCTCCTACCGTAGGGTGGAAACTACACAACATGGCAACCAATGTTGGATTTTTTATAAAATGTTAATGGTTCACCGGAGTAGTTAAATCGTGCCTTCTCTGAGACCCACACTTACCTACTAACAGGAGATATCTGTGCTGGTAGGGGAAATACTCCTCAGCTGAGTAGGTAATTGGCTGTAGGATGTTAAAGCTTTAACTCATAAATGATCTTAATCCCATTGTTACCCACTCTGTAGTTCATTTATAATTGTCTGACAATTATCAGGCATTCAACATTGCAGAGAACTGCAAACATGCGGTTTCTCTGAAACTATTACATCATGGTCTCACATCCAGGGGTGAAGATGTTACCTTTGTGGTTGATTAATGTTAGATGGGCCTGCACACCTGACGTTTTGTAAAAATACCAAGAAGTTGTCTGAAAGTATGGATGTTATGACTGAATTTTAGCGTGCCTACATGAGATGAAGGACAGTGCCCTTGGTCCTTCAGAATAATAAGAAACTTAGAAAAGGGAGTCTTGGGTTGACCCAAGACTTCATGTAGCACAGCTCAGGGCTAAAAAGCCTTCACAGTTTAATACATTTTTGAACTATTTTAAAAAAGTTTCACAAATTAATAACAAAAAACCTTGTTTGAGCACAGTGGTTTGAGGCACACAAAGCATTTAGGACAGATGTGTTCTATTCTTCGGTTATATTCCCGTCTGCAGACAATGTTACACAACTATTTCACACCTACACTGAGGATGAAATACCATATAACTATAATCCTTATGAATATATAGAGATACCTCTCACTTACCAACAACACATAAGTTGGTTTAAAGGGCCCTCCCACACAACAGCAAACGTTAGGCTTGGTCCTCTCAGCAATGAGGGAGCAACATGGCCAGTCTTGACTGGCTCCACACTGCATACTAATGTTGTACTCTATTGTAATTGCATTTATAGTGCTTACTACCCCTGATGAGGCTTCGAAGTGCTTTTTCTGCGAGTAGCATGTTACTCCTGAACCCGTAAAGGATTAGTGGAGAATTAGTATAGTGAAATATGAAAGTGATTTGAGTAATGGATATGTTAGTCAGTTATTTGGATTGAGAAGGATAGTGGAGGGATAGAGAAGGGAAAAAAGTTTGTATTTATGTAGCGCTTGCTACCCCTGATGGGGTGTTTAGGTGCTTTTTCGGTGAGTAGCAAGCTACCTTGGAACCCATACAGTGTTAGTGGTGAATTAGTATAGTGAAATATGAATTTAATTTGAGTGGTGGACATGTTAGTCTGTTATTTGGATTGAAAAGGATAGTGGAGGGATAGAAGCGGGAAGGATTTAGAATGGGTTTTTTTGTATGTTGGAGCTCATAGCAGTAGGAAAAGGATTGGGTTTAGTGAAAGGGGGGTGGAGGGAGATGAGTAAAAGGAAGTTGGAGGGAGAAGAGTCAGAGTGAGGGTTTAGAAAGGCTTGTTTAGGGGGATCGGAATAGTAAAAAGATAGGAGATGATGCAAGGAGGGGTGGAGTAGGGAAGAGTCTCAAAAGGGCTATTTTGGGATCATAGTAGTGGTATCAGGTTTGGAATGAATGAGTGGAAGTAGAGGATATATTGATAGATATAGGGTGAGAATTAGGGTAGTGCTTTGGGAAGAGAAGAAGAAAGGTTTGAGATGAGTCAACGTTGAGGTAGAGGATGTATTGAGCGGTATAGGGTCAAATATAGGGTAATGCATTTGGTATGCTCAATTAGAAGAAAAGTAATAAATAAGTAAAAGTACTACTATATATAGATCCAAAAGTGATAAATATATAGATCCATAAGTACATGGAATGTATATAGATACATAAAGCAAGGTAGTATATGTAGATTAAAAAGATGCATTAAATACACTCTGGCTTGCAAGTGTTGCACTTTTCTTTTCAGAACAAAATGTTATTGTTTTATTGAAAGAGTGCAAAGAAAAGGCGCAGCTCTCCTGGCACCGGGAAACTGCGAGCATATGAGCAACAATTATAGATAGGCAATCCATACAATAATGTAGAGCAGAGTAACAACCCCGAGTCCCCCCCTCCCAAACTCCCACCAGCTCCCCCAAACCAGGTCCCGCCCTAACCCTCTGCACAGTGTCAACTTAGTCCGAAACATAATCCATGTAAGCAATAGTCCGTGTATACTCCTTTTCACCCTGGATCTAAACACACATGTCCTGCATCCACATCTAATTGCACCGGCGGTTCCAGCCACAGTCCTCTGTAGTCTGCCCATCTCTTCCATATTTTATAATGTTTTCTGGGGCATCCCCTAGCCTCGAAGACTGGGCGTTCCAGTCCCATATAGAAATCGAGGCCCTTCTTCCATACTCCTACAAGGGGAGCCCTGGGGTCTTTCCAGGCTCGAGCCACATCTCTCTTGGCCATCGTGAGGCCAAGCAGCAGCAGATGCCGTTTATAAATATTGCCCCCCACTTTTTCCATGACATGGAGGCCCAGCTGCGGTGAGCGGGAACGCTCCCAACCTAACACCTCAGACCGGCAATTCCACACCCCAGTCCAGAACCTCTTCAGCACATCATTTGCCCATACCGTATTCATAAATGTACCCACCTCTGGACCACACCTCAGGCAATCAGGGACGCAATCAAGCCAGCCCTCCCTAACCGTTCCCTAGTATAGTAAGCTCTGTGTAGGTACTTGAATTGAATAAACCGCAGACGTATAGCAATAGCCGCCCCCCTTGGGACCTCAAGAGCTTCCCTCCAATCTTCCTCCTCTAGCTCACCTATATCACCCTCCCATTTGGTCCGCAGTTTGTCTACAGAAGTGGAGCAATGTGTGATCAGCGTCTGGTAAATGCGGGACATTTTCTTGCTTTCCAGTTCCCCCATAAACACCTTAGCCTCCAAGGGGCTAAACTTAGGCAATGAGTCCAGGCCGTCCAAGGCGGGCGATATGGCGTGCCGGAACTGCAAGTATTGAAAGAACTGGGTTCGGGGCATGTCATATTCTTCTCTCAGCTCTTGAAACGATTTAAGGGTCGTGCCTTTCATGGCATGGCCTAACGCCGATATCCTAATCGCATCCCAACCACAGAATCCCTGCAAGGACGCCAGCGCCGGGAACCGGCCATTCTGCCACAATGGGGTTTCCTCGGTCATTCTGTTCCACCATCCCATACGGTGTAGCGCCTGACGCCATATCCTAAAGACCACCTGAGTAACAACTGGAAGCCTCTTTCTCTTAGCCGCCGAATACAGTAGGGTGTGCAACGTATCCGTATCCATCATATATTGTTCAAGGGCGTACGCTGGGTCGCCCTGGTCCCCATACCACCATTCGTTCAGTAGCAGCAGGTGGGACGCCTGATAGTAGGACAGAACATCCGACATCGCCAAGCCCCCACAGTATGTGGAGAGGAAACATGTGCGGAGCGCCACTCTCGCCGCCCCCCCGGCCCAGAGGAATTGACCAAGCGCCGAATCAACCTGTTTGAACCACCGCAGTGAGATAAAATAGGGGTGGTTTTGTAATTGGTATAGAATACGCGGGAGGGCCACCATCTTGAATATGGCCGAGCGGCCATAGATGTTCAGGGGCATACGGGACCATGTTTTCATGTCAGATCGGACGCGGTCCCAGACCTGCACAACATTACGCGCCCAGGAGACCCCAGGCAAGTCCGTCAGGAATACGCCCAAGTATTTAAGGCCTCCGGTCGCCTCCTGCAACACCGAAGCCCAGGACCCCAGCTCCATGCGCTCTCCCAATGTCCACATCGTGGTTTTTCGCAAGTTCAAATGGAGGCCTGACACTTCTCCAAATATACGCATTATTTCAAGAACCCTCGGCCCTGACCTATTCAGATCTGTAAGAAAGAGGACATCGTCGGCATAGAGCGCGATTCTATCAGATGGACCAGCTTCCCACTTGATGCCTCGCATAGTGCGTCTATTCGTATCCACGCCGCCAGTGGCTCCATGGCAAGGGCAAACAAATACGGCGACAGGGGGCATCCCTGTCGGGTTCCCTGGCCTACAGAGAAGGGGGCAGATACCGCCCCAGCCACTCTCACCGACGCAGTTAGATCAGTGTAGAGTAATTGCAGATAAGATAGAAACTGGGGCCCGAGGTTCAGGCGGGACAGGAGCGCAAGGAGGTAGACCCAGCTTAACGAATCAAAGGCCCTATCTATGTTTGCCAGCAGGAGAGCCGCCCGGATTCCGGCAGCTCGGACCGCCTCCACCACCACCTGTGCGCGTCTGATATTGTGTCTCGTCGCCCTGTGGGGCATAAACCCGGCCTGGTCCGGGTGGACAAGGTCCGTGATGTAGGGGAGGAGGCGATTGGCCAGTGCCTTCGCTAATATTTTCGCCTCAACATTCAGGAGTGATATTGGCCTATAGGATTCGTGGTGCTCAGGGGGTCTCCCTGGTTTACAAAAGACCACTATTTCCGCGTGTCGCCAGTCCACCGGCAATCGGCCATCCTGCCTAGCCGCCTCTAGTGCCCTCTTATAGTGCGTCCCTAACTGGAGGTGAAATTTCCGAAAGAATTCACATGAGAACCCATTGGGTCTGGGGGCCTTACCAGCATTTAGCTCACCGAGGGCTGTGGTCAGCTCCTCAGCTGACAGTGGGAGTTCAAGATGATTACGTCCCTCGTCTGAAATTGCCCGCGGCGGGAGGTCCGCAAAGAATTTGTCAATGTCTCCCGCCGGGAGAGACTCCCGGGGGGCATATTGGGCCGCATAGTATCGTGAGAAGCTGTCTGCTAGGTCTGTCGGGGCCGACATGGATTCCCCTGCCTCATTTCGAAGTCCCGGTAGGGACTGCGTCTGAAAGGTGCCCTGGCAAAGCCTATACAGCATAGTGCTGGACTTATCGCCCCACTGGTATATTCTGCTCTGGGTCGCTTCCCATAGCTGCCGGGCCTCGTCAAGGAGCAGGGAGGCGTATGTCTGCTGCGTCAGGAGCAACTGTCCGATGTCCCCAGCATCCCCCACCTCACGGCATCTCTCCTCCAGGTCTCGGACCCGACCCGCCGCCTCCTCTATATCTTCCTTGCGTGTCCTACGGGCTGCCGCACACCAGGCAATATCCACTCCGCGAAGCGTGGGTTTTAAAGCCTCCCAAAGGACCATGTCGTCAGTGTCTGACCTGTCGTTATCCTCCCAATAATGAGCTATTGCCTCCCTCATATGCGTCTGATAGCGGTCTTGTTGCAGGTGCCATGTGGAGAGGCGCCACCTAAACGACTGCCGCCTCCCATCTAAATGTAAGTCCACCGTAGTCGGGGAGTGGTCCGACAAACCGCGCGGCAATATGGACGTTGTGTACCCTCCCAATCCAGGGGCGGGGGACAAATAAGTAATCTATCCTGGAGAAGGATTTATGTACTGCAGAGACGTATGTATATTCACGATCGTGGAAATGTTGATAGCGCCATGTGTCCACCCAGCCCATCCCTCTCACCATGTCGTCTAATTTAGTTGGTGTGTCCGCTAGTAGTGCACTCCCTGGCCTATGGCAGTCCATTCGCCCATTCATTACATCATTCCAGTCGCAGCCCACCATAGCCATCACGTCTGGGATCTCAGTCCATATGTCAAACAGCCTTCCTACGAGGGACCCTTGCAGTGGGGGCGGGGCATACACACTACCAAAGACTACTGGTTCACCGCCTATCATTCCTTTAACAAAGATAAATCTGCCCTGCGCATCAACCCATTGCCTCTCGTGAACATAGGACAATCTGCGATGTATCAAGACTGCAACCCCCCTAGATCCCCTCACAAACCCAGCGTGATACACCTGCTGGTAGCCGTAGCGCTGCAAGCTAATGGTTTTAGTGCCCAGGAGATGTGTCTCCTGTAAAAGGAGGATATCTGCCTTCTTTCTTCCCTAGCCGCAGGACTGTGCCCCGCTTTATTTTATCGAGCACTCCCCTTACGTTCCAGCTCACAACGTGCAATGATGCCCGCGGGAGGCCTGTCCTGGAGGTGCTAACCGCCATCTATAGGCAGGAAGGTAAGTGACCTGGGTGTCAGGGACCGTATACACATACAGAATGGTAATAGGACTGGAACAAACACTGTGCTGTTGAAAACTACCCCTACCCCTACAACCCCCCCTCCTCCCCTAACTCCCAAAGCAACCACCCAACCCCCAACAAACCCCCCCACCCCATACCTCAGAAAACATTGAAGTACCTGTCGCGGTCGGATCGGAACCAGGCTCCCAACAGGGGGACCTGGGCCTCTCCCACCAATGGATCCCTAACTTACCACCCATAACAGTGCCTCTCGCTACCTAGAGGCGTGAGGACTGCAGGGTCCGAGCCCACGCAGGGCTCCCTCTGTAATTCAGTATTAAACAGTACAAATGGTCCAGTTACGAGGGTCCATCAGTATGCATGCTCTCAGCCGGGGCTGAGGTTCCACTCTTCTGTGTCATGGGCGCCGCAGCCCCACCGACCCCCGAGCTGCAGGATTGTGATCGCCGCTGAGATCGGGGCCTTTGAGATCCCCGCCGGTGCTGTCTCTGTGAAGTTTGCTGCACCCCTTCACTCAGGGACGAGTTGGAGTGCCGGTACCTGGGGGGTATGAGCCCTCACCCGCACCGTCTCATCTGTCCATCTGAAAACATCTTCCGGAGAGTCAAAGAAAAACGTCCGCGACTGAAACACCACGCGAAGACGTGCTGGAAACAACAGAGCATACTGTAGCTTAAGTTCTCTGTCGGGCCTTGGCTGCCTGGAATGACTGGCGCTGCTGTTGGACCAGGCGTGTGTAGTCTGGGAACACCAGGATCCGGTTATTATTGAACATGAGGGGCTCCTTCGCTCTGGCCTGCTTCAGGGTGGCATCTCGGTCAAAGTAATTCAAGAGTCTCGCAATGACCGGACGGGGTCGGGCCCCGGTCGGTGGCTTCTGCACTAACGCCCTGTGGGCCCGTTCAATGATGAAGCAGCGGGAGAGAGCGTCCGGAGGCATCCAGCCCTCGATCCATTGCGTAAGAAAGCGCTCCATGCCCCCTGATTCACATCCCTCCGGAAAGCCCACGAAACGCAGATTGTTTCGACGGGCCCGCCCTTCCGCATCCTCCACTCGCGACACCAGGCGTTTCTGGGTACTTTCCAGCTTCGCCACCTTCTGCTTGAGGGACACCACGTCGTCTTCCACTCCCGACACCCGCTCCTCGACCTCCATTATGCGGGACACCGTGTTCCGCAGGTCTTGCCGCAGCAGCATCACATCCCAACCGCGCCAATCTTGGCATCGAGCATGTCTCTGGATTGGGTTATGGCGGCCAGCAGCATCGCATTTTCAGGCGGGCCCTCCTGTGAATGGCCGGTAGCGCCACTTGCCGCCCCGGGGCCCGTAAACTTATCGATGGGCCCGTGTGTGGTAGGACCATTGCCCCCCTTACCCTTGGTCATGGCGATGCGAGCCACCCACTGCAGGAGGCCGGCAGCCGCCGGGGCCGAGTCGATGCCCGGCGGATCAAGAGCTGTAGGGGACAGGGCCGAAGTCAATGGGCACCGGTCAGTCAGTGCGCCCCATGCCACCAGGATCCGGTCGTCACTCAGGCCGAGCCCCCTCCAGCTGCCACACAGGCCCTCCGGACGTCCAGCCGGTTATCGCCGCTCCACTACCCACGCGCGGCCCGGGCCGGCCGCCGACCCTCCGGAGGGGGAATGGAGGACCCAACACCACCACACCAGCAGTCCAATGCGCCGTTTAAGATATGGGTCGGGGCCCCGGAACATCAGACTTGGGCCTGCTCGTCGATGAATTTAGAAGGGGGGGGGGGGCAATCAGCGTCCACCCCGCAAAGCTACCCTAAGGCCAGTCGCGGCTCCACAGGGGACAGGCCACCCCAACGGGGCTGCCACCCACGCCTCGGGTGACTCTTCCACTGTCCGTCTCCCCCACCACGCCTCCTCGCTCCCCACGCGGTCCAACCCGGCCGCCGGTCACCCGGTGAGCAGAGGGAGGGGGTGGGTAGATGTCACAAAGGGAACGGGGACTCCGCCGGCGGGCTAGATGAAGCTCCACACGCCCCCGATCGCCGCCTCCACCAAGATATTGTCCCCGGCAGTGGGGCACCCAGCAGTCACACCCCCTGGCAAGTGGTCTGGAGCACTCCCCCCCCCCCCCCCCCCCGACGTCTCCTCACCGAGGGTCCTCAGCCATCGTTGTCTTCAGGCCCCTCTACGCTGTCTCCAGTCCCGGTTCCGGCCGGAGATTGTCCTCTGAGCCGAGGCCCACCACTATCGGCCACGCCGCTCCAGGGACTCCAAAATCGAGGTCCCGGCTTCCCGGGCTCCCACTAGGCCGCAGTACGCCACCTCCGTCTGTCGGCACCGCAGTCGCACTGCTGGGGCACCGGACCGATGTTGCTGGTTTCCAACACAAGGATATCCCCTCAAGGACCGCTGTAACATCCGAGGGAGCAGGATAATCGTCAGATCAGTGCTGGGCTGGACGGAGCTATCCAGCACACGTCCGCCATGATGGCCTGCCTAGCCACGCCCCCGCAAGTGTTGCACTTTAACCGCATGCGTGCTAGCGGTTTTCCCGCTGTGCGCTGCGTTTTTCTAAAACCCGCGGTTCATGACGAGCTGAGCTCGTCATGAGCGTACGAGAGGCGTAACTCATGACGAGCTCAGTTCGTCATGAGC